>NW_006293784.1:33627-40402 GCF_000327345.1 Myotis davidii | reverse complement strand
ATCTCTCTCTCCCTCTCCCTTCTTCTCTGAAATTAATAAAAATATATTTAAAAAATAAAAGAAAGGCTTGTTTCATAAAGCAAAACATCTGGGATGAGGTTACTAGAGGTATTATCAGCATTATAATCCTTATTGCACATTAGTTTTATTTCAATTTTTTGAGGGTATATATGTGAAATCTGTTATACAATCATTTAAGTTTATATGTATGCATTTATGGTCTTACATATTCAGATATATTTATTTATAAATGTATTTTCCAAGTGAAAATGAAAATTTATATGTATCATCTATATTAAAAAGTAGATTAAAAGTGAGAAAAATAACTATTCCAAATGTAATCATTTAATATTTTATATCTAGCTGTGCATTTCAGTTTACTCATTTTGAAAATGAAAATTTATCCCACAGCTTTCTCAGAATTTGAACAAAATGTATGAAATTAAAGTGTACGAACTTTAAGAGTGCTCTCCAAACATTTTTGCATATTACTTATTTATTTCTACATTATATATGTGTATCACTGTACCAATACACAAGGCACATAATACAGCACACAAATATTTTTAAGGGTGCAATAAAAATATAAGTAAATATTTATATAATAGTTTCTTCCCATGCTCCAATGGATTTTCTTGCATAGTCCTAAAGGACAAACACCAGATTTTGGAGACCATTGCCTTAGAAAACTAAAAAGTCAAATAACTTGGGGTATTACATTTATTTACATGCTTTGTTACTCTCCACTGTTTAAAAAATTTATTGATTGATTGATTAATTTGAGAGAGAGAAACACCGATTTGCTGTTCCACTTATTTATGCACTCATTGGTTGAGTCTTGGATGTGCCCAGATTGGGGATTGAACCTGCAACCTTGGTGTATCAGAACGATGCTCTAACCAACTGAGCTACCTGGCCAGCCCTCTCCATTATTTAAAATAAAAAATTTAATTGTAAATAGTAAAATAAAATGAGATAAAAATTTTACATGCATTTGATGCTAGATTTTTGCATTCACTTTTTAAGGATTGAGTTTACTATTCAGGCTCAGAATTTGCATATTATTTATTTATTTTTGCTGCTTAACCTTATGTTTCGTTGACTGCATTTGATGCTAGATTTTTGCATTCACTTTTTGAGGATTGAGTTTACTATTCAGGTTCAGAATTTGCATATTACTTATTTTTTTTGCTGCTTAACCTTATGTTTCGTTGAATTTTATAAGAAAGGCTAGAAGTATACATGAAACTGTCAAGCACAGCCCACAAACTAAAGAAGTGGGCAAAACAAGGATTACCATGTCTAAGACTCACTTTAGCACATAGCCTAGAGATGTCATTATGCAAAGACAAGCACTACTGGCTTGAATGAGAAGTTTTGGGCTGCTTATTGTAGGCTTCTAGACCCTCTTTCTCAGAAATAAGCAAATAGTTCAAGGCATTCAAGCAGGATCGCGAAAGATATTTCCAGTCTCTGTAGTCGCCATTTTAGGGAAGGCATACAGAAAGAGGATGGGAAATTAATATTGAGCCATGCACTGGGAGAAAAATCTAATGTCCCTGAAGAAAAGGAACCTTGTTCACTGATACAAGAAAATATTAAGTATAAAGCTTATGAACTATTAAATTTATATTTAATAAGCCAATCAATGTTAGGTCAGTGTGCTAAATAGAAAGTACCAGGGAGGTAATAAACGCAGTCATATTATGGTTTTCATTTTGAAAGAGTTTAGTCCACTTTTGCAGTGTGAATACATGAATAGATTTGTGGACAGAAAAGGGGGGGTTGTTCAGGTGGTGATCTGATCATAAATTCCTAACTGGGCAGGTCATGTGGGTAGTCATGCCCCAGGCATACATCTTCTTTAGTAAAAGGTTTGTCTTTGCCATAAGCAAGCCCTGTTCATTTTTTCTGTGCATCTAGGTTAACACACCTTAGCCATAACCACCCTTGAGAGCACATCATCTCAACTGTCCTGTAATCCAGTCCCCACCTGTGCCTCCCATCTCCCTGTAATCTTTCTTAAATTCCCTCCTGCATTTCAAATGCATAAAAGAAGCTGCAAAACTGTTATCCTCTGGAGCATTTGAGATCTTGTTCCCTGGCATTGCCATCAGTTTGGCTCAAATAAACTCATCAACATTCTCTACAGGTTTGGATGGTCAACAGATTATCTCTAAATCTAGGTTAAATGAATAATCACTTCACTTTTTAGACTTTTAGTCAAAATTATTTAGGAGAAGTAAAATAAGCTGAGTTAACTTTTTAATCTGTCTGCTCACTGGGTATGTAATGAAATAGGCAAGATCTGACTAAAACCCGCATTTGTTGATCATCCACTTGGCTGCGTTAACGTAGTTCCCCTTTTAAAGATTTATTGAGGAGGCTCAAGCTCGGGCTCCGTGTTACCTGCCCCAAAGGCTGTGTCACAGCTTCTCTCCCACCATGAGCTGCAGAGGAAGGACTCATCTCTCCCTCCCTACAGCCAACCTTCACCCCCATCCTTGTTCACTGGCTTCTAGTATCTCAAAGTGACCTGGCTGAGAAAGGAAGTAGATCAAAGGGCATTGTCCCTGTCTTCCCAGAGAAGTTTTCTTTCCAGAGGAAAAAGTTCTACAGACTAAAAAGTTTAAAGAACGTTGTCCCCCACTGGTTTCCCTTTCTGGAGAAAGGTACATCTAGAAGAGAGTAATTAAAAGAGCTTATCACTCACAAGTGGGATATAAAACTGGAACTCGTGAACACAAAGAGCAGCATGGTAAGGGGGGAAGAGGGGATGAAGGGGGTCCTAGTAGAAGGTGACAGGAGAAGATTTGACTTTGGGTGGTGGGCACACGGTGCAATATACAGATCTGGTAACATAGAAACCCACACCCTGAAGCCTGTATGTTCATGTTGACCACTGTCACCCCAATTAATTTAATAAATAAATATTTTAGAATAATAATAATAATAATAATAACTTGGCTTAAAAAAGTCATAATGAAATGCAGAGTCTAAATTACAGATCGCAAAAAGGCAGACATTCTATCCAGCTTGCACAATTGTGTTTAAAAGTTTTAAGTTGACATTAAAAATTGAGAATTTCGTTAAAAAATCTAAATTCCCAGCTTCTCTTATAAATTGGGATGCTCTGGCCACCCAGGGCCATCATTCCTGCATGGCAACCTTTTGCTGGAGCAGGCCCTTTCCAGTTCTCTACATCCGGCTTTACCGAGTTCAGCTAGAGCCAGACCCATGGATGTCACTTGCCTGGCCTCTTCCTTCTTCTCTTCATTCTAGGCTGGCTAAGGAGTTGCTCTAGCTCTTACCCCCATATTCTCTCCTTTCCTGTTGAATCAGCTCCTATATCACTTAGAGTTTTCTTGTTAAGTCAGTAGTTGCATCAGTGAAAACCCCAGCTCAGAAATTCTAGTACATACTCCCATGATACATCACCTCAAATTCTTTGTGAAAGAAGGGATATTTGAAAGTGATTACAAGCGCAAACGCACCTTTGCCTACAACTATGCAAATTCTATAAGTGAATTTGCATTGACTTGAAATAAATTAGACTGTAAAACCAAAACAATTTAAAAAACAAGAGTAAAAGGCAAATATCTAGTAATAAATGTTAACTAGTTGAGGTTAAGTCCTCATGTTGTAAGCTTACTTTCAGTCTTCGTAACACTTGCCTAGTTACAACTTGCTCCTGCTAGACCATAAGCTCTTGGTGGCGGGATTCTGTCAATCCTTTATATTCCACTGTATTCCAAAGCAAATAGCAAAAATATTCACTGATTCAATAAATAAATAAAAATAAATAAATAAATAAATAAGTTAAGAAATATTTAAGCAAAGCTGTAGTCATCAAACATAAAATAATTTTTCAGATTCCTAGCAACCAGGACTAAGGGAGAAGCAGCCAACCGACTTGGCTTGTGGCCTGTCCATATTCCAGGATTATCTCTGTCCCAGAAATCAGTGTGGGAAAACAAACAAGCAGACACTCCACCTTCATAAAGCCACTCTGCATTCCTGGTTGTCGTGCCTTGAGGATTAGAGTCCAGAGTTCATGTCACTGCCCTCTGTTTCAGCACAGGCCGTGGGTCTCTCCAGGAACACAGTCATGGAGGTGCTGGTTTTCAGATGGGAACCTGGTGAATGAAAAACAAAACACAGATCTTGTTACTTGGAATGAGGGTTTAGGAGGCAGCAGAATCTCCTTGCTAGTCCTGGCCAACAAGATTAGAAGAGGACACACTTAATGTGTAGGAAGTGACTATGCACTAAACTTTCCACCTTCAGAATTGGCCCCGCAGTCTAGGGAAGAGCAAGACTGTGATGGCTGTAGATCACTCTAGGAATACAGCAGCGATTTTCAACATTTTTCATTTCATGGCACACAAACTAATTACTAAAATTCTGTGGCCCATCAAAAAAATATATTTTTTTCTGATCTGACAAAAAATAGGAATAAGTTTGATAGAGTTACAAATAATAATAGTAGTAGTAATTACTTACTCTTTTTGTTCCAACGTGACTTAAAAAAAAAAATTGGTGTATATAAGGATTTCTGGTACCACGAATTAACCAATCAGTCCGGCCAGCATGGCTCAGTGATTGAGCCTCAACCCATGAACCTGGAGGTCACGGTTTAATTCCTGGTCAGGGCACATGCCCCGGTTGTGGTGGATCCCCAGTTGGGGGCATGAAGGAGGCAGCTGATCAATGATTCTCTCTTATCATTGATGTTTCTATCTCTCTCTCCCTCTCTCTTCCTCTCTGAGATCAATAAAAATACATTTAAAAAAAGAATTAACCAATCAGATGCAACCTTATTATGCAAGGTGACCATTAAGATGCAACTCTATTATATGACCTATTCCAAAGTGGATTTATGCTTCAAGAGAGGACATTTACACCAGACAGCTGTTGATCTGTTGAAAATTGCTGGAATAGAGATTCAGGGGGGCCATTAAAAATCCTACTGGGCAATCTTCTCGGAGTTTCGAACTTGTGAAACCGGACAACCAATGGGTCAGGGCTGCCTGTCACTTCTTAAGCCCATTAAGCAGATACAGGGTTGAATCCTATATGAATGTTTATTGCAATAATGCTGATAATATAGGAGAGTAGCAGGTCACCCATGAAAATCTGTTCTACCCTTCCCATAAGCGAGCTGTTTATATTGGATGAAGGACAATGATTGCGTGGGAAAGTAGGAATTACAGACGTGGGGAAGTAGGCAAGGTGTAATGGTTACAGGCAATGCAGGCCGGGGTATTGCAAAGGGTGGGTGCTTCTGGGACAAGACTTTCAGCAACAGGTTGTTAAACTTTCCATGATGATAGGCAGTTCTTGGAAAGGAGGATGGGCTACATTCCGATGTTAACTCCCATGCCCTGGGGCATGCAACTCTCATCCAGGTTAGAATGTGCTTTTTCTACTCAGAACAGAACAATCATGGTTAACAGAGCACGGTTAATATTTCTGCTCATTATAGTTAGTCTCCACCTTTCTATTTCTGCCCCTAACACTTGTAGATGCCAAACTGCCACCCTGTTGTGATGCCTTCTGGAACTCGAAGCTGCACCTTCCGTATGGCCCCTCTGGCCTGCCAGGCACCTCAGGTGAGAGCTGTGCCCAGGCCGGCACCAGCCACTCAGACGCTCCCAGCAGCTCCAGCACCTGCTGTTGGCTCACCTGCTGCTGCACCCTGGCAACCAGGCCTGATGGCCCAGCTGGCGTGGCTGTGGGCTCTGCTGTCAGCCACCGCCGGGATCCTGCCGTCTCTGGGGCTTCAGTGGAGGAAGTAATGCTAAACCCTCAAGGTCTGACATCACTTATCAGGAGCATGAGGGCACCCAGAGCATCAGCAGTTTGCCCCGTGTCACTGTGACATGCAGCAGGTTGGGAGTGTGCCCAGGATCAGGGTGACCGTAAACTTGGGGAGGGTTTCAGCGAGGTGCTGAGACAGGGCAGATTTGCCAGTGGATTAGCCTGATCTAAGCCTCTTGGTTGGAGGCTGCCGACTTTCCATCCTAAAACCAAGGCCCAATTTGTCTGTCAGCTGGCAGAGAAGGTCCCCCGCTGGCAGACACTGCTGTGACGTCCTCAGGGCCTTGATTGGCCACATTTTGGCACCGGGCCACAGCTGAGCTGGTTCCTCTGACCCCTGTTTATATCTCTACAGCTATTCACAGCTTAAAAAAAATAGCCAGTAGTTCTCAAACTGGGAGCTTCACACAGCTTACAGTTAAGGAAGTTCTGCTGAATGGTTTGGCGGCCACTGAGCTGTGGATGTGGTTTTATGTCAGCGAGATCTCAGGCAAGTGTGGACTCACTGACTATAATATTCGAAGACCAATCTTTAACCTCTGTTTGGGTTGGCTTGTTTATTTATTTATTTATTTTTATTTTTTGCTTTTTCTGTTTTTGTTTTTGTTCCTTATTTGGGTGTTCTTGGACCAGGAGTGATCAGAATGGAATTTGAATTTTTAAAAAAGGATATATAAGAAAAAGAAAATCGTCTCTCATGACCAAGTTAATTTAGTGTAAAAATATAATCGATAGTGAAAGTATAAAAGTAGCAATTAACCTCTCTTCTACCATTAATAGTTCCCTTGCCTCAGGATTGCAATGGGAGAGGGTATTTTTACCGTATGGAAGTTCACTGAGATGCTATTGTGTTTGAGGCAGGGCCAATGTTTGTATGGCTTCCTTAAACCAGCTTTTGTGATGTGATTGTTTGTGAATCAATTAGGATAACATGATTTTCTTCCAAAAAAAAAAA
>NW_006293784.1:30528-33523 GCF_000327345.1 Myotis davidii | reverse complement strand
GACACACTGCAAAAAAGCTTTAAACCCTGAGATCTTGCTGTAGGTAACAGTGAAAAATGCTCATGCAGTGCTGGGTACAGCTAGGCTCCCCTACCCTTCGTATAGCTTCAGTGCTGTGCTTGCTGCACCGTCATGGACCCCCTGGGGCTCCCTCTGGTGGCACAGGAATCCTCAGTGATTACTGACTGTTTTCAAAAATTTCTTATATAATCCTTCACTGAAGCTTTCAATGAGAATAGATTTTTAGCTGATCCGTTTTAAATAATAAAATAAAATGAATTAATCCAAAAAGAGATGCTAAACACAGGTCCATAGAAATAGGAAATCTGATATAAGACAGAGGCGGCCTGGGAAATCAATAAAGAAATACAAACTGCCGATATGGCTCAGTGGTTGAGCATCGGCCCATGAATCAGGGGGTCCCAGATCGATTCCTGGTCAGGGCACATGCCTGGGTTGCAGGCTCAGTCCCCAGAAGGGGGCGTGCAGAAGGCAGCCGAACAACGATTCTCTCTCATCATTGATGTTTCTATCTCTCCCTCCTGTTCCTCTTTCTGAACTCAATCTCTGCGTGTGTGTGTGTGTGTGTGTGTGTGTAATTTTTTTTTAAGGAAGAAGAAATGCAAACCAACCAGAAAGTGGGCAAATGATTTGGTTAGGTATTACACAGAACGGGGAGCATTATGGCCAATAAACATATGGAAATATTCTTAACTTCATTAGTGATCAGAGAAATACAAGTTAAAAACAGTGAGTTACCATTTTATACCTACCAGATTGGCAGAAACTTAAGAATTGATCGATTTTTTTATGTTTGGTGAGAAAGTGGAGTTGCTTAATTTATAGAAAACTCTCATGTACTTTTTATTTGTTTGTTTTTTTCCATCACCATTTATTCCCCCTATGCCCTCTCCTGCTTCCACCAACCCCCTTCCCATTCCCCTCCTTCCTCAAACACTTTTTTTTGGGGGGCGGGGGAGTGGAAAGGAGGGAGACAGAGAGAAACATTGATGAGAGAGAGAGACACATCAATTAGTTGACTCCCACATGCGCTCTAACCCGGGCCAGGGATTGTGCGCTTGACCTAAATCAAACCTGTGACCCTTTAGTCCGCAGGCCGAGGCTGTAATCACCGAGCCAAACCGGCTAGGGTGCCTCATACACTTTTGATGGCACTGTAAGGTTGATAATGACTTTGGGTAACAGTTTAGTTTCTATCTCTCTCTCCCTCTCCCTTCCTTTATGAAATCAATACAAATATATTTTTTAAAACAATCACTGCTCTAGGACAAAACTACTGTTAAAAAAAAGAAATCTGTACTCTGTGAGAGCAAGGATTATCCCCTTGCTCTTGGTCTCTGCTTCATTTCATTATGAGACTAGCCTTCCAAGCATGGCTTACATAACAGCCAGATATCTGCTCACACAGCATCAAGATTTCCTGTTCACCTCAGCATGAAGCACAATTGCTCCAGGTAATAGAGGATTCAAGGCCCTCCCCAGTCTGACCCCAGCTCACCTTTCTTGTCTTGCTTTCTACCCTCAGTATCTGCTATCCCCACGCTAATATCAACACACACACACTGAGTTTTCTCACTTCTTGGTCTTTGTTGCTGCCATTATACTAAGTAGTTTCAATTCTAAAAACTGTTCTTTTTATCTCCATCAAGATACCTATCAGCAATAGCTATTTTGCATTTCAATAAGTATCTATTTTTAATATGTTGTAAAGAGCGAGATTGTCGCACTTAAAGTAACAGACATCAGTTTTAGATGAAAAGTGCAGACACCAGCACATTTGCCTATGATTATCTGTGATTATACTTTTGACAGAAGATTCTTTTGTTTGAGCTGAGCACATCTTGTTTTTGCAATATGATTAAAGAATTAGAGATCCTGACCACTCATGCGGATCTTATCATTGTAATAACATTATTAGTGCTTTGTATTTGTATGACATGCTGTGGGTAACATAGCCATTCAGTTGATTATCAAGTATTGTTAGAAAATGTCTCCCTAATTTTACAGTTTAGGAAACTGAAGACAAGAGAGAAGTTGTAGTCAATAAAATTGCATACTTTGGTAGGTAAGTTTAAATTATTGTATCTGTAGTAGAAATAAGGCTGGCAACAACAATAATAATAATCTCCTGAACATGGAAGACTATGAAGTCCTGAGTTTTTCCTGTTACCTGAATGACTTGACGGATGGAAAAGTTTACTAATCAAAGATGGATTCATTCAACAAACAATCGCTGAACACCTGCCAAAATGCGAAGCAACATGTTCGGCACTGACAAAATGACAATGATCAATAATGTGATGATTCGGGGTTTCCAAGAAGCTTACAAGGTAGGAAGGGGAAGCCACAGTATTTTTAAGTCAGGTCCTATAATAGCATTTGCGTGTGGACCAAACACTAGACATTGTGCTCTCAGTTAACACACTAAAGAGAACACCTAGTACTTCTCCATTACCATTAAAAGCCTTCGGAGCACATTCAGCCAATTAGTAAGCACACCCAAGGCGGAGGGAACATTCTGATCTATACAAGTGCATTGTTTTTCATAAATAGCATCTTAGTTCACTGGAGGCTATCAGTGAGTGTTTATTACAATATTCATTCCTCTTGATTAAGATGATAACAAATGATTAATGAATTCCATATCACAATTAAAGTGAAAAGTCCCACCTTTCTGACAAACAGGAATGTCCAGATGATAACAATGATGAATCAGAGAAATGATTGTACAAACCCTTGGACAGTGACAATCATTTGTAACTGTGTCTGATTCTAAAAACTTAGCACAGTTACACTTCTGAACTATTGTGAAGGTATTTTTTTTAAAATTAAGTCTTTATTGTTCAGATTATTACAGTTGTTCCTCTTCCCCCCCCCATAGCTCCCCTCCACCCGTTTCCCACCCCACCCTCTGCCCTTACCCCTCCCACTGTCCTCATCCATAGGTGCACGATTTTTGTCCAGTCTCTTCCCC
>NW_006293784.1:25706-29241 GCF_000327345.1 Myotis davidii | reverse complement strand
TATCCTTTGCCTGAGGCTACCCAGCAGGAGCCAGCTGTGAAGCAATGCAAGTTGCCCTGGGGCCTTGGGCCAGCTGCAGTTTATTAGATAATTATCAGATTGCAAAGGGCCGGGCCTTTCATATGCAAAAGCCTTGGGCAGGACTGCGTCCCAGGGAATCAACAGGGCAGAGCAGTTATGGCTGCCCTCAGTCCTGCCCTCAGAGGCCCTGCTTCTCAGTGTCCTGGCAATTGCTGCAAGCACCTCTGAGAGAAAACTGCCCTCTAGTTCCGACCAATGCCAGACAGTCCAGTTTCTCCCATGTGAGTCTGGGTCCCCAGAGTCTCACCCAGAAATGGAGCTCAGAGCTTGAGACTCCCTCCCGATTGAAAAAGACAACCTTGTCCTCAGCTACCAGCCCTCTCCCCATGCGCCTGTACCTTAGTATTTTACTTCCGCACCGCACCTCCTCTGAGTCTCAGTATGCTTTTCTCTTTCCTTCTAGTTGTAGAATTTCCACTCAACCAGCCTTCCTGGGGTTCTGGATGATGTCCGTTCCGTCTTTTAGTTGTATTTTTGAAGTGGTTGTTCGAGGCAGCAATCTCCGGTGTTTACCTATCGATCCTTATTCTTAAGAGCAAACCCTCTACACTGATAATTCCCACCATTCTCTATTCCTCAAATATGGTTGCTGTTTTGTTTGGGAAATACTGAGAAGTTGGGAAAAGATACTCCACTTTATTTCCACCCTTAATTAAAACAAGCAAGCCTCATGTCCAGGATCTACTCAGGATTAACTCTGCCTGGCCATAACTTCAAACTGTTCACAAAGCAATTTTATCTGTTGACCATGCTACTAAGGAATTCCTGTAATCCAGAAAAGGACAATGTGTGTCTGGTGTGAAAAATTTGTCTACAGAAAATCTGTGAGATTCAATAGGTAGAAATGCTTTATAAAACCGAATAAATCTGAAGCATTTTTGTTTTTATCATTATCATTATACATGCACTTAGCCTAAAGAATCAAGAAATTCAACAAGTTTTGTTAAGAAAAAGAGCAAAACCCGGACCTCCTTACCCACTCTTCAGAGACAACCACTTTCAATTTTATAGCGGATCATTTTGATGTTTACTCTCATGCCTCTAAACCATATGCTTCATTGTTATTTCTTGATTTTTTTTTTCTGTTTTGTAAACTAGATGGGGAACTCTCTTGGCTCTTCCTTCACTCACCACACAGGTATTCCCCCTTCCCTTCTGTCCATCCTCCTCTGGCACCCCCACCTTCCAAAAATTGTTCTATCGAGTTTTTGGTTAGACCAATATGAAGGGTTTACATGGTATGACTATGCAAATACTATTCACCCCTGAGACAAGTAGTATGCCATGATTTTTTAAAATTCTGAACCTGTCTTTATTATCCCTGGAGTTAATAACTTCAAGCGGTTTAGTTTCTCATTGCTGATCACTAACTCAGCCCAAAGCTCTTTGACAGTAGTCTGAACCTCCTTTCAAGTCGTTCTGACACATTAAATATCCCATTGTTTTCACCTTTCAAAAAAGGCTCCCACAGTCCCTGTGATCCACTGTGAGTTGGTTTGTTTTTGTGCCTGGTGACAGCTGTCATCCTGAACTCTCCCTTCACCATCATCCTTTCCTCACCTGTTTCTTGCGCTGTAAGTCATTTTCATTTTTGGTTATCCTTTTGTTTTAGCAGAGCATATTTTCCAGTAAGGTCCTAAGAAATAGGCAAAGGCGTTTTGTTTGGGTTATGTTTTTGAGTCTTTGCATGTCTGAAAATATCTTTATCCCCTTCTTGTCCTTGATTTGACAGTAAGATTGGAGTATTTACAATGTACTCAACACTCTGCTGTGCTTCACTGGATAATCTCCTTTAACGTATGTGAAATTTTTAGTCCAGTGCCTGACACCTGGCACATGTTCAATAAATGTAGCTATTAGTCTCGTTAAGTTTCCTCATCCCAGCCAGGCTTTGCTCCGCCTGTGACATCTCCCCCCCAAGCCCCCCACCGGACACACACACCATCACTCCACAAGCCTCTGCTTGAACCGCGCAGTCAGAATCCCAGCTCTGAGGTCAGACTCCATGCATTCAAATCTGCCACTTTCTAGTTGTCTGGCCTTGGACAGAGTTATTCAGTTCTTCCTGTGAAATGAGGATAATAGTGAAATGAGGTCATGGGTCTAAAATTCTAGTTGGGGCTAAAATGAGTTAATTCATGTAAAGCTCTTAGAATAGTGCCAGAGACACTGTAAATCCTTAGTAAGTCATAGCCATTTGATTTTTAAAAATGTATTTTATTGATTTCAGAAAGGAAGGGAGATGGGGGGAGAGAGAAATATCAATGATGACAGAGAATCATTGATTGGCTGCCTCCTGCACGCCCCGCAATGGGGATCGAGCCCGAAACTCATGCTTGTGCTCTGACCAGGAATTGAACTATGATCTCCTGGTTGATAGGTCAACACTCAACCACTGAGCCATGCCAGCCGGGCGCCATTATTTTTATCACTAAAAATGTGTTATCTCCTTGAATTAAAAAACAACTCACTTTGAGCTAAAATCTGCCTCTCTTGGCATCTACCAAATGGTCTTACTTTGCCCTCTGGAGCGGCACAAGAAAAATCTGATTCTCCTTCCACAAATTAGTACTTGAAATACCTTTTATTTATTTTTCCTTCAGAAGAAAGACCTTGGTTTCTGTTAGGTTTGATCGAGCAATTAAATCCATACCCCTTCCCCGGGAACTGGCTTTTCAGGCCATTTCACTATGGACATTCCCTTTGCTGAGACCACATTCCATCATCTCCCCTCTGGGTATGCACAAAGAATTCTCCGCGCAGAAAAAGCCCACCAAAAGTCCTCTAAAAGCCAGCTGGAGCCATCCAGGCTCAGCCACCTGGTGTGCAGATGATCGAATAAATTCTTAATTTCTCACCATTCTGGCCTCATGCATTCCTCCTCCGAAAACCTAACAGTTTCTTCAAGTATTTTTCTTGACACGGTTTTGAGTCCCCTCACCATCCTCATTGCCTTCCAGCAGGGTGACTCAGTTTGTGACTCCTGCAGTGGGAACACATCCTCCAGGCATTGTCTGATGAGCTTGGAGTGCTATCACACTCCCCTCTTGTGAATATTGCATATTTGGTTAAGCTATGATAAATTTTGACTTTCTAATCGATAGTCAAACTCATTCCTAAATGCATTATGTTCATATCTGTTAAATTTTAGCTCTTTTGCCCTGGCGGGTAGCTCAATTGGTTAGAGTGTCATCCCAATATGCCAAGGTTGTAGGTTTGATCCCCTGTCAGGGTACATACAAGAATCAACCACTTGAGGAGAACCAAGATGGTGGCATAGGTTAACGCCGGAGTTTGCTGCCTTGAACAACCATTTCAAAAGTGAAACTAAAAGAACGGACATCATCCAGAACCACAGGAACGCTGGCTGAGTGGAAGTCCTACAACTAGGAGGAAAGAGTAACGCATTCGGACACTCAGAGGAGGCGCAGTGCTGAAGTCAAATTCTGAGGTG
>NW_006293784.1:23618-24448 GCF_000327345.1 Myotis davidii | reverse complement strand
AGGGACATAGAAAGGGAATGGACTGACTATTCTTGGGGGGAAAGGGGTGTGGGAGATGTGGGAAGATACTGGACAAAAATTGTGCACCTATGGATGAGGACAGTGGGTGGGGAGTGAGGGCAGGGGTGGGGCGGGAACTGGGAGGAGGGGAATTATGGGGGGAAAAAAGAGGAAAAAATGTAATAATCTGAACAATAAAGATTTAATTTAAAAAAAAAGAATCAACCAATTAATGCATAAATAAGTGGAACAACAAATTGATGTCTCTCTCAAAATCAATTTTAAAAAATAAATTTTTTTTTATCTCTTTTATTTTGCCTCATTATTTTAGCCTTCTTAATCTGTTTGGATTCCTGGACTGCCATCCCATATATTATAATTCCTTCTAATTTCATGTCATTTCCAAGTCTGATGGACAGGTTGTCAAAATCATTCAAAGAGAAAAGATCTTGGTAATCTACCTGCAAGATATATCAGTTCAATTGGCACTTTAGGGTAGTGTTACCATCAATTATTTACTATTTCCTGCCTTTATGAATTTTATTCAAAATTACCCCTCCAGAACCAAGATGGCGGCATAGGTTAACGCCGGAGTTTGCCGCCTCGAACAACCATTTCAAAAGTGAAACTAAAAGACGGAAGGGACATCACCCAGACCCACAGGAACGCTGGCTGAGTGGAAGTCCTACAACTAGGAGGAAAGAGTAACGCATACGGACACTCAGAGGAGGCGCAGTGCTGAAGTCAAATTCTGAGGTGCGGAGTGCGCGGAGCGGGCTGGCGGAGGGCGTGGTTGGCGTTTTCAATCGGGAGGGAGTCACAGACTCAGA
>NW_006293784.1:19568-22242 GCF_000327345.1 Myotis davidii | reverse complement strand
ATTATAAGAATAGAAAACAACATACCAATATCCTTTGGCATCACAGATGCAAAAATTAACAAAATGTTAGCAAACTGAATCCAACAATACATGAAAATGATAATACCTTGTGACCAAGTAGGATTTAGCCCAGGAATACAAGATTAGTTTAACTTTTGAAAAATCAGTAACGTATATGAGCATAACCAATGGACACAGTAGGGAGGCGAGGGCATGTGCTGGGGTTGGGAGTGGCTGGGGAGAGGTCAAAAAGAGGAACAAATGTAATAATCTGAACAATAAAGATTTAAATTTAAAAAAAAAAAAAATTACCCCTCCAGTGGGGTTTTTTGAGGAACTTCAAATATTCTCATCTGAAATAAACAAAAGAAAAGTAAATTAAGTGATTTATTAGTTAAAAATTAAGCACTTTATTAATTAAAGAGTGACTGTTATGGTGAAAAGAAAGTTAATGAACATTGAGAAGAGAAGATATTTATAATCTACTCTTCAAGCTAGGGTGAGGGTTAGTAAAAACACACTGATAGCCACAAGCTTCCTCTCAACTCTTAGTTTAAAACTCTTATTCCACCCTGACCGGTTTGGCTCAGTGGATAGAGCATCGGCCTGGGGACTCAAGGGTCCCGGGTTCGATTCCTGTCAAGGGCATATACCTTGGTTGCGGGCACATCCCCAGTGGGAGGTGTGCAGGAGGCAGCTGATCGATGCTTCTCTCTCATCGATGTTTCTAACAGTCTCTCCCTCTCCCTTCCTCTCTGTAAAAAATCAATAAAATATATATTTAAAAAAAATAAAAAATAAAACTCTTATTCCTCCATTATTTGCCCAGACTATGAAAAAGAGGAAAGCATACTCACCCTAGTTTTTCTTCTTTATCTATAATATGAAGGAACTAATCAACCCATAAATAAGGGTAAGGCAGGAAGAAGGAATGAGAGAGAGATACCATGAATCCAATTATAAGCAAACCCAGTGGATGACCTCTGAATAGTTGAACATTGACTTACATTGGGAGGGGACAATATACTAGTATATACTGAAAATATAATAGGCTTTAGAACTGAAATAATTGATAATCTCTGATTCTGCTACTTAAGTTAACTTGTTTGGAGTCTCATTTTTCTTACCAATAAAAATAGATTCCACAATGCCTACACGCCAAGTTTGTGTGCACTAAATATGGCATGAGTGAAGGTACATGAAATCTTAGCACAAGGCCTTGTTCGTGGTGGACACTCGACAGTGGGAGCTTCTTTAGTCGCCAGGATCAGGCATCCCTTATGCGTTAGAAACAGTCCCGTCTTCTGTAGAAGGGCCCGGAGATTCTCTAGGACTTCTCAGCAAGATTAAACTTGAAAGAGAACAAAGAACAGTGTAGAACTTATGGCTGACTTTACTTATCTGCTTATATAAAAACCCTGGGTCTAACATCACATCCAGAAGCGCAACCAAGCAGAAGGAAGTCAGTCCTGCAAGGGTTGTCTTGGAAACGGCTGCGCCCTCCCCCAGCTGTCCCTCACCCCCACCCCCCGAAGGCGAGGTTTCAGGCAGAAACCCGCCCTCGGAGCAGAGCATGTAAATACTGAGTCCGGCCTTCAAACCAGACCCTGACAGTAGGGAGGAGGCAGCCCTATTCCTCACAGAATCTGCTGTTGGATAGCTTGCTATCAGTGGCCTGCCTGCCAGGAACCCCATTCACCTGCACCCCGGACCCTGACAGGAGGGAGGAGGGAGCAGGGAGCAGGGAGCCCCATTCCTCATGGAATCCACAGGTGGCCAGCTTGCTGTCAGGGTCCTGCCAGCTAGGAATCCTATTCACCTGCATTTCTGTATAAAGTTTTAATACATTATATTAGAGGTCGTGGTGGTACAGTTTTACCCACAGCGTCTACAGGAATTGCTGCAAATTTACTTCTCGGTGGAAGCACCTTTCATTCCCAATATAAATTACCGATTCCATTAAATGAAACTTCAATTGCTAGACTCAATATAAAGAGTGAAGTTGCTAAAACTATTAAAAAGGCCCAACTTCTCATTATTGATGAATGCACCATGGCATCCAGTCATGCTATAAACGCCATAGACAGATTACTAAGAGAAATTTGAATGTTGTACTTGGTGGAAAGTTCTTCTTGGAGGCGATTTTCGACAATGTCTCAGTATCGTACCGCATGCTGTGTGATCAGCCATAGTACAAACGAGTTTAAAGTACTGCAATGTTTGGGGATGTCTCAGAAAGTTGTCTCTTACAACAAATATGAGATCATACGATTCTCCTTATAGTGGATGGTTAGTAAAACTTGGAGATGGCAAACATGATAGCAGTTTTCATTTAGGAATAGATATTATTGAAATCCCCTGTGAAATGATTTGTAATGAATCTATTATTGAAGCCACCTTTGGAAATAGTATAGCTAATGTTAAAAATATGTCTATAAACATGCAATTCTTTGGCCAAAAAATGAGCACGTTCAAAAATTAATGAAGAAATTTTGAATATACTTGATGGAGATTTTCACACATATGTGAGTGATGATTCCATTGATTTAACAGATGATGCAGAAAAGGAAAATTTTGCCATCGAATTTCTTAATAGTATTACTCCTTCGGGAATGCTGTGTCATAAATTAAAATTGAAAGTGGGTGCAATCATCATGCTATTGAGAAATCTCAA
>NW_006293784.1:18855-19332 GCF_000327345.1 Myotis davidii | reverse complement strand
AATTTATATATTATTTTCATATACATTTTACTAATTTCCTTTCATCTCTCACACTTCTATTATAGAGAACGGGCAAATAGCAATATTAAAATATCTCTGCTAATTAATTCCCTTTTAATGTGCATGAATTTCATGCACTGGGCTACTAGTTTAGTTATAATTGCTCTAGGTTAGTATACTAAAACATAGAATTAAGAAACTCCTCTTCCTCATGTACATATCTTACCTAGAAATCTTACTCTAATCCTCTTCTCCCATTATGCACTCGAACCAGACTCCAACCCTGGCCTCCAAGAGAGATTATTTCACTATTATCTCCAAGTAACTGTAAGGGGTCTGACCAGCGCCTCCCCCAAAGCATCGCTGCTGCAAGAACACCTCATTCGAGTTCTAGTGGAGGGAAGAGAGGAGGTTGGGAACAGGTCTGTCGCCTTGCCCAGTCGGGTTCTGTGGGTGCTGGGTATTAACTAACATCCT
>NW_006293784.1:17603-18837 GCF_000327345.1 Myotis davidii | reverse complement strand
CTGCTGAACAACCCTCTGTGGGGCCACAAGTCACCGAGAGCCATTTCAGTGTAAGTGTGGGAAACACCACTGACCTGCATTTAGGGGGCAAAACACCACTGACCTTTATTAAGGGGCAAACTTTTAAAAGCATCTATTTTGTCAATGACAAATAGAGAATGTTCAGTCATCTGTTTGGTAAATTGCTGAAGTATTTTGTCCACTGGGTGGCACTGTTGCACTTGAAAAATAAACACGGTCTTGCACTTTTTATAAGAAGGTTGTGAAAAATAAACACGGTCTTGCACTTTTTATAAGGTTAAATTCTTTTTTTTAAAAAAATATATTTTATTGATTTTTTTACAGCGAGGAAGGGAGAGAGACAGAGAGTCAGAAACATCGATGAGAGAGAAACATCGATCAGCTGCCTCCTGCACACCCCCTATTGGGGATGTGCCCGCAACCCAGATACATGCCCTTGACCGGAATCAAACCTGGGACCTTTCAGTCCGCAGGCCGACGCTCTATCCACTGAGCCAAACCGGTTTCGGCAAGAAGGTTAAATTCTTTAGTCTTGGAATGGCATATTTCTTTCTTTTCCTCCAACAGAAGACATCATCAGATGTCTAATCTCAGGATAAATTCCTTTAAAGGACAGAAGAGATCTGTGTACAGAATTCAGGACTTGGCCAGAAGATCTGGAAGCATCCAGAGCCTGCTGAGGAGTGAGACCTTTCCAAACCCAGTCTTGCAGAGAAATCTTCGTTGTTCTGTTAGCCTGTTCATTTGGGGGCAAGAGGTCCTTTTGACAAGTTCTTGAACTCTTTATGGTCTGTATCCTGTTTCCTACCCAAAACCAGCTTTTTTCTGGGGATGGAAAGTGGTCAGAACACCTCTCCAATATTTCCCTCTTTCACATTCCAACCCCTTTTGTGACCCAAGTCCTCAAAACATAAAGTATAATCATTATTTTAATTTAAAAATTATATCACTAAACATTACTCTATTCAAGGAATTGCAACAGTAAGTCGGAATTTTTTCTTTGTTTCTCTTTCCTTGTTGTGTTTATTAACAAAATAAAAACAAAAATCCCATCAGTATATTGCTTTTGAGTCCTTGAATGTTTCCCTATCCCTGAAGTTATATTGAAATAGAACAGATGGAAGCACAGTAGGATATGAAACATATGCTACACAGACACAGAGAGAACAGAATCAAAGGCTATTAGTACTTTCCAAACAAATGAGAGAGGGGG
>NW_006293784.1:11261-17565 GCF_000327345.1 Myotis davidii | reverse complement strand
AAAAGGAAGGAAGGAAGGAAGGAAGGAAGGAAGGAAGGAAGGAAGGTAACAGTGACAATTCTTTTTTGTTGTTGTTAATCCTCACCTGAGGACATTTTTCCATTGATTTTTAGAGAGAGTGGAAGGGAGATATAGAGACACAGAGAGAGAAACATCCATGTGAGAGAGACGCATTGATTGGTTGCCTCCCGCACGCCCGGGTCAGGGCCTGGGATTGAGCCTGTAACCAATAAGCATGCCCTTCACCAGAATCAAGGGTCCCTTCACCTGGGACCCTTCAATCCACAGGCCAACACTCTATCCATGGAGCCAAACCGGCTATGGGAGTAGTGACAATTCTTGAGATGTGCTAACACCATGTGGCTCATTAAACTGTTTTGAGGCGAAAGTTAAGCTCTTGGACAAGAAGCCACTCTCTCTATGTCACTTTAATAGTCTTTTAGGTTAAGGACTCCACTACCTCCCATGTGAGGTTTCAGTGTAAATGAAGAGAAACGGGAGAGCAACTTTAGAACTTCTATCAACATTACTTTCCAGTTGCAGAAGACTGAGGAAATAAGAAAAAGTTTAGAGAGGTCCTCCATAACTGCTCTTTCATTTGCCAATTTCTTTCTATCCTAAGAGTGATTAAAATTAATGTACAGTGGGGCCTTGACTTACGAGTGTCCCGACTAACGAGTTTTTCAAGATACGAGCCGTCTCTCGGCCAATTTTTTGCTTTGAGTTGCGAGCTAAAATTTGGGTTACAAGCCAGCTTCAGATACCCCACCGCTAGTTGGCGCAGCGAACGTCACAGTAAATGCCACAAGATCAGCCCAGCGTCACGTGTCTCACTGGTTCACAATTGATTTGACATATGAGTAATTTGAGTTACGAGCTCCGTCACGGAACGAATTAAACTCTTAAGTCAAGGCCCCACTGTATTAAGTTAGAATTTTTAAATATGTTTTTATTGTTTTCAGAAAAGAAAGGAGAGGGAGACAGAGATAGAAACATGAATGCTGAGAGAGAGGAAACACTGATCAGCTGCCTCCTGCATACCCGCTATTTGGGATCAAACCCGCAACCCAGGCATGTGCCCTGACTGGGAATTGAACCGTGACCTCCTGTTTTATGGGTCAGCGCTTAACCACTGAGCCACATCGGCTGGGCTAAGTTGGCATTATTGAAATAAGTTTTGTTTTTACTAGTTCTATAATTTTTACATAGTTTTAATTAAATAATATAACTTAAAGTCAGTATTCTTAGATGAGTACTCTAAAGCACTATACTTGAACACTTTACAGTCAGACTTGAGCTAAGTCTCAGCTTTATCTCTGACTAGCTGTGTTATCTTAGACACATTATTTAACACAGCTTCAAAAAATACACAAAGCAAAAGCTGACAGAAGAATTATAAAGAGATACAGATAAATCTATTAAGATAGTTGAAAATTTTAACCCACATCCCACAGTAACAAATAAAATAAGAGGATAAAAAATGATGTCTAGATTTAGAAGATTTATACAACATCATTGATCAACTTCACCTATTCATCATATATAGAGCCCCATCCCCAAACTACTGCAGAATACAGATTCTCTCAAATACATAGAACATTTATGAAAAAAGACTAGATGCAGGTCCATAAAGCAAGTATTCACAAATTGTAAAGTATTGACTTTGTAATCCAAAATATTTTTTTGACTACAATGAAATTAAACCAACAATAACAGAAAGATGATTTTAAAATTCCTAAGTTTTTGGAAATTGAGCAAAGTACTTAAAAAATCACAGATGAAAGAATAAAACATAGTGGAAATCTTAACATATTTTGAATTGAATATAACAAAATTTGTGGGTTACAGCTAAAATAGTGCTTAAAGAGAAAATAGCTTCAAGTGGAATGTTAAAATAAAAAAAGGTTGGAAGTCAATTATTCAAGTCTCCATATCACTATCCTATTCAGAAAACAGCAAATTGAACCCAAAAATGTGAAATAAAAATAAAAAAGTTAAGAGCAGAAGTCAATGAATTGGAAAATGGACACGAAATTGAAAAAATTAACAAAACCAAATGTTGATTCTTTGTAAAGATAAATAAAATTGATAAATTCCTAGCAAGTCCAATAACTAAAATGAGAAAAGCAAAAATTATCAATAGCAAAAAGTGGGTATTGCTATAAATCACATTGTCACATTTTATAGACATGAAAAAGAAATAAAACGTTAGGAATAATTGCATGTCAATAAAATGTGACGTCAGATCAAAATAACAAATTAAAAACTAAAACTGACACAAAAAGAATTCAAAATATGAACAGGCTTAAATATGTAAGAAAAACCAAAACAAATTTTAACCCTCTTCCCACCCTGCACAGAGAGAAGAGTGTAAGTGAAGGCACTGTTGAGACAGCTGTTTAGACAGGCAGGCAGGCAAAGTCAGACAGGTCTGATAATAGGGCATGAGATTTCAGTCTTTTGAACTTTGGGGTTATCTTTCATAGTAAGAATGCAACAGAATAACCCAAATCCTGGGAGAACAGAGCAAAGCCAGGCTAGCAGCTAAGCTAACACTTGAGCTACTGAATTAGAGTTCCTTCAATTCCTCGTAACAAAGGATGAGATTGGGCCCTGGTCCTGGTGTGGGACTAGGTTTTCTATTGGGAGTAAATTAGCCCTACCCACATGATGAAGTTAAAATCAAATGGGAAGAATCCACACTTTATGGTGCGTTTAGGGAGTTTCCAGCTCTACAAACAACCTTTTATGTTTCCTTTTTGACAACTTCAGCAGACAGGCAATGAGGTCTAGGAGCTTCATGCAACTCGGTGAACGTAATGCATGTCCCCCTCACGGAGGCAGGATCCTTGTGAAAGGCTTTTACCCTTGTGTACTTTTCAGTCTGTATGCAGATCAGAAACTATTTGCTTAAGAAGTCGCACTACTTTTGATGATCATTCATTTCAGACCCATTCTTTCTTTCTGCCCTTGGATTTGACAGTTCCAGACTACTTTAGTTTCCTAGACCTTGGTTCCTGGTTATTTCCACACCCATAAAATACAGGTCATCACCCCTAACCCAATTCTCTTCTAACCGCATCTCACAAAATCCTAACCCAGCCCGTAGCTTCAAACCCAGTTTTTTGTCTAAGAAAGGATTTTGGGAATTTTAATTCTGCTTAACTTTTCCTTTTTAAAAGAGTTTCTGCATCTTGCTAGGTCATTTACTACCTTCCCAGGTCTGGGTCTATAGTAAGTTATTTTTTGTTTTCCTCCTAAAACTATTGAATATCAGATTCTGTAATGAAAAGAACACTGTACTCTGGGTTGTCTTTCTCTTTTCCTTCACAGGTATGTGTATGACATGAAACTTTTTAAATCTGAGTTTTATAATCAGTCACTTACAAAAAAAATACCTAATTCACACAGATGTTAACTTTTAAATTATGTGTTTCCTATTCTCTGAGTGGAGGGAATCTGGCTAAGGTGCTTTTTGGGTGATCGTTGTAGAACAAGCATGTCAAACTCGCGGCCCACAACAAATATTTTTACGGCCCAAATGTAATGGTACGTAAGAAACATTTTAATAAAAATTTCATAACTTAATTTTTACAATATCCTGTTATACATCATTATTAATAATGAACTACAACAAAAACGTTCACTAATGACTGATTACTATAATCATGTTGCATTCATTTCCCTTACATGCCTTACACGCAGATGCACCATTTCTCTCCACTAATACTAGAAGCGAATATTTTAGCAGGCAATTGCCATGTCATTAGTCTTGGACAGACGTGTTTGGTGTGCACAACAGGAAATAGTTCGCTTTTGGAGAACTAGAAAAATAGGTTTATTTGTGTTACACTTATAATTTGTGCAGTTATTCAGTGTCTGGTAAGTTAATGTTCAAGAAAAATATTGATTTTTATTAAAATGTTTTATTATTTTATGTTAATGATAACTCATTTATTTCAGCCCTTTGTATTCAGCATGTCTCTATCAAAATAAACATACCTTTCTATGAGAATTGAAGCTTTTGATTTTTTGCGGGCCACATAAACTTAAACCTTGTTTATTTGGCCTGTGTTAGCCTTTGAGTTTGACATGCTTGTTGTAGAAAGTAGTATAGCAGAGTAGCTAAGAACAAAGAGAGCTGCACTGCCCAATACAGTGGCTACAATCCACATGTGGATGTTGAGCACTTGGAATGAAGCTACAGTTGAATACAACTGAAGTACAATTGGGATATCATTTAAATTGGAATCAATGTAATAAGCCAGTGCAATTTATCATGTTAACAGATTAAGAAACAAAAACTGTATGATAATCCCTCAATATCTACACTAATAAAAGAGAAACATGCAAATTGGTGTCACTCTGCTAAGCCCACCAGCCAATCAGAGCAACTATGCAAATTAATCCAACAAAGATGGAGGTTAATTTGCATACGCAGGCATGGAGCAAAACTGAAGGCTCTGGCCAGAGTGAAGATGACTGAAGACTGAAGAGGTGGAGAAGCCAAGCCTCACTGTGGCCGGACCAAAGGCCTGAGACCCGGGTGCCAGAGGAAAACCAGTACAGGCAGCCAGGGGAAGGAAGGCCTATTGCGCAAATCTTCGTGCAATGGACTTCTAGTGTAAAAAATAATAAAATAAAAATCCAACCATAACCGGTTTGGCTCAGAGGATAGAGCATCGGCCTGTGGACTGAAAGGTCCCAGGTTCAATTCCGGTCAAGGGCATGTACCTTGGTTGCGTGCACATTCCCAGTGGGAAGTGTGCAGGAGGCAGCTGATTGATGTTTCTCTCTCATTGATGTTTCTAACTCTCTATCCCTCTCCCTTCCTCTCTGTAAAAAATCAATAAAAAAATATATTTTAAAAAAAATCCAGCATCCCTTTCAGATTAAAACAGAACTCTCAGAAATTAGGAATAAAATAAAAATTTCTTAACCAGATAAAGAGCACCTACATAAAATATACAGCTAATATACTTACTGGTGAATGGTTGAATGTTTTTTCCCAAGTACAGGAACAAGGCAAGGGTATCTACTATCACCAATGTTTTTCAACATTGTGTTCTAGGCAGTGCAATAAAGCAAGCAAAAAAAAAATCCAAAAAATTACAATCAATATTCTTTTTAAAAATATATATTTCTTTATTGATTTCAGAGAAGAAGGAAGAGGGAGAGAGAGCTAGAAACATCAATGATGAGAGAGAATCATTGATCAGCTGCCTCCTGCATGCCCCCTACTGGGGATTGAGCCCACAACCCAGGTATGTGCCCTTGGCCAGAATCGAACTTTGGACCCTTCAGTCCGCAGGCCGACACTCTATCCACTGAGCCAAACTGGCTAGGGCTCAAATCAATATTCTTTATGATTTTCACCAGTATATCTTGAAGTATTTGTCTATTTTCATTAACTTTTTTCTTAAAACACATACTTCCCATCGACTTCTGGAAGTAGAGAATGTTAGAATATAATACTCATTTTTAAAAAGAATCTTAATGACGAAGTCATTTAAATACTATACATTATTTTAAAAGTAACTAGAAAATAGATTTTTTGATAAAATTTCAATATTTAAGAAACCAAATTTTCATGGCAACCATGTTCATATTTTTTATTAGTTTATTCTTGTACCTCACAATGAATATCATTATTTTGATTTGTAATAGCATATCAACAGCAAAAAGATTTATGGATAAATGTTCCAAATAAGCAAAATGGGTTAAAAAAAAATAAAGCTACCATTATGATTTTCAAATTAATCAGGTATCCAGAACATAAGTATCACAGAAAGAGGGTTAAATGCAATAAATTCACCTAGTTTATTTTACAGTGTTTAACTATAGTCATAGAGAGAAATGGCCAGAAAAAAAAAGTCATAATAAGTTAGAGCTTAGCAACTTACTTAAAATATACCAAAAATACTATTGGTTAGTAATAATGCATACATAGACTTCTAATGGAACAAAAGGGAAGGGGCTGCCCAGAAAAAATACAGGGAATAAAACCCATTGCTGTTGGAATTCGAAGTGTTTAAAATAAATAGAATTCTAGGACTCGGAAGATGGCGGCGATATAGGCAGACGCGTCCCAGGTCGTGTCCTGGAGCAAATGGAGTGAGCAGCTGAAACTAATAACACCCATCCCGAATTGGCGAAATTGCTCAGCTGGTGAGACGGTTTGCAGCCGGGAAGGGCAGAACTCCCCTGGAAAGGTAAAAAAAAAACAGGGATTTGGGCAGGAAAGTTTGCCAGACCTCTGAGCCCAGACGGTCGGAGGGAGACAGCGTGGCAGCCAGCAGCGTCC
>NW_006293784.1:1570-4447 GCF_000327345.1 Myotis davidii | reverse complement strand
GAAGGGAGTGGGGTAAGAGATCAACCAAAGGACTTGTATGCCTGCATATAACCATAACAAATGGACATAAGACACTGGGGGATAGGGGAGGCTAGGGGACTGTCTAGGGCGGGGGGAAAAATGGACACATATGTAATACCCTTTGTAATACTTTAAGCAATAAAAAAAAGAATTCTAAATAGCACTCCAGAGATAATACTCTAATGCTAATTCCCACCCCACCCCCACAATCAGGGAGAAGAAAAAAATAATACAAGAAGTAAGCTCAGGTATTTCACATGTAGATTTAAAAAATTAAAAACCCAAGTTAAATTCTTTTTCTTTTTTTCCTAGCTTAAATGCAGTTCCCACTACCACAAGTTATGCAGTTGCGTTTCCCACATTTGGGGAAATCACAGGGGTGAGCACATCCAGAATGCAATGGCTAAGCCTCGTCCTGGGAAAACCACCTTTGTGACCATGGCGACTCCCCTGCCAGGTAAGAATGATGAAGTTCTAAGATATGACATGGCATGAAATAGTGATGCGTCGTCAAGTGTACTGTGTCATTCAGGTAAAAGTGAACAAGTAAGTTTAGGCAATGCAGATAGTGTGAAAACAAAAGGTAAATGGTGTTTTATGGTTTTGTTCCATTTGTGAAAATTCATTGAACTGTGTAGTTATGACATGATCTGTATTTTTTTCTGTAGCTATATTCTTCTTCAAGAAAAACTGTTTCTGAATTAATCATATATACTATCTGTTCTTTCATTAATATTAAAATGTTTATTAAATATCCACCTGTATGCTCTGCCAAATACTAAAGGGGGTAGGAGACACGTAGTCCTGGTCTTCCTGTACTTTCCTTTCTCAGATGGATAACGTATGTGAAGACAGACACGTAACAGACTAAGACACTCAAGGAGCTGACCACTGATTGACACAAGTGCTCCCTGTCTTTGCATATTATAAAACCACAGCTCGGTTCTAGCACCTTTTTCTGATATCATCTGCTTATCCTTTGTCCTTGAATCATTGTCCATGTATCATTTAGAAGTAGCATCTGTCTGGATTCATAATTCCCTTTCCAAATCCATCAAATGAACACTAGCTTATAAATCTTATACACTGCACTTTGTACCCTTTCTTATTTCTTTAAGCCAATGTTTCTAAAACTTCAGTCCTTCACGTACTGTCTTCACAACTTTTGCAATATCATCATCATACCAACTGTTTTAAAAATAAATTTAGGTTGACCCATATTCTTTTTTTATTGTAATACCTACTTAACTTAGTCCTAAGCATTAATATCCATGGAATTGTAGATTTGTTTTTTTTGAAAAGGTGTGTCTGTGTGTTCTCAGCTGAAGTAATCATGTGAACCCTGGTGGTATGCTAACGGCACTTGAATATCCACTGTGTTAATCGAGTTAGCTTTCCTGTCACCTAGTAAGAATGATAAACGTACCAACATAGATTCCTGCCCTGCAGAACATAAGCTGCTAAGCTGCTTTATCTTCTGTCTCAGAGGTATCCTTATTTTTTGTAATCCCTTATAAGTGGACACATTCCAAGATACTTATAACGAAGAGTATTTAAGGAAGTCTTCTGAATTTCTTAATTTAACCTGCTCGTGTTTCAGATTAGAATATCTCTGTTAGCAAATTTATCTCTGGGTTTTTCTTTGTTTAAAGTTTTTCAGATTGGTTTAGTAATTGAACTTAACTTTGATAATAGTGATGCAAGTACATTACGGTCTCTTCATTTTTATTATGCGGAAAATTGTGTCAAACATAGCATTTGTGGAGTTTAAATAATAAGTAAAGGAAAGAATTAAACCTGGAGAAGAAATAAGGTTTACTTAACAATTTTCTACTGGGTATTTTAGTAGTAGTCTGCCTTTTTTCTAGGTGCTGAACATGCATCAATAAAAATAAAAAGAAATAGCCCTAGCTGGTTTGGCTCAGTGGATAGAGCATCAGTCTGTGGACTCAAGGGTCCCCTCGGATTTGATTCCGGTCAAGGGCACATGCCATGGTCTCTGAAACCTACATGTATATCTTCATGTCTTCAGGTTAGGCATTGGTTTCTTGATATGACCCCAGAACACAGCAACAAAAAGAAAATATCTAAATTGGACTTTATAAAAATGAAAAACTTTTGTGCTTTAAAGAAAATTATCCAGAAAATGAAAAGATAATATATAGAATTAGAGAGAAAATATTTGCAAATACCTATTAAATAAGGGACTTGTATGCAGAATGATTAAAGAACTCTTACAATTCAACAATAAAAACACAAGCAACTCATTTTTAAAATGAGTACAGTATCTGAATAGAAATTCTCCAAAGATAGGCAAATGCCAATAAACATTTAAAAGATGTTCAATATGCAAATCAAAACCACAATGAGATACCACTTCATACACTCGAATAACCTAAATGAAAAAGACAGACAACTACAAGTGTTGATGAAAATACAGAGAAATTGGAGCCCTCATACATTGCTGCTGGGATGGTAAAATGGTGCTGTCTCTTTGGGAAACAATTTGGCAGTTCCTCAAAATGATTCAAACATAGAGTTACCATTGAACCTACATTTCAAGACTTATACTAGTGCCTGGCTGGTGTGGCTCAGTGGTTGAGCATCAACCCATGAACCAGGAGGTCACTGTTCAATTCCTGGTCAGGACCTATGCCTGAGTCATGGGCTTGATCCCCAGTGAGGGGCATGCAGGAGGGAGCTGATCAATGATTCTCTCTCAACACTGATGTTTCTATCTCTTACTCCCTCTCCCTTCCTCTCTGAAATCAATAAATATATATCTTTTTAAAAAAAAGACTAGGCTAATGAAAGATCTTGTACAATGACCTATCATGAACATTATTTTCCTTGCTT
>NW_006293784.1:0-1443 GCF_000327345.1 Myotis davidii | reverse complement strand
ATATATATATATCCTTGATATATATATTTGTTGTTGTTGCTGTTGTTAATCCTCACCCTGTGGATATTTTTTTCCCCAATGATATCTTTAGAGAGTGGAAGGGAGGGGAAGAGACAGAGAGAAACATCAGGGTTGATCCCCAGGAGACGAGTGCAGGAGGCAGCCGAATTATGTTGGCATTTCTCTCTCACGGATGTTTCCTATCTCTCTCTCCCTCCCCCTTCCTCTCTCTATAAAAAAATCAGTAAAGTCCAGCTGACTTGGCTCAGTGGTTGAGCGTAGATCTATGAACCAGAAGGTCGCGGTTCAATTCCCGGTCAGAGCATATGCCCAGGTTGCAGACTTGATCCTGGTGTGGGGTGGGCAGGAGGCAGGGTTCAATGATTCTCTCACATTGATGTTTTTCTCTCTCTCTCTTTCTCCCTTCCTCTCTGAAATCAATAAAGGGATCAATATATTTTTTAAAAATCAGTAAAAACATTTACAAAAAACAACAGAGGTTGATGAGGGCTGGGTGAGAAAGGTGAAGGGATTAAGTACAAATTGATAGTTACAAAATAGTCAAGGGAATGTAAAGGTATAGCTTAAGGAATTTAATCAGTAATCTGTCTATATATATAAAAGCCTAAGCGACCAAATGATCGAATGACCAAATGACTGGTCGCTATGACATACACTGACCACCAGGGGGAAGATGCTCAATGCAGGAGCTTCCCCCTGGTGGTCAGTGTGCTCCCACAGTGGGAGTGCCACTCAGCTGACTGAGGGGCACCAGATGCAGGGCTCATGGCTGGTGAGTGCCGGTGGAGCAGCATGAGCCTCTCCTGATCGGGACTGACTGGGTACGAGCCCGAGGCAGGCGCATTGGGGCCGGGATGAACGGGAGGGCAGGCAGGAGCGGCAGGCGGTGTTGGACTGTTGGTTTTGGCCTGATCCCGCAGGCCACACTGAGGGACCCCACCGGTGCATGAATCCGTGCACTGGGCCTCTAGTATTGTAATAACTATGTATGATGTCAGGTGAGTACTAGACTTAACTCATTTCGTAAGTTATATAAATGTCTAACCACTATGCTGTACACCTGAAACTAATATAATATTTAATGTCAACTGTAATTGAAAAAAAATGTTTAAAAGGATTGATGATACCAAGTATAGTAATTGGAAATCTTGTACATTGCTTGTGAATTGTAAAATGGTGCAGTCATTTGAGAAACAATATAAGAACTTTAAAAAAACTTAAGCATGTATCTACTCAATGTCCCAACATTTGTATTTCTAGGTATTTACCCAAGAAGAATAAAAACATATGTCCACTGAAGGACTTGTACAGAATACAGGATGGTGTAAAAGTAGGTTTACAGTTG
This sequence comes from Myotis davidii, assembly GCF_000327345.1. Classification (NCBI taxonomy): domain Eukaryota; kingdom Metazoa; phylum Chordata; class Mammalia; order Chiroptera; family Vespertilionidae; genus Myotis; species Myotis davidii. The sequence continues at coordinate 77 of NW_006293784.1, read as the reverse complement.
TTTGTATGGAAAATAATTAATAAATAAATACAATAATAAATAATAAATACAATAATCTACACTAATAAAAGAGAAAA
>NW_006293783.1:0-5504 GCF_000327345.1 Myotis davidii | reverse complement strand
CCAGGACAGGGGCTTGAGTGGATTGGGTGGGTTAACACTTACAATGGAAACACAAACTACGCACAGAAGTTCCAAGGCAGAGTCTCCATGACCAGAGACACGTCCACGAGCACAGCCTACATGGAGCTCAGCAGCCTGAGAGCCGAGGACATGGCCGTGTATGACTGTACAAGAGACACAGTGAGGGGAAGTCAGTGTGAACCCAGACACTAACCTCCCTGAGGAGCCAGCAGGGCTGGGCTGCAGGGAACGTCCATGACCACCAGGGGGCGCGCAGGACCAGCTCAGGGCCCTGTCCAAGAGCAGGTGCAGAGTTAAAGAAAGATACCAATTCCTGCTCCCTCTTAAATTAGTTTTGCTCTGAGGCTCAGCAAAGAGCTCACAGGAAGCGCTCTCCTAGGTCTAGTTTTAGGGATTGTATTTGTGAAAAAACGGGTCTCTGTCCTAAATCTGACAAAACTGAGTGACTGACAGGACCCTCACAGGAGGCTCTGATCACACATCCTACCTGGATACACCTTCACCTGCAACTACATGCACTGGGTGCGACAGACACTACTTGGGCAGTCCTGTGAAGGGCCGCTTCACCATCTCCAGAGACAATGCCAAGAACACACTGTATCTGCAAATGAGCAGCCTGAGAGCCGAAGACATGGCCGTGTATTACTGTGCGAGAGACACAGTGAGGGGACATCAGTGTGAGCCCAGACATTAACCTCCCTGAGGAAACAGCAGGGTTGGGCTGCAGAGAGCGTCCAGGACACCAGTGGGCGCTCAGGACCAGCAAACCCAGGGTTCCAGCTCACAGGCTGTCTCTGGAGGGTTGTGCAGGCTTCCTATTGGGGTCAATGCTTCCTTCCCTCCTAGTGTCCCTGGGGCAGTTCCTCTTCCTTCTTTGTGTCTTTAATTAGATTCTCTGCAGGAAAAAAGCAGGAAGTGGCTGTGGGTCAGATCTGGTCGACTTCTCATCTGGGCCCTTCCTGTCACCATGTCCCTGATGATCGCTCTCTGTGTTGACAAGGAAAACATTGTAGGGATTCCTGTCCCCTCACTGAGAGCGACATCCCCCCCCCTCCACGCAGTGCTGAGCGGGGAACACGGAGTCCAGGCCCCAAACCTCACCTGAGGGCGATCAGCCCCTCGCTCTGCCCCAGGAGGAGCCCTCTGGGGGCAGTTAGCCATTTGCCTCTCACTGACATGGCTGCACATGCAGGTGTAGGGTTGGACCCTGCAGGCGCTGCCTCTTTGTGAGTCTGGAAGCTCCCACCTCTCTGTGTGCCCCAGATGGAGGCAGGAAGACCTGCTGGGTATGTTCCCCGTGGGTCTCAGAACTGATCCCAAGGGACTGCTGCTTCCCCTCTAGAATCCACCTGGATCCTGAGAACCTGCTGCAGGCAGTCATGGTCCCACCCACCTCTGCTGTACCTCCACCTCTGGAGACACCATCCCATCCTCACCCTCTGTGCTCTGCCGCCCACACTCTCACCGCATGGGGCCTGCACAGGACATCCTGTGTGGATGTGTGTGCCCTCTCCTTGCCGCCCTGGTTGGTTTTGGCTTAAATACAGTCCCACATCATCCCCTCATGCCCATCTCCTGTGCTTGGCCCTTCCTGAGACTCCAGGGCTGGGACACTCAGGCGCCCTGCTGATCCCACGTGCAGTGCCCATGAGTGATGTCAGGTTGTGGGGGCCTCTCCTGTGTCAGGTGGAGACATAGCTGAGCACTGAGCTCTGAGCACCTCCAACAGTCACATCTGTGCTGAGGGAACCTCCAGGGGCCCATGAGCCGCAGGGCATTGTGGTGGACAAGCCTGTGGCCACTGGGGTCAGAGGGCAGTCAGGGAAGGGCTGGGGCCTGGTCACCTATGATGTTGCCAACATCTCATTGACCAGAGCCTACGTGCACAGGGAGCTCTGTGAATCCTAAAAGTGCAGGTACAGCCCCGCCAGCATGGCTCAGTACTTGGGCGGCGACCTATGAACCAGGAGGTCATGGTTCAATTCCAGGTCAGGGCACATGTCCAGGTTGCCAACAACATCTCCAGTGTGGGGCACGCAAGAGGAAGCCAATAAATTATTCTCTATCGTTGATGTTTCTCTCTCTCTCTCCCTCTCCATTCCTCTCTCATATCAATTAAGGAATATTTAAAGAAATAAGTACATAAATGAAAATGTTGACTGTTTGATTCACAGTATGGGCATATATAGAAGGCAACTGATCAACATTTCTCTCTCACATCAATGTTTCTCTCTGTCCTCTCCTTTCCCTTTAAAAATCAATGAACACATCCTCAGGTGAGGACAAAGAAAGAAGATCCAGCTTGGATCATGTTGCTCAGTGTTTGAGCGTCGGCATAGGAACCAAAAAGTTACTGGTCCATAGGAGGCAAGAAGTCAGTGGTTTAATATCTGGTGAGGGCAGATGATGAGGGTACAGTCTCCATCCCAAGTGGGGCCCATGCAGGAGGGAGCCAATCAACGATACTCTCGTGTGTGTTTCTTTCATTCCCTCTCCTGTCCTAACTCTCTCAATATCAAGATAATTATATTTTTTAAAAGAACTGTACCTAAGTCTATCTCTACATCTATATCTATAACTATAACTACATCAATAACTATATGCCTGTCTCTGTCTCTGTATATTATCTATATCCATATATATATATATCTGTATCTGTATCCATGGGAGCAGAGGCACATTGATTTTATCCCTAAGGAGTCACTGATTGTGTCCAAATCCTACCTCCTGACCCCCTCCTACAGCATAGCCCCTGGTGTGGAAGGAAAGGTCCCTGGGCACGGTGACCAGGACCCCAAGTAGAGCCTGGTTCTCTGAGGGCACAGTAAGCATCTCCTTCCAGGGGAAGCCCCAGAGACCAAGACCTCCCTCAGCAGATGTGAGTGACTTGGGGCTTAGACGTGAGGAGATGGGGACCCTGCATCTGAGTCCAGGACTCACTGTGTTCTCTCTGTCCCAGGTGTCCTGTCCCAGCTGCAGCTGCAGGAGTCGGGCCCAGGACTGGTGACGCCCTCACAGACCCTCTCCCTCACCTGCTCTGTCTCTGGATTCTCCATCACAACGGGTGGTTACCTCTGGAACTGGATCCGCCAGCCCCCGGGAAAGGGGCTGGAGTGGATTGGGGGCATATGGTATGATGGATACACTAACTACAGCCCCTCCCTCAAGAGCCGAACTTCCATCTCCAGAGACACATCCAAGAACCAGTTTTCCCTGCAGCTGAGCTCCGTGACCACTGAGGACACAGCCTTGTATTACTGTGCAAGAGACACAGTGAGGGGAAGTCAGTGTGAGCCCAGACACTAACCTCCCTGAGGAGACAGCAGGGCTGGGCTGCAGAGAGCGCTCTGGACACCAGGGGACGCTCAGGACAAGGAGCAAGGCCACGACCATGAGCAGCTGGAGAGTTGAGCAGATACCTTTTCCTGCTCTGTCTTAAAATACTTTTGCTCCCAGGCTCAGCCACAGAGCTCACAGAAAGCCCTGTCCTCGGTCTAGTTTTAGGGATTGAATTTGTGAGCACAAAGGGGGCTCTGTGGTAAATCTGACAAAACTCAGGGACTGACCGGACCCTCACAGGAGGATCTGATCACACATCCTACGTGGGCAGTCCTGGGGGTGGGCACGCCCCAGGCCTATGACTTCTTTACTAAAAGGCTCATCTTTGCCTTAGAAACCCCGTCCATTGTTCCTGGGCATCTGGGTTAACACACCTTTGACATCAGCATGACCACCCTCAGGAAAGCACCTCCTGTTCACTGTCATCTCACCCATTCCCCGCCTTGCTCTCTCCCACCTCCATGTCACTCCTCACCTTCCCTCCTGAACTTCCAATGCACAAACACAGCTGAAAACGGTTATTCTCCAGAGCATTGCAAGTCTTTCTCCCTAACAGTTCTCATACATTTGACTCCAATAAAATCTTATAAAACATTCCCTACATATTTGAACATTTCTTACATCAACATGTTCATTGACAACATACATTCATACACGTTTCTTCCCCGTGTGGAGAGGGAAGTGCACACAATTATTAAAAACCTGCTTCCTGGACGGGATGAGTTTAAATAAGCTCACAGATGTGGGAGATGAGACAAGTTTGCTGCTGGTTGTCATGGATGTAAGTGTCCCGTCTTTTTCCAGCCCAGCAGACGTGACTGGGAGGTTGAGCATCGACCTATGAACCAGGAGGCTATGGTTTGATTCTTTGGTCAAGGCACATGCCCGGGTTGCAGTCTTGATCCCCAGGGGGAAGGCGAAGAGGAGGCAGCTGATCAATGATTCTCATCATTGATGTTTCCATCTCTGCACTGGCCTCCTCTCGGGAATCAAGGAAAGTGTATAAAAAAGGAGAAGAAAAGAAAGGAGGCTTCCCCAGCTATGCCACCTCCCCCACCTTGACACTCTGGAAGGTTCCCCTGCTGGTTGAATCAGCATAAAATACACACCATAAATTACCCACTTTGAAGTTGTTAACATGAGAACCTCTAAGCCTGTGGAGAATATTTTTTTGGGGGAGGGAGCCAATTCATAGCATTTTATTCATTAATCCGTTTCATTCCATAATGCACCATCTTGTTCCTGGCACCATTAATACTGCTGTCATTGTTTCCCTTGGAGAGGACCATGCCTCTAAAAAATCTGAGTTGGATTTCCGTCGATTCACTCTAACATACTTTACCTCACTGAAAAGCAACACCTAATCAGCTAAGATGTAGGTGAATGGGTAAGGAGTTTCAGTGAAAAGGTGGGCGCACAGGTAGACCAACAAGCAAATGCAGTACGTGTTGTAAACCAGATGGCAGGGAGAGAGCACCAGCACAGCCAAGGCCTTCGGGAGGGTAGCTAGAAGTTCCCTGCCAAGTAGGTTAATCTGCAGAATGGGAAAGATACAACCCTTTCCTATTATCCACTCAAACCCACGCAGAGAATCATATCTAATAAAGAGGGAATATGCACATTGACCACCACACAGTATTGGTCAAGATGCCCGTACCCACAACGAAAGCCGAGTTCCTGTAATGAGCCTTAACGAGCAATGAGCGGGGACTTGAGGCCATGCCCCCCACCAATTCAGGGCTTGATGGGGGACTTTTGTCGAGCCCCCCCATCCACAGGGCTTGATAGGTGACTTCAGGTCATGCCCCCACCCAAGCACCAGGCCAGGGACCTGAGGCCATGCCCCCTGCATGGGGGGTCTTAACAAGGTGGGGGGCGCGGAGACCTCAGGCCTCTCTCCATAGCCTGGGCCAGGGAACCTCAGGCCACACCCTCTGCCCCGGCAGGGCTTGAAGTGGTTGGGGCCTTCTGGGTCTGAATCTAGCCCATTGGGGCTGGGGCCAGATTGGTGTGGGTCTCCCATGATTTCGAGGCGCACGTGGGTGGGCGGGAACTGGACTCTGGTTCCATGGTGCACCCCAGACTCTGACAGGAGAATGATTTTCATATACACATTTTACTAATTTCTTTCATCTCTGACACTT
>NW_006293782.1:4101-13410 GCF_000327345.1 Myotis davidii | reverse complement strand
GGAGTCTCACAGGTTTCATGCAGCTGCAGGAATTTTCTCATGCCCCTTGATGGATGAGAAAACAGCCTCCCCAGTTGCCCAGCTGCAGAGAGGAGAGGAGATTCTCAGTTTGTCCATCTTAACTTCTTAACTTTGCCCCATTGCGCACCTGTTCCACGGGAGACCCCTGAGTACACATTGTCTCATGACCTTGTCCTTCTGGAAACTACTCCATTCTCCCCCAAATAGCCCACACCTTTCCTCTGACATGACATAGGACTTGCTATGAGTCTGTATAGCAAACAGACTCACGTTAAGGCACCAGCACAATCCCTCTGTCTGCTGAATCTTATGTGAGAGAAGTATCCAGAAATCACAAGAACTAAACTACAAAACAAGGGGCTGTAATGCCAGGAAATATGGGGACTGTGGCAGATGAATGAAGGAGACCCTATGAGCAAGGCAGACAATAAATAGTTTGATTTTCCTAAAACAGCAGGAGGGAGCCTGTTTTCTTGTGGTTTGATACAATAAAGTGTCATCGTGATAAAATCAGGCTCATGTAAAATGGATTATATTCATTTCCTTCAACCCCCCTGCCTGAACTAGACCCTCCTATTGTCCTGCCAATGCTGTTACAACTTCAGCTTGCACACTGCCTGCCACTCTCTGATGATACCTGGCCCCATTAGGGAGAAGATTAGTAGAATTTTCCTTTTAGAGAAGGAATCTGCCTCCATTCTTGATCCTCCCATTTTGCCTACTCTGACACCTTTGCCTGGTCTGAGATTGACCTGCACCTGATTCCTGCAAGTCCGCCATGCTTCTCCCAGTCTTTTCCTAGGCTTTATTCAGTCCTGTTAATATTTTGTCTGTGACTCATTTTAGCATCTACATCAATAGTCTGTCACTCTCCCAGGACACTTTGTTAATTTCTACCTAAAAGCCCATTCCCCTGTGGACACACATCTCTCCTGCCGCCTGACACTTTCAGAAGACGGTCCAGAACTACTTACTACCCTGCATCTTTGCTAATGTAACATGAGTTTGATTGACTTTCTGTGTCAGGCTCCATTTGGGTCACACTGATAATCAACTCAGTAAAACACCAGATTATTTTTACAATGAAATGCTCAAATTCAGAGCAACTCCTGCCCCCTGCAGTTTTCTCTTTGAATAACCTTTTCATGGAAAAACATGCACTCAGGATTTTACAGTACAACTGTCTGCATTGGTTTCGAGGCAGGCTTCCAGCCTGTCTGTCAGTTGTGGCCCTGACCATGGGGAGGACACATATGTGCGGCCCAAAAGGCTGTGGATGTATTTAGAATAATCACCTTCCCTCCTTCGGAATCAAGAAGAATACACCTGCAAAAGGAGCTGCCTTTCGGCCTTAGCTCCAGGGTAATTGTGTGACTTTGGGCGGGTCATTTGTTGCCCAGTTTTCTAATATTTTAATCAAAATTTTAAAACCTATCTTAATTTAGAAGAATTTAAATAATAAACAGGAAAGAACTTAGAACACAAAGGGCCATCTAAAATAGAAAAGGTATCAGAGAATTGGAGAAGGTTTAGCAAGAGCCAGAGTATAATTTCCCAGAGTCCAGGACAGCGTATGGGAGAGGGTGGTGAGGAAATGCTCTTCTCTAAGCTTAAGGCAAAAGAAGGGAGGGGAGGCAGAAGTGGGAGGAACAGGAAAAAGAATGGAAGAAAAGAAGGGACAAAATGGCAGTGAAATAGAGGGATGTGTCCCGAACCTTGTCCCAGAGCATGTTTCCCTTTATTAGTGTAGCTGGGAGATGGCGATGTAGCCATGAAACAACTTATGTCAAGTCCAATGTAGCTGTAGGACTGCCTGTATGTGTTTCTGTGTGTATGTGTGTGTGTGTGTGTGTGTGTGTGTGTGTATACACACACACACACATATATATATACCCTATATAATAAAAGCTTAATATGCTAAGTATCTGGTCGTCCATTCAACCAATCAAAGCATAAAATGCTAATGATATGCTAAGGTCACTCAATCACTCACTATGACATGCACTGACCACCAGGGGGCATACAGCCGACCGGTCAAAGAGTTGCTATGATGAGCACTGACCACCAGGGGGCAGATGCTCCAACCAGTAGGTTAGCTTGCTGCTGGGGTCTGGCCTATTAGGACTGAATGGGACAGACCAGACAAGCCCTGGAGCCCTCCCCAGCTGGTCAACCTCCCGCATCTCTCCCCAGCCCCAATCGTGCACTGGTGGTGTCCCTCAGCCTGGCTTGCACCCTCTCGCAATACAGGCTGAGGGAGGCCCCCAACCTGAGTGCATGAATTTCATGCATCAGGCCTCTGGTGGGTGTGTGTGTGTGTGTGTATAAATAATTTCTTTTTTCTTCCTTTTTCTTCTGTTTCTTATCTTTCATACCATTTTTTCTCTTAGATATAATTTGTGCTCTCTGTTCTCTCCCCAATTCTCTTTTTTCTGGTGGTCACTTATATTAGGGTTATCAGTGTTGCAAGTACATTTGTGTTTTGTTCTCCTTATGCCGTGTCTTGTTGAGGTGAATTTTATCCTGTTTGGCCAATGTGCTAGAGATCCAGCCACATTACCGGACACCCGAAGAGGAGATTGCATCCATGAATGGATCAGTAACACTCCAGACCCAACTACAGAGGCAGGAAGAAGGCAGCAGTGAGGGAGAGAGAGTGAGTGAATGAGGGAGCAAATGAAGAGTGTGCGGTTGTATGGGGTGTGTGTGTGTGTGTGTGTGTGTGTGTGTGTGTGTGTTACACTTAGATCCTGCAGGACCTTTGGGGGCAGGCTGAACAGGCTTGCCTAACTAGCCAGCCTCTGCTATCATCTCAAACACTCTGAGAGCAGCCGGCTCGTCCTCAGAGCCCTCACCTTTTTGAAGGGGAGAGCTGCTGTGACTGGAAGCTCAGCCTCACCTCCACCCAGGGTGCCCTCAGATAATACCTTGACTCTACAGCCACCCCCCACCAGGGACCTGCTGCCTCAGCTGTGGTCTCGCAGTCACCTAGACTCCAGCCACCCTGGGTACAGGCTCCTGTGAGTTCTGGAGAGCGTTCCTTTCTGACTGGCCCAACGCCATAGCCCAGGGCATGGCGACCACACAAGACAGACACATGTGAGCAGCCACTCCTTTCTGAGGAAAATCAACCCCAAGAGCAGCCCACCCCAGGCCAAGGAGTGGCAGGCTCACGTGGCCTGCCCCGGTCCAAGGAGCAGCAGCTGTGTGAGCAACCCACCCCTCATCTGAGGAGCAGCAGTCGTGGAGGCAGCCTGCCCTCGTCAAAGGAGCAGCAGGCATGCACGCAGTCCACTGCCATACGAGAAGCAGTAGCTGCATGAGCAGCCCACCCTGGTCCAAGGAGCAGCCCATCCCGGCTCAAGGAGCAACAGCCACTTGCAGCCCAGACCCACCTGAGGAACAGCAGCTGCATGAGTAGCTTGCCCCCATTCGAGGAGCAGCAGCTGTGCCAGTGCCCCTCCCCACTACAAGGAGCACCAGCCTTGTGCGCAGCTCACCCCTGCCTGAGAAGTAGCAACCTTATGAGCAGCCCACCCCTGGCTGAGGAGCAAAAGCTGCACGAGCAGCCCGCCCCCATCCGAGGAGCAGCAACCGCATGCAGCCTGCCCTGTCTAAGGAGCAGCAGCCTCGTGAGCAACCCACCCCCGTCTGAGGAGCAGCAGCTGCACAAGCAGCCTCTGGCCACCAACCAGAGGAACTGCTGCAAAGAGCACACACCAGAGGAGCTGCTGCCAACTAAGGAGCAGCCTCTGCTGTGATCACCTGAGAAGCAGACGCCACCTGAGGAGGCATTGCCACCCAAGGAGCAGCCCCTGCACGACTCTAAACCGAGGTCTGCTAGTGAGAACAAAAATGGGTAGACAAAGAAACCTCCAAAGGAAAGAAAAGGAGGACTCGCTAGAAAAGAAGCTAAGTGAAATAGAGGCATGCAATGTGTCAGAGAAAGAATTCAAAGTAAGGGTCATACAGTTCATAAACTGGATGGGTAAAAAAATCAACAAATTATGTAAAAATCAAGACAAAATAAAGACTGATATAGCTGCAATAAAAAACACCATGGAAAGTTTCAACAGCAGATTAGGAGAAGCAAAGGATCAAATTAGAAGTCAGGGAAGCAAAACACACCCAAATGAACTGCAATTGGAGAAAAATATTAAAAAACAGGAAGAGAGTCTAATGGAGCTTTGGGACAACATGAAATTAAGCAACATATGAATCATAGGGGTGCCAGAACAACAAGAAGAGGAATAAGGATTAGAAAACCTATTTGAAGATATAATATCAGAAAACTTCCCCGATGTGGGGAAGAAAAAAGTCACACAAGCACAGAGAGTCCCAAACAAGATGAACCTGAAAAGACCCACACCAAGACATCTCATCATTATGATGATAAATATTCAAGACAAAGAGAAAAACTTAAAGGCTACAAGAGACAGACAGAAAGTTACATACAAGGGCTCTCCCATTAGACTATCAAATGATTTCTCAACAGAAACACATCAGGCCAGAAAATAATGGAAGGAAATTTACAAAGTGATACAAAGCAAGGGACTGAATTCAAGAATACTCTATCCAGCAAGGCTATCATTCAAAATTGAAGGGGAAATAAGGAGCTTCAGAGACCAATAAAAAGGCTAATGGAGTTTATCACTACCAAGCCAACAATGCAAGAAATGCTAAAGGGACTGGTGTAAAAAGAAGAAATAAAAAGGGAAGAAGGAACACAGGCACAAAAAATAAAAATGGCTACAAACAAGTACGTATCAATAATAACTTTAAACATAAATGGACTAAATGCTCCAATCAAAAGACATCGAGTGGCAGAATGGATTAAAAAAACATGACCCATATATATGCTGTCTACAAAAGAGCCACCTCAGAAGAAGGGATTCACACAGACTGAAACTGTAAGGATGCAAAAATATCTTTCAGGCAAATGGAAATAAAAAAATTTAAAAAAGCTGGGATAGCAATACTTACATCTGACAAAATAGACTTCAGAGTGAAGGCCATAACAAGAGATAAGGCCACTTCATAATACTAAAGGGATTGATACAAGGAGAGGATATAACCCTGATAAACATATATGCTTCCAATGCAGAGACACCCAAATACATAAAAAAAAAATTCCTAAAAGATAACAAGGGAGAGATCGACAACAACACAATCATAGTAGGGGACTTTAATATACCACTGACATCACTGGATAAATCCTCTAGACAAAAGAAAAATCAGTAAAGAAACAGTAATTCTATATGATTCACTGGACCAGGTGGACTTAATTGACATCTTCAGAACATTTCACCCCAAAACCATGGAATATACCTTCTTCTCAAGTGCACATGGGACATTTTCAAAGATAGATCACATATTGGGTCACAAGCAAAGTCTCTCCAAATTCAAGAAGATTGAAATCATCTGGCCCAAAAAAAAAAAAAAAGAAAAAGAAAAAATGGTAAGAAATAAATGTCATAGAGACAGAAAAACAATACGAAATATCAATATGACCAAGAGCTGGTTCTTTGAAAGGATAAACAAGATTGATGAACCTCTATCCAGGCTTACCAAGAAGCAAAGAGAGAGGATCCAAATAAACAAAATCAGAAATGAAAGAGGTGAAATAACAACAGACCCCACAGAAATACAAAGGATTCCTTAAAAGTCTAAGACAACTCTATTCCAACAAACTAGACAACCTGTAGGAAATGGACATATTCCTAGAAAAATACAACATTCCAAAACTCAATCAGAAAGAATCTGAAAATCTCAATAGGCCAATAACTATGGAAGAAATTGAAGCAGTCATCAAAAAGCTTCCAGCAAACAAAAGCCCAGGACCAGACAGCTTCACAGGGGAGTTTTACCAAACATTCAAGGAAGAACTAAAACCTATCCTCCTCTGATTATTCCAAGAAATTCAAGAGGAAGGAACACTTCCAAGCTCATTCTATGAAGCCAGCATTACCCTAATACCAAAACCAGATAAAGACAACACTATGAAAGACAATTATTGGCCCATATCCCTCATGAACATAGATGCCAAAATCCTCAACAAAATCTTAGAAAATCGGATCCAGCAGTACATCAGAAAGATCATACACCATGACCAAGTAGGATTTATCCCAGGGATGCAAGGATGGTACAATATCCGTAATTCAATAAACGTGATACATCACATAAACAAATTGAAAGAAAAAAACTACATGGTCATATCAATTGATGCAGAAAAAGAATTTGACAAAATCCAACACACTTTCTTGATAAAAACTCTCAGCAAGGTGGGAATAGAAGGATCATACCTCAACATAATAAAAGCCTTATATAAAAATCCACAGCCAACATCATACTCAATGGGCAAAAACTAAAACCATTTCCCCTAAGAACTGGAACAAGACAGGGATGCCCATTCTCACATAAGATCAGAAACAAGACAGAGATGTCCACTTTCACCATTTTTATTCAGCTAATTCTGGAAGTCTTAGTCACAGAAAGACAAGAAGAAGAAATAAAAGGCATCCAAAGTAGAAAAGTAGAAGTAAAACTGTCCTTATTCGCAGATGGCATGATATTGTACATAAAAACCCCTAAAGACTCCATCAAAAACTATTAGACTTAATAAATGAATTCGGCAATGTAGCAGGATACAAAATCAATGCCAAGAAATCTATGACATTTTTATACACAGAAAATTAACTTACAGAAAGAGAGACTAAAAAAATAATCCGGTTTACCAACGCATCAAAGCAATTAAGATACCTGAGATTAAACTAAATTAAGGAGGTAAAAGACCTGTACTTGGAAAACTACAGGACACTGAAAAAAGAGGTAGAGGAAGACATAAACAGGTGGAACAACATACCATGTTCATGGATTGGTAGAATCAACATCATTAAAATGTCCATACTACCCAAAGCAATCTATAAATTCAATACAGTTCCCATTAAAATACCGAAAGCATATTTCACCTATCTAGAATGAACTCTCCAAAAATTCATCTGGAATAAAAATTTAAAAAAGACCCCAAATAGCTACAGCAATTCTGAGAAAGGAGAACAAAGTAGGAGGGATCTCAATACCAGATATCAAGCTGTATTACAGAGCCACTGTTCTCAAAACTGCCTGGTACTGGCACAAAAACAGACATATAGACAATTGGTATAGAATAGAGAACCCAGAAATCAATCCAAACCACTATGCTCAATTAACATTTGACAAAGGAGGCAAGAACAACGGAGTGAAGACAGTGCCTTCAAAAAATGGTGTTGGGAAAATTGGACAGATACATGCAAAAATGAAACTAGACCACCAAATTACACCATACACAAAAATAAACTCAAAATGGATAAAGGACTTAAACATAAGATGGGAAACCCTTTAAAATATTAGAGGAATTCTCAGGCAACAAAATCACAGACATATGCCAAAGCAATATCTTCACCGATACAGCTCCTAGGGCATTGGAAACTAATAGAGAATAAACAAATGGGACTACATCAAAATAAAAAGCTTCTGTAGAGAAAAAAAAAATCAAAATCAACAAATCAAGAAAGCCCACTGCATGGGAGATCATATTTTCCAGTGTTATCACCGATAAGGGTTTAATCTCCAACATTTACAGGAAACTCATAAAACTTAACAAAAGAAAGATAAACAACCCAATCAAAAAATGGGCAATGCACCTAAACAGATACTTTTTGAAAGAGGACATAAGGAAGGCCAAGAGACATATAAATACATGCTCAAAGCCACTAATCATTGGAGAGATATAAATCAAAACGACAATGTGGTACCATCTCACATCTGTCAGAATGCCTATCATCAACAAATCAACAAATAACAAGTGCTGGCAAGGATGCAGAAAAAAAGGAATCCTCGTGCACTGCTGGTGGGAATGCAGACTGGTGCAGCCACTATGGAAGACAGTATGGAGTTTCCTCAAAAAACTAAAAATAGAACTCCCATTTGACCCAGTGATCCCACTTCTAGGAATATATCTCAAGAAACTAGAAACACCAAACAGAAGGATATATGCAGCCCTCAGTTCATAGCAGCACAATTTACAATAGCTAAGATTTGGAAACAGCCTAAGTGCCCATCAGCAGATGAGTGGATTAAAAAACTGTGGTCCATCTACACAATGGAATACTACGCTGCGGTAAAAAAGAAGGATTTCTTGCCATTTGCAACAGCATGGATGGAACTGGAGAGCATTATGCTAAGCAAAATAAGCCAGTCAGAGAAAGATAAATATCACATCATCTAACTCATTTGTGGAATATAATGAACAACATAAACTGATGAACAAAAACAGATCCAAAGACAGAGAAGCATTGATCAGACCGTCAAACCTCTGAGGGAAGGTAGGGGAGGGTGGAGGTAAGGGGGAGAGATCAACCAAAGGACTTGTTTGCATGCATATAAGCCTAACCAATGGACACAGATACCGGGGGGTGAGGGCATGAATGGGGTATGGAGGGCCAATGCGGGGATAAAGACACATATGTAATACCTTAATCAATAAAAAAGTGCCTAAAATAAAATAAATTAAGATATTTGGGATGAGATAGTTTTAATTCTGAGAGAGCTGGAAATTATTCAGGAGGGGAAGATTATCACCATTTCTGTTCACTTTATCTCTGCCCCTTTCATAGCATCATATTCACTATTCTTGTCCTATACTTTTGAAAACTTTTTTGTTCAAATAATTATAGATTTACATGGAGTAGGAAAGACAGTAAAGGTACACCTTACATAACTCTACTGCAATATCAAAGCCAGGAAATTGACATTAGTTCAAAGTGTGGGTATAGTGCTATGCCATTTTAGCAGATGTAGATTCCAGTAATCACCACCACAATTAAGATACAGAACTATTTCATACCAACAAAGATCAACTGATGTCAACATTTTATCACTTTGAGTAAAGTATGTCAGAGAATGTTATACATTTTCCTTCCACCATCAAAAAATTTAGAAAACTCAAGGGAGGACAGTCTATTATATTTACGCACAATTTTGCTCTTTCCATTTTTCTTTCATCCTGATGTTCCAAGACTTCTTTTTTTTTAATTTCCAGTGATTGCCTAGGCCAGGAAAGTGGGTGACACAAGGGAATACACACTTTGATTAAAATATTCTTCATCTTCTTTAGCAGTCAGAGGAATAGTGGCATGAGAGATCCCCTTGGCCTCTCCCCTTGAAATATTAACAAGATTATCAACTATAACTCAACAAAGGAGTCCTTGCTTAATATAGAGGCACACCTGAGAGACCTGGGCATTGAAG
>NW_006293782.1:1693-2959 GCF_000327345.1 Myotis davidii | reverse complement strand
TGTGGTGCCTGCTGAGATCACTCTTTGGGTATGTTGCTTGTTAAACTAATTGTATCCTGCTCTGAAGTTTTCTGAAACTGGCAATTGGGTGTGTTGGTTTCAGAGACTTTGGGGAGGATCGCTGGTGCAGGTCGTCAGACACTGACTATGATTGGCGTTGGGAAACTTGTTTAGATGTACAAAGCAATCCACCGTTTTTGGCTGTCTTTGCTGGGCCTGGGTTATGTGGGAGAGAGCAAGTTGTGTGTCAAGTTTTGCTTCCACAGGCACCAGGGAAAGGTGAGCTAAGGGCCCGAGGCCCCCAGCCTTCCTTCATGTGAGGCTCAGTCACTTTAAAAGCCTCTGGCAGTACTCAAGTTGCAAGGGGTAGGTTCTCAGTGAGTCACCAGATAGGGGCAAGCAGTGTTCACCAGATTATTATAAGTTCAAACTTGATCCCAGAGTTGGGTCTGAGGCAACTCTGCCAAATTCCAGGGTACCCCAAGTCTAACTACCACCCAGAGTGCCCACAGACCTTCTGGTGGGGTTGGGTCTTAGGGAGTTTTCAGGGAGAGGCCAGCAGAGTTTATCAGCCTCTGACAGACCAAGATTTGGCCGTGTGAAGGGAGGTTCTGGTTGGATGTTCCATGAAAAAAATTACCCTTGTTCTTGAGCCACACAACTTAAGTCTGTTTCAGATTTTGCTGAATCCTCCTGGAGAGCCAAAGGATGGGGCTAGTGAATCTCCCATGAGGAGGAGGTCTGTCAGGCCCACAGGAAGGTGGGGGAATGGCCCCTGCTCCAGAGCCACAAAGCTCAGTCACTGGTATCCCGAGTCTGCCTGACTCCTCCTTAGGGTGTGAGCTTTGCAGGGTGCAGCGACAGGGAGTGTGGATGGTGGGCTAATGCATCCCCCCAGGTAGATGCCATAAGGAGGGGAGTGCTCTACCAAGAAAAATAGTGTCTGCAGTGTGGGAAAGGGACTCAGCACAGGGATCCTGGTAATTGTCCCCTCAGCTCTCTTCCTAGTGTCACAAGTTGGTCTCTCCTCACATGACTCTAGCCCACTCAGCCTCCCTCTGTTGGAGACCAGGCTGGATGGCTGCAAATGTAATTTTGTGCACTGGCCCTGTAAGAGGAATCCTATACTTCTGTCTCTCCCTGACAGAATCCCCACTGATTTTCATGGTCAGATGTTATGTGGGTACCTTCCTGGGCCTGGTGCTCTGGGATAGGGGGCCCTGCGTAGGGTTGACCCATGATCCTGAAGCTGAGATGTTTCTCTAT
>NW_006293782.1:0-269 GCF_000327345.1 Myotis davidii | reverse complement strand
GTACTCAGTGGGCAAAAATATGAAATTTGTGTACTCCATCATCCTGCCTACTTTGTTTTAAATAGTGAATTTTCTAAAATGTGGTCCTTGAAAATGGCTTATTTTGCACAATTTGTAAAATGAAATTGTAAGTATTTTTAGCACAAATGAACTTTTGTAACATCCCTATTGAGCTCAGGCAAAACACTAAGGACATAGTGTGTACTAACTCCCCCCTGTCCCGGAACCCCTTCCCTCCCAACTACAACACGAAGTAGCAGTATCAGTTA
>NW_006293781.1:95391-96786 GCF_000327345.1 Myotis davidii | reverse complement strand
TTCTTCCCCTCTAGGTGGTGACCTCCAAAGTGACCTAAAATCCCAAGGGTCCTATTTAGAATACTGGAGGTTTTTTATCTAAAATACTTAAAAATATATTTTTTATTGATTTCAGGGAGAGCGAGAGATAGAAACATCAACGATGAGAGAGAATCATTGACCAGCTGCCTCCGGCACACCCCATACTGGGGATCAACCCCATAACCTGAGTCCACAATCCTGGATGTGACCGTGACTGGAATCTAACCCAGAACCCTTCAGTCCGCAGGCGGACGCTTTATCCACTGAGCCAAACTAGCTAGGGCTAAAATACATTTGTACTTAGTGTTCTAGTGGGTCAGTAGAAGATCTTTTTGTATAAACCATGAGCCAAATTGTATCGCGGTTACTGTCATGACATACAGGGTCATGGCAGACAGAACTCCATTGTCCTACAGCACTAGGGAAACTCAACCCAGTGCCTGACACTGGCATCATAAAGGGATACCATTGTATTTCAGAGAGATGCTTGCCACCCCCCACCTGGGGCTGCGCCTTCTCCAGCCCCATGTGTTCTCTGCAGCCAGAATGCTCGTTCCCATCCCAGCCCTGCCCCCAGCTACATTTGCTTAGCCCAAGCTTAGGGTTTAGCCTTGCCCACCTGCCTCCCTCCTCTCCAGACCTCAAACAGAAGCTGCTCCAAGACCACCTCTTGGGCCTCTTACCTGGGACTCTAGCTTGGATTCCAGGCAAGTGGAAGGCCAGTTTCTGCAGTCACTGGATTCCTGGGGAGTGGAGCTTATGTAGATTACAAAGGGGCTTGGCTTCCAAGATCAGAAGGGTGGGAGGAGCATTTCTGTTTCAGTCCAGAGGAAAACAAAAGCACCCTGAGTAATGAGTCTGCCTATAGGAGCCTTTCTTGCCATGGGAATCTCATCTCCCTGCTGGTTCACAGGGATAGCAGAGAAAGTCACTAAGTTGATGCTCAAACCCCAACCAAGCCTTTGTTATCTCTTTGAGGGCCATTTCACCAAATAGCCCTTCCGAAGTTAGCACAGGGCACATAATATGTAATCAAGGGAGAGTGTGGGTGGGAAGGGGGGAAACGGAGGTCCTCTCTCTCTCTCCAGGAGTCCTGGAGTGGTTTTGACCAGAATTACCAATCTCCTAACAGCAGCTCTGCTGGGGGAGGAGAGGTATCCAGCTGTCTCTAGCTGGCAGGCTTCCCAGATCTGGAGAAGGAGGGGAGAGAGCCTGAACAGTTTGGTAAGAAGGAAGCCTCTATATGGCCTCACCCAGTTCTGGCCACTTCAACATTTCTGAGATGAGTGTGTGACAATTTTTATCTTCAGTGACCACTCATCCTGTAGGTCAGAGTTAAGTAGAGAAACTGAAGATAAATCAAAACCCAAATTC
>NW_006293781.1:92969-94310 GCF_000327345.1 Myotis davidii | reverse complement strand
TTATCATAAAAAAACATTAAGTTTCTTCCCCTTGAATATGTTTTTCCTAAAATAATTGACAGACTCACTGGGTCTGAACTGCAGGGACATTCAGAGAGGAACTGGCTTCAGGGTGAGGGCTGTCCATGCTCTGGATTGAGCCTGCTTCAGTCCAAATTGTAGTTTAGCACCTTAGAAGCTGGGCAAGTTACACCTTGTGACTTATTTCCTTGCTCCTCAGTTTCCTGGTCTCTAAAATGAGGATAATGATATGTACCTTTTAGATTTGTTATTACACTGAAATAAGGCCAGATGTACAAAGCGCTTCAAGTAGTGCTTAAAAAGCATCTATCAATGGTAGGTCAGTGATTATTCATAGGGAGTGCTGTTGAGGTTCTGTGCAAAGGAAACTGTTTAAATAACATTGGGTGATCTCTGAATTGCTTTTTACAGGGGGTGGAGTCAAGTAATAGGCAGACCTTGGTTTTGCTAAAAACCTGAACTTAAAATAGCAGGCAGTTTTGAAATCCTGGAGAGAGGAGGAAAGAAGTAGAAGAGAGAAGAAAAGGACCTTGGTAGAAAGAACAGATCTTTTAAATAAAATTTCAAAATGTATTGCCCTGTGATATCCAAGTCATCTTTAGTCAAGTCAACATTATTGGCTCAAGTGTAGGAGTTTGGAAGTAGTAGTGGGGCTTAGGAAGGCAGGCTTCCCAGATCTGGAGAAGGAGGGGAGAGAGCCTGAACAGTTTGGTAAGAAGGAAGCCTCTATATGGCCTCACCCAGTTCTGGCCACTTCAACATTTCTGAGATGAGTGTGTGACAATTTTTATCTTCAGTGACCACTCATCCTGTAGGTCAGAGTTAAGTAGAGAAACTGAAGATAAATCAAAACCCAAATTCTCTTTCGGAGAAAAAATAGAGAGCATCAAGTTTCTTAGCAGCAGAATTCCCTATTAGGTAGAGATGTTTTTTTGTTGTGATAATTTTGGTACTGTTTGAGTGAGAAATAGCAAAATTCCCTCCATGCTCTAGATTTATTATTTTTTCTAGGAAAATTATTTTGTTGAGCTAATATCAATCTCCAACAGCTTGAAATAAAAATTTCCATTGTTTTCCATTGAACGGTATGGTTTGTATGCACTTTCTATTAGAATGTCCTGTTTTTCATTAAAATAACTTCTTTACCACTCAATGTGTTCCACTTCCTATTTAACACTCAGATAGGGGCTTTTGGAAAGGCCATGAACTTGACCACTTCACAGCAGACATTCCCTCTTGCTTAGACCACATTCCACTTGCTAAGACCATTATCTCTACTCTCAGGACCTTCCTAGGATCCGGACCACCCAGAGAATTCCC
>NW_006293781.1:90069-91304 GCF_000327345.1 Myotis davidii | reverse complement strand
ATTCCATTGTTTTCCATTGAACGGTATGGTTTGTATGCACTTTCTATTAGAATGTCCTGTTTTTCATTAAAATAACTTCTTTACCACTCAATGTGTTCCACTTCCTATTTAACACTCAGATAGGGGCTTTTGGAAAGGCCATGAACTTGACCACTTCACAGCAGACATTCCCTCTTGCTTAGACCACATTCCACTTGCTAAGACCATTATCTCTACTCTCAGGACCTTCCTAGGATCCGGACCACCCAGAGAATTCTCTGCCCAGAAAAAGCCCACCTAGAGTCCCTTAAAATCTCTGACTCCCTGTCCCTGTTTGCTGGCACCATTTGGGGGCTCAGTCCATCTGGTAACCAGATGACCTAATAATTTATAATCTGGTGGTTCTCAACCTTCCTAATGCCGCGACCCTTTAATACAGTCCCTCATGTTGTGGTTATCCCCAATTTCATTGTTACAAATTGAACATAATTAAAGCATAGTTATTAATCACAAAAACAATATGTAATTATATATGTGTTTTCCGATGGTCTTAGGTGACCCCTGTGAAAGGGTTGTTTGATCCATAAAGGGGTCGCCACACACAGGTTGAGAACCGCTGTTATAATCCCTTACCACATTGGCTCCATGTGTTCCTCCTTTGGCGACCCTAACAGGCCACCGGTCACCAGCTCCATGAAGTAGTGAACTGGTCTTTGTTTTGGAAAGTACTGCAGGTATTTATCCAGAAATTATGTTCATTACATTCTGAACCATCATCAAAGCCTGCTTTGTTGTTAATTAGCAACTCCCACAGTTTCCCCTCTTTAAGCCACTGGCGCATCTTTTCAAAACCATTCTGAAAGGGCTGTTCACTTACTGAAGCTAACTGCTTAGAAATTCCACATCCCAACATGAAGGTGCTGTTTCTGGTGCCTCTTCAGTAACTGCCTTAACATAAAAAAAAAAAAAAACATTAAGTTTCTTCCCCTTGAATATATTTTTCCTAAAAGAGCTGACAGACTCACTGGCTCTGAACTGCAGGGACATTCAGGGAGAAACTGGCTTCAGGGTGAGGGCTGTCCATGCTCTGGGTTGAGCCTGTTTCAGTCCAAATTGTAGTTTAGCACCTTAAGAGCTGGGCAAGTTACACAACTTGACTTATTTCCTTGCTCCTCAGTTTCCTGGTCTCTAAAATGAGGATAATGATATGTACCTTTTAGATTTGTTATTACACTGAAATAAGGTCAGATTTAAAA
>NW_006293781.1:81939-90026 GCF_000327345.1 Myotis davidii | reverse complement strand
GCCCAGCTGAAGGGGTGTTGATTCAATTACTTTATCAGACCTAACATGTATTTGATTGGAAGTAGCAGGGGGCTAAGGAAGCCATGGCATAGCATAAGCTTTTAGTTTAATGTTTCTGTAGTTCACCCACCACCTCACTCTCTATCCATGTTTTGTTTGTCTCTTAGTCCTTAGATAGTACTCTTATCATCTTCAGTGGTGTTGGGAGGAAAAATTTTCCTAACCATTTAGTTCCTGTTTGGGGGCCTGTGAATTAGCTGATGAAAGCCAGATTAACAGGAGAGACTAGACAAAGTTTATTCACATGCAGATGAAGAAGCACAAAAGGGAGGAGAAAGAATAAACTGGAGTGTTCAAGGCAGGCTCCCAAGAGCATAGGACAATATGAAGCCACATCAGTGACTGGCCTGATCCCAGGTGCAGGTGGGAAAGTGAAGGGAAGTACGTTTTTGCCCCTTCTGTCAATGCCTGGAAAGTAATCTCTGAAATCCTCCTAGAGCCAAGGACAAAAGTGTAAAATGCTTTCAGGGCTGTGCAGGTTATCATTCCTGTTGATGATTCCATGTTATGACACTTCTCATTTCTCTTTCCAAGCCCATTTCACTTCCATCCAACAGTGTGAACTAGGAAGAAGGGGGTTCCAACATCTGAGCCCTTGTTTGAGGCCAACAGGGAAAGGTTGCACTTTCCCAGAGGGTGGCTCTGACCTGTGTGTGAGCCCACCAGGTGCAGTCAATAGCCTGGTCTCTAGAACACACAGAGAAGGGCCCAGTCTCCTCCCTCTCACTCTATGCCTCCCAACACTATCAGTTTTCCTCAGCCCCAAGGACAGAGTGCATCTTCCCTATGTCCATTCCCACCCCGAGTGCCACTCTGGGTCTTCTTAATGGAGGTCAGATATTGGTCAAGGTGTCTGAGGGAAGACAGAAACTTGGGAGGAGACCTAATTACCTTCCAGCCA
This sequence comes from Myotis davidii, assembly GCF_000327345.1. NCBI lineage: Eukaryota > Metazoa > Chordata > Mammalia > Chiroptera > Vespertilionidae > Myotis > Myotis davidii. The sequence goes on along the minus strand of NW_006293781.1, from coordinate 89,065 downwards.
GGGTAAATCAGTGGACTCCTTGGTTCCACTCATTTTAGAAGAGTCTCCCTGCCCTTCCCTTGTAGGGTGAGCATGAGTAACTCTATTCCTTATTTAAGGGTAACCCACTTGTGCCAGTGTGAAGCCACGGCCCGCGTGGCCTCGGGTCTAAGACTTGGACAGAGGGCTAAACATGCAAATTAATTACACAAGACAAGAAATATAAATTTGGAAATTATTGGGGGAAGCCAGTTGTGAACTTGGTACAAAGGACCAGGTTCCACTGAGTCTCCATTCCCATCTGCTTTTTATTTACTAGAATACACAATAGCCTTTTAGGAATGCAAACTGACATATCAAAGGTGATGTTTAGTAAACAATGAAATTATCAAGTTGGGGAAGTTTGCTTTAGGCCATTGAGTCAGCAGCAGGTAATTAAATGCGGATATTCAGTCATGTGAATATCAAAAGCCCCATTCAGTCTTCTGATCTGACTTCTCACATTTATATTAATTACTGTTGATCTTCGCTCCCAGCATGACAGCTCTTCTGATAACTTATCACAGTGGCATTAATTATTGACTTGGATTTCTGAGTGAAAGAAAGCTGATAGCCCTGGCCTGGTGGTTCAGTGGTTAGAACATCATCCCATGCACCAAAAGATTACAGGTTCAATGCCTACTAGGGAACATACTGAGGTTGTGGGTTCTTTCCCTGGTCGGGTTGTGTGTTGGGAGGGGAATGTGGGGTAATGACCAATTGATGTTTCTCTCTCATATCAATGTTTCTCTCTCTCCCTCTCTTCATCTTCCTTCCTCTCTCTCTAAAAAATAAAAAATAAATAAAAATCAATAAACACATATTTTCAGGTGAGGAAAGAAAAAAAACAACTGATAAGAGAGGAAAGCAGGACACCTGAGGAAGTTGGGAGTCTGGACTCTGAAGTCTCCACCACAGCCACAGATTTTGTCATCTCCTGAGAATAACTAAGCATTTAATTCAAGGACTTTGTTTTAGATCCAAGTGCTGAGAATTCTCTCTGCAGAAGCAACCCCTACAGTTATAATACAAACTAGACCTTGATAAGAGCTCCGGTACAGTTGAAGATGGGATTATCAGAAAGCAATGGTAGAAAGGGAGTGGAGTGGGGGAAATCGGGGAAAAGTTCAGGGCAAAGATTATCTTGGGAGGACTTTTAAAGATAAATAGGTGTTTTTTACTAGGCATACGGGAAGGGAAATTCAGATTAAAAAGAAAAAAGTCTATTAAGAGTAGACGCTCATGGTAGAGCACTGTGTATTTCGAAAATAACAAGTTCTTCCATGTGACTGAAAGGAGGTGAGGGATGGCACAGGAAAGTGAACTCTAGGCTCAAATAGAAGTACCTTCAATGCCAAGCAAAACACTTCAGTATGTAAAAGGTATAGATAGTTACTTTGAACTCAAGGGATGGAAGGACACAAGCAATGGAAGGGAACTTCCATCATTTTCCCATTATACACACAAGGAGACTGAAGGTCACAGCAGTCCCAAGGTCAGACGGCACCTTGGCAGCAGAAACAGGAACCAGCCTCAGGTCCCAAACTTCCAGGGCAGTGTCCTCACTACACTGTGCTGCCTGATGTGCCCTGGGTGGGAAACATGCCCCCAGGATGTGAATCCAAAGAACTGCAATATCTTGTGAAGTTGATCTCATCTTCTAGCTCTGATTTACCCCAGAGTTCTCCCACTGCCCTTCCTGCTATGAAGTGCGATGGGAGAAGGCAGGATAGCTTTGCTGCTGCCCCCACCTATGGAGTGATGGGGACTGGGAACTCATACTGAGGTACCATCAGGGGTACTTCCATTGCAGCAGCTGCCGTGAGGGAAGTGGAGGGAGGGAGGGAATGAGTGGCTTGGGGCTCTCAGCTCTAGGCTCTGGGTGCATTGGTTTATTCTAGTAGGGACACTTGAGGAAGGGGAGCCGCTTAAGAGGAAGAGGTCCCCAGGAGAATATCTACTCCAAGCAGTATCTCTCCATCTTTAAGAAGCCTCACATGCTGGCTCCATCAAGGAAGCAAAGTCTTGAGAACACTCATTTGCTTAGAACTTTTGAGGTCTCACATCTTCCATCTCCTGCTTTGCTCCTTGAGTCAATCATCGGGACTGGTGCAATGAGCACAATGGTGCTTCTTTTCCCAAAGCTGGGAGATATTGTCAAGAACAAACCACGTGGATAAGAACGTCCGTGCAGGCATTTCAAGTGAAGAGAATTCAGCTTTAACCAGTTCAGGGGACAAGACTCACATCTAATTAAGTGGAGCCTTTTATTGACTCGCTAAGTCCAACCTCTGACCTACTGGCTAATCTGCTTTAAGCTGTGCATTAAACAGTCCTGATGTCTTATTTCATTGCACTCTGATTTGGCAGGAGGTCCCTCTCTCTGAATATGAGTCTCACTTCTCCAGAAAGGCTAACATTTAATCCCTCTCTGTTATTTATGGTGCTGCCCTAAATGCCTGAAAATTAATCTCTGAAATCCTCACTTCTGAATATGAGTCTCACTTCTCCAGAGTCTCACTTTTGAGAAGTTGAGAAGGAGAGTTGTGCCCTAAACTCAACTCTCCTTTTTCTTTCCCCCTTTTTGCCAGTTTATCTCTCACAGACAATCCAGAAAAGCAGACCTCAGAGTGCTATGGTTGTTTTATATGAGCAGGAGAAAGTATCCCACTGTCAGCAAGCTGGTGTGTGAGCATAAGTGTTGGTGCAGGACACCCAGCTCCCTCCACCAGCTGGAACACAAGGCCTCTGTCAGCAGGTCATGCAGTGACTGTGGTCCAACCATGTGACTTCTCTGAGCCTTAGAATTGTTTTCTGAGAAATGAAAGCGTGATGAAAGATGATTTCAAAGGTTGAATTCAGTAAAAAAAAAAATTTCAGTGTTTTCTGTTTTTAAAGATTTCCCTCTCAATACTTCCGCAAAAGAAAGATTGGATCTCAATATAACATCTATTTCCATAAGATTTTTATGTGTTTCAAAGAGCCAAAGTTGCTTTTGTGGCAGTAATCACCAGTTTAAATATAAGAAGAAATTCATTCACACAGAAATGCAGATAAGGAGAGAAAAATTCTTATTTACCCCCACTCCCACCCTCCTGAATTCCTGTCAAAATACCAGCAAAAAAATGAATTTTTACCCCAATAAGGATTTTGTATCTACTTATATAAAAACCCTGGGTGTAACATCACAGCCAGACATGCAACCAACCGGAAGGAAGTCAGTCGTGCACGGGTGGTCTTGGAAAAGGCTGCGCCCTCCCCCAGGTGTTTCCTGTAGGGTGAGGTTTCAGGCAGGAGCAGGCTCTTGAGCGGAGCATGGAAGTGCTGAGTCCTGGGTTGCCTTGCCAAGGGCTGTGCCCTCCCTGAGCTGTTTCACGTGAGGCCTGAGCGAAGAACCCACCCTCAGAGCGCCAGGAGCACCCAGCAGCAGTCAGTGCTGGGTTGCTGAGGTGGAGGCCACAGCATGGTAGAACTCTGGGTCTGGCCCAACAGGGGGCGTGGATGGCCTTCAAACCAGACCCTGACAGTAGGGAGGAGGCAGCCCCATTCCCCACAGAATCTGCTGTTGTATAGCTTGCTGTCAGTGGCCTGCCAGCCAGGAACCCTATTCACCTGCACCCCGGACCCTGAGGACCCTGACAGGAGGGAGGAGGGAGTCCCATTCCTCAAGGAATCAAGAGGAGACCATCTTGCTGTCCGAGGCCTGCCAGCTAGGAATCCTATTCACCTGCATATGTGTATAAAGTTTTAATACATTATATTAGAGGTTGTGGTGGTACTGTTTTACCCACAGCCTCTACAAGAATTGCTGCAAATTTACTTCTCAGTGGAAGCACCTTTCATTCCCAATATAAATTACCGATTCCATTAAATGAAACTTCAATTTCTAGACTCAATATAAAGAGTGACGTTGCTAAAACTAATAAAAAGGCCCAACTTCTCATTATTGATGAATGCACCATGGCATGCAGACACGCTATAAATGCCACAGATAGATTTCTAAGAGAAATTATGAGTCTGAATGTTGTATTTGGTGGGAAAGTTCTCCTTCTTGGAGGGGATTTTCGACAATGTCTCAGTATTGTACCGCATGCTATGTGATCGGCCATAGTACAAACGAGTTTAAAGTACTGTAGTGTTTGGGGATGTTTCAGAAAGTTGTCACTTAAAACAAATATGAGATCAGAGGATTCTGCTTATAGTGGATGTTTAGTAAAACTTGGACATGGCAAACTTCATAGCAGTTTTCATTTAAGAATGGATATTATTAAAATCCCCTGTGAAATGTTTGTAATGGATCTATTATTGAAGCTACCTTTGGAAATACTATATCTATAGATAATATTAAAAATATATCTAAACATGCAATTCTTTGTCCAAAATATGAGCATGCTCAAAAATTAAATGAAGACATTTCGGATATACTCAATGGGGATTTTCACACATATTTGAGTGATGATTCCATTGATTCCACAGATGATGCTGAAAAGGAAAATTTTCCCATCAAATTTGGGGATTTTCACACATATTTGAGTGATGATTCCATTGATTCCACAGATGATGCTGAAAAGGAAAATTTTCCCATCAAATTTCTTAATAGTATTAGTCCTTCCAGAATGCCATGTCATAAATTAAAATTGAAAGTGGGTGCAATCATCATGCTATTGAGAAATCTATACAGTAAATGGGATCTTTGTAAAGGTACCAGATTTATTATTAAAAGATTATGACCTAACATTATCAAAGCTGAAGTATTAACAGGATCTGCAGAGGGAGAGGCTGTTCTGATTCCAAGAATTAATTTATCCCCATCTGACACCGGCCTCCCATTTAAATTGATTCAATGACAGTTTCCCGTGATGCCAGCATTTGCGATGACTATTAATAAATCACAAGGACAAACTCTAGACAGAGTAGGCATATTCCTACCTGAACCCATTTTCACACATGGTCAGTTATATGTTGCTTTCTCTCGAGTTTAAAGAGCATGTGACATTATAGTTGAAGTTGTAAGTACTTCACCACAAGGGAAATTTGTCAAGCACTCTGAAAGTGTGTTCACTCTTAATGGAGTGTACAGGGAGATATTGGAATAAGTTTAATCAATTTATCAGTCATTGTTTTAGAGGGGGTGGGTAAAAGATCAACCGAAGGACTTGTATGCATGCATATAAGCATAACCAATGGAAACAAGACACTGGTGGATAGGGGAGGCCGGGGAAAGGTCAAGAGGGAAAAAGAAAAAAGGAGACATATGTAATACTCTTTGTAATACTTTAAGCAATAAAACAAAATTTAAAAAAAAATAAAGTTAAATTTATCAATTAAAAAAAAGCCACACACTCTGATCTTTTAATTAAAAAAACAATGTCTTCAGAATAAAAGTTTAAAGCTTTAATTGTAGAGCTGAGGTGGCACAAAAAATAAGTATTGCAATTTAATACACTAATTTATTATATGTTGATTTCTATAGTAGGAAAAAACAATGTCAGGCTGTCTGTAGTTCCATCATCAATTCAATGGGTAAATGAAAATTTCAGGAATACAGTCTTATCAGAGACCCAGAAATTAGAGATAAATCTAGGAATAGAGTTCATAGAACTAGAGGCTCTCATTAATTAATTTTGGAACAAGTCCATAGTAAGTAATTATTCAATTAGAAAGTTCCAGTATATATTTCTCTAAGTTACCAAGTGGGTGGTAAATATTGAGAAAGACACAAAATAGTACAATTCCTGATAAACAAATAAAAATATGTTACTTATATTTTCATTACCTATAAAAACATTGATGTTTTAGTGCATAATTCTCCACATTTTTGTCTAAGCCATGTACATGTTTTTATAACATATGAGGGGCCCAGTGCACGAATTTGTACACCTTGAAAAGAACTTTGGGCCATGAGGCTATGAGGGGCGCAGGGGTGGGTCTCGACTCATCCTCCAAACTCCCACCCGGCCCCTCCATCGCCAGCCCTCGGTCCCCAGTCTTCCAGCAGCCCACTGCCTCTACCACATGCTGATGGCGCTCACCTCAATGGCAACCACTGACAGAGTGGAGTGATTGTGGCCAGCACCAGCAGTGGGTGCAATGGGGCCAACACTGTCAGCAGGTGCAACAGCAGCTGCTGCCCCAATCACCACTCAGAAGCAGGTCAAGGGGTGAAGCCCTCAGGGGTGATTGGGGCCGGCAGACACCACTTACACCCTCTGACAGTGCTGAGCAATTGGGACCAACACTGGGAACCAGTAGCAGGTGTGAGTGGCAGCTCTGGTGCTGGCTGCAGGTCCAAGTGGGGCCAGTGCCAGCAGTGGGTGCAAGTGGCAGCTGCCAGCCCTGATTGCCCCTCAGGAGCGGGGGACTCAGGAGCAGAGGAAGTGAGAAGCCCTGAGGGGCAATCGGGGCTGGCAGCCACTGCTCACACCTGCTGACGGCACAGAGAGGGGTGCAAGTGGAGGCTCCAGCCTGCAGCGGTGTGAGCACCCAGCAGGGCCATGGTATGCAGGAGCAAAGAATTTTCAGTAACCACCACAGTCTTGCCCCAATGACAGTGACCGGCGCCCTGCCTTGGTCTGGTGCCCCTGCTCACCTGCTCTACCATCCCACCGCCACCAATGCCTGCCATGTTCCACGCTCTGCAGCCTGCTTCTTACCCCTGCCATGTTCCGTGTGCATGCCCTGGTGGTCAGTGCAAGTAATAGCGACTGGTTGCTTGGCTGTTCTGCTATTTGATCTATTTGCATATTAGCATTATATATATATATATAATGCTAATATGCAAATAGATCAAATATATATATACATACTAGAGGCCTGGTGCACAAAAATTTGTGCACTCTGACGGGGGTCCCTCAGCCCGGCCTGCACCCATTTGCAATCCAGGACCCCTTGGGGGGTGTCAGAGAGTCAGTTTTGGCCCGATCCCTGGAGGCCAGGCCAAAGGACCCCACCTGTGCATGAATCAGTGCACCACATCTCTAGTAAAATAATAAAATGGATGAGAAAAAGGACATCACCACAGACCCTATAGATACTTTAAAGGCAAATAGAGAAACCATTATAAACAAGCATGGTAATAAATTATATAATTAGATGACATGAATAAATT
>NW_006293781.1:74143-81766 GCF_000327345.1 Myotis davidii | reverse complement strand
TGGCCTATTATATCATTTAGAATTAAGATATTTTTTAATTGAACCCTTGTAAATTTTAGCACAATTTAATAAATTATTCTAGAAGCAATTAGGAGATTTTTCATGTAATGCAGATACATTTCAATTAATATTTTATTAATTTTTAATTTTTTAATTTGAAATAATCTCATACATGTAAAAAACTATAAAATACTACAGCATATTATATGTACCCTTCACCCGATTTCTTAGGTGTTAATAATTTAAACATAACCATTATACAACTAACAAAATTTGGAACATATTTTTCTTATAATCTCTTTAATGTTACTTAATCCATTTACTTTGTTTTTGTTAATCTTCACCCAAGGATATTTTTCCATTGAATTTTAGAGAGAGTGAAGGGAAAGGGAGAGACACATTGATTGGTTGCCTCCTGCACATGCTCTGATAGGGACTGGGGATCAAGCCAGCAACTGAAGTACATGCCCTTGACTGGAATTGAACCTGGGACCCTTCAGTCCATGGGCTAATGCTCTATCCACTGAGCAAAACAGGCTGCAGCTTAATTCATTTACTTTTAATCTATATGTGTCTTTATATCTAAAGTGGGTTTTGTTTTTGATTCACTTTCATAATCTGTCTTTTAATTGGTGCATTTATGCCACTGACTTTCAGAGTGCTTACTGATAGAGTTACTGCCATATCAGGTGGCTTCTGGGGCTTCTGAGGCCGGCCAGTGGCCTGAGATCAGATCTGATTACGGGCAGCAGGCAGGCAGCTTCTGGGGTCCCACACGAGGACCTAGATGGCGGCTCGCGCTGGCGGCTCCCGCTGTCCTGTCCTGCCTGCAGTATGCAAATTAGCCACCATCTTTGTTGGCAGTTAATTTGCATATCGTGCTGATTAGCCAATGGGAGGCGTAGCGAAGGTATAGTCAATTACCATGCTTGTCTATTATTAGATAGGATGATATTGTATACTATGTATATTCTGCTTCAGATTCTACTTTTTCTCCTAAAATGTATCTTGGCTCCTGTTAATATTCAGTTTCTTAACCTAGAGAGTAGTGAACAAAGATATGCTCACTTTGGAATAATTTATTGAGTTTTATACTTAAAATTGGTTCATTTTTCTGCATACATGTTATATTACATATAACAATAACAAAAAACTTATTCAAAAATATGCATCATAGACATTTATTCCAAGTCAACAAATACCTATATTATTCTGAAGACTCTGTAGTATTTCATGTTAGGGATGTAGCATGATCCATCACACACATTCTCTATTGTTGGACATTCATAACATTTACAACTTTTTACATGTATGCATCTATATCAGGGGTGGGCAAACTCTTAAACTGGACTGGAGGGCCAGAACAAAAGCATGGATGGAGTGTTTGTGTGAACTAATATAAATTCAAAGTAAACATCATTACATAAAAGGGTACGGTCTTTTTTTCAATAGTTTTATTCATTTCAAACGGGCTGGAATCCGGCCCATGGGCCGTAGTTTGCCCACGGCTGATCTATATAATAAAAGCCTAAGCAACCCTTACAGTGGAACGATGAGAACGACTGGTCATTATGATGCGCACTGACCACCAGGAGGCAGACGCTCAACGCAGGAGCTGTCTCCTGGTGGTCAGTGCATTCTCACAGGGTGAGTGCCACTCGGCCAGAAGCCAGGCTCACAGCTGGGGAGCACAACTGCCATGGCAGAAGCCTCTCCTGACTCCACAGCAGCAGGCGCAGCATACCAGGATAAGCGCAAGTGGAGCAGAGCCTGGCCACAATTTGGGCTCCTCTCTGGCTACCTGCCGCTTGGTGCACTACTCCCCCGAGGGGTCCTGGACTGCACAAGGGGTGTCTGATTGCTGGCTTAGACCTGATCCCCCCGGGTTGGCAGTCATACATCTCGTGAGGGGTCCTGGACTGTGAGAGGGCGCAGGCCAGACTGAAGGACCCCGCCCCCAAGTGCACAATTTCATGTACTGGGCCTCTAGTTCTACACTAAAAACCCACCTAGTCCAGCTGGTGTGGTTCAGAGGTTGAACATGGACCCATAAACGAAAAGGTTGTGGTTTGATTCCATTCAGGGCAGAGGCCTGGGTTACAGACTTGATCCCCAATGGGGGGCGTGCTGGAGGCAACCAATCGATGTTTCTATCTCTCTGTCCCTCTCCCTTCTGTGATCTCTAAAATCAATAAAAACATATTGAAAAACAAACAAAGAAAAAAAACCATCTAGCCCTGACCGGGTAGCTTTTGGTTGGAGCATCGTCCCACACCAAAAGGTCATGGTTTGGATTCCCAGTCAGGGCACATACTGAGATTGAGGGTTCCACTCCTCAAGCAGGACACCTGTAGGAGTTAGCCAATGGCAGCAGCTCTTTTGTTCTGTTTTAAATACTGAAGATTATTTAGATTTCTTTTGAAAAAGAGTTTCTTTCTCTCTCTCTCTCTCTCTCTCTCCACACACTCTCTCCCTTTTTATCTCTCTAAAACTCAGTAAAACCTATGCCCATGTTAGAAAACAATAAAATATCACATGTGCATTTATATTCTTGTGTCATAAGTCAGGTTCCCTGGTGAAGAGTCACTGAGATAAAGATTTGCATTCAGGAAGTTTACTGGGAAGTGGGCTTAGGATAAATACCTATAGAGGGGTCCATAGGGATCCTAAGTGTGAGCAGGTGCTCATCTGGGCTCCTTGGACTCAGGGTGTGCTTCTTGCTTTGGGTGCGGGGGGTATCCGGCTCAAATCCCAGCCCAGCCCAAGCTTTTAAAATTGCTTTTCCTCCTTTGTGAGCTACTGCAAAAAGTGTTCCGGGCCTGTTCCAAACTGTTAGCAAACAAGAGATGCACTGAACTAACAGGAAGCCAATGACCTGTATTGGAGACGAAATTGCCTGGCTTCCTGGACTCTAGGGGCCCCATTGCTCCTGGGAACAGCAGCCCATGTCCCTTCTGTCTTGTGCAGGCAGGGCAGGTGTCCCACCTCCTGCTGTCCCAAGTCCTGCTATCCAAGCAGGACACGTCTTCGCTGACTTTGAGTCTCCAAAGCAGATCTCCAAGTCGCTCCAGGCCCCGCAGTGCTCTCCCACCCAGCCGCTCCAGGCCCCGCAGTGCTCTCCCACTCTGCCTGGGGTGGGGGCTGCTCTGGTGCCAGATCCGAAGGCGGGAACTGGACTCTTGGGGTCTCCTCCGAGAAACTGGGAGTGGTACCAACTACCCAGGAGCTCCCTTGCCAAGACTCCCCTCCACGCTGCACCCCAATCCCGTTAGTGTACACACACACACACACACACACACACCACCCAGATCTAAAGCAGGAGTCAGAATAACTTCTTTGCATTTTCTACCAGCTCCCCCTTTTCTTACAAAGGAGGAAGAAGTGGGTGAGAAACAAAAACTTCTCTTTCTAAGCCCTGCCCTTTTCTGCAATTTTGTTCCCAGGCCAAGATGGGTTCACATTGCTGTTCCTCCTCCTGCTTCGTGTCCTAATTTTACCAGGGGCGCTTTGGCTGGGGTAATCCCTATTTAGCTGAGGAAATTGAGGAGGAGTTTGTGGGACCAGACTGGGAGCTGAGGAATGGGAAGGAGGCAAAAGTGCAGTTTTGTAAAGTTAGTGGTGCTACATTCCAACCCCATGTTTACTTTCCACAGCTGGACAGAGATGGCAGTGTGAATGCCTATAGCCTAGAAGGTAGAATTCCAAGGGACCACTGCCTGGGAGGCCCAGAAAGGGCCCTGCTTGCTCAAACCAAGGATCCTTTGCTTCCTATTAGGTTGATTGCCAGATTTACGAAGCAGAACTCAGTCAGTTCTTGCAAGTGAAAATGACCTTTGGTGTTTTCATTTTCTGTTTTCTCTCGTATGTATGTCTCCTCACGCTTAACCCACTCAAAGCCAGTGCCTGAAATTCTTGGAGACACTGCCAACAGCCTCCTCTTTCATTTTTCTTACTACAACATTGGGATCCTCAGGCTTCTTACTGGGAGACAGCACACCCACAGACAACAGCACATGGGCATGACATGACATCTTTGTTTCTAAAGGACAGTAAAAGCAGTCTCAGCACGATTGTGGGAGTAGGGAAATCTTAACTTAGCCAAGACCTTCCATTTAGGTCATTAAGAACCTTATAGTGAAGTCATAAATGTAATCACTAGAAACCCAAGTGATTAATTATCTGAACAGCAGCTAGCCAACCTCCCAGAAGCAGTCTCGGGTATTCACAGAGCTACTTAAACTGCAAGGCTACTAACTAGTATGTTAATTGTGTTACACTTCATTTCAAGTAATTTTTTTAATAAAATAAAATATTTTTTGAATTCAGGGGAATACTCAAAGTAGGTTTCCCTTAAACAGCAACTTTCACAGGAACCTTTAACGTTAGCTTTGATTTTCTAGAAATTACTAGTTAGAACCTGAAAGCTCTGTTGTGCATTGGAAAGCTTCTACTCCTAGGAATCTAAGATGTTCCTTGGGCCACACATGTTCTCTTTCTCTGTCCTTCAGTTTCCTCATCTATAAAATGAGAATTTAACACAATGGTCTCTGAGGTCCCTCTCTTTCTTATTCTATGACTACATAGAGTGGCCATGTATTGCAATAGGACTCATAGAAAAAGAAGGTATTCCTATAAAGAGAAGAAAAACTATTGTTTGGCAAAGAGGATAGGAAAGTCATTCCAGGAAAAGAGGAAGGGCTCTGGCTTTAGTTGAAAGTGCAGATGTCAGGTTATAAGCAGGTAAAGGTAAGGGGCTGGTCAAGGTATTGTTGGAAGCATTTACCAGTGTGATTTACAAATTAAAGTTAATGACTAGGAAAGTGGACCAAAGCAGGCTGGCAAAACCCCTCTTTAGGAGTTTCCATTATGCTGTATTTGAGCAAAAAGCAATCTCTGTAAATAGTTATTCTCAGAAGAACAGCTTGAAACATTTGGGGGAAAGAGAGACTGAGCATAAAGCCCAGAGTTTGTTGAAAAGTGAGTGATTGCTGTTTGTCTGTTTGGAAATAGAGCCATGTCAGCAGGCCTGTATCCCATTCTCCTTCTATCAGAACTGTCTCCCCTTCCTGGAAGTGGAGGCATGATCCTTCTTTTCACGTGAGCTTCATGCTCTTTTAACCGTTACTTCTCTTCTTAAGTAAGTTTCATGCCTATAGACCAAAACTATGTAGAGTTATAAAGAAATGTGAAGATTAACCTTTTCCCTCCATCAGAAAATTTTACTATTAGTCTTAAGGACAGAATTAAACATGTGTACTCTGTATAAAGGGGAAAGTGCACCAGCACTAGAGTCCTTAGAAGGGGAACCCAACCTTCCCCTGTCTGTGCAGGGAAACTATTGGTTTGAAGTAGAGACATAGAAAAACCTTTTAGTAAAAGGAGAGTATCTTCCAAGTTCAAGCTGTCTGAACATTTTTAAATATATGAACATATATTTCAATTGGCAATTGTTTAACATATATTGCAATCACTGGCAAAGATATAGTGTTTATTAATCATGGACTATAGTTTCCTGTTGTATTTTGAAACATAAATGGATAAGACTTAGATGCACTTTAATGAAATTGTACAACTTTTTTCTCAAAAAAACCAATTTTCTGTTTCCTCATAACTTCATTGTGCCAAGATGAAAATAAGACAATTAGAATGAAATCAACCATTCACTTATCTCTGGATTGTCAACTGTGTAGGCAGGTTGTGGATTTCCCCAAGTTTGCTCAGTGAAATCCTAGAGTCAGAGAAGGGGTGTGGCTGTGTTCAGAGGCTGGAGACTGCTCCCAGCTATTACTGCCAAACTAAACCCAGAGGCTGATCTGTCTGTGTGAGCTGGGCTGGAACTAGTGTTTCAGGCCATGGGACTGTTTATGTGTGAATGTGAGTACTCTGTACCTAAAGGCTTGTTTGGAGGTTCTAGCAGGGGAGCGCAGCTACTCGTATACCCTTGACCGAAGACCGGTCCTCTCCTCGGGAGGGAAGGTCGTCCTCTTCGACCGAGCACGCAGCTTCGGGAGGGACACACATGGATCGGTGAGGGAGGAGGGGGACACCTGCCTAGCCAGCCAGATCAGCCGAATCAACCCTGGCGATCAATGGGGTGACAGATGTCGCAGCCAGATCGCCCTCACATCCATGAATGTGATTTTGGAGTGGAGTCCCTTGTCTCTGCTGTTAGGTGATTCATCAGAGAAGGGTTGTGTTGATCAAGTCGTGTTGCCCCCAAAGGCTGTGGGAGGTGGCTGCTGCCTCAGTCTCCTGGGACTGCTGAGGCAATCAGGGTGTTGGAATGGGCCTGGCAGCCATCTTCCCTAACAAGTGACTGGTTGATAACTTTTTACAACTAACTTCTCAGTGTCTCTTGAAAAAGTGATATGTGATTAATTTAAAGTAGGCCCCACTCCCAAATAGCTTGTCTGCCCACAAAGGACGGTGAGGGTTTGGGCACTCTGCTCGGTGCCAGTAGAGGCCCCACTCTAGGGACCCCATATCCTGTTACCTCTCTTTGCTTTTAAAAGACATTGAACTCTGTTGTTTGGCAGAACAAATGTTCTTGTCAGAGTCATGCCTACCTCTTTCTCTCCAGAGGCTTCAGTAACTCTGAGGCACTAAGTACTGAGGGAAAGCTGTTTATGGCAGTTTGCTTGGTCCTCTTCTCACTACCCCCAACTTTTTTTCTCTTAGCTCAGGATTTGGTTGGGGATGCAGGGAAGAAGGGAGAGGATGAGGAGAAAGTGAAGCTCAGGCAGGACTGTGTCCCAACACAACTGAAAAGCAGGGGAAGTTTGTCCTTTTTGGGGTCTCCATGCTGCCCATGTCACCAGAAAGGGACAGGACTGGGCCAGCACGCCTGGGATGTGTGGGTTTTTGACTTCTGCAAGAAAGAATTCAAGTCACAAGCCCAGCTAATTTTGAGACTATGTTTATTAAAGGTTAGGACAGTGACACAAAGGAAGAGCTTTGGATAGAAGAAGCAAGGTCACAGTAACAGAAGTGACCCCTACACTGTGCTGTGTAAACTCAGAAAAGGGAGTCACAGCAACAGATGTGAGCATAGGCTGGGCTGCTAGGTCACTGAGAAGTAAAAGTGTGAGAGACAAAAGTGAGCCAAGTGGGGACTGCTTTTGGCTCACTGAAAAGTTATACAAGAGGAGGACCCTGGGGACTTAGGAGAAAGAAAGTAAAATTACACACCTGAGCAAAGGGTAGCATTCGTGTGTTCAGGGGAGAGCCTGTCTTGAGGATTTATCTGTTTTCTGTAGAATGGAATTTTAGGATGGTCTCAGTCAGAATATTTATCAGCTTTTTAGGCATGTATTTTAACATGCTTATGTATCAAATGAGAATATAGTGTGATCATTCTCTTGTCATCTTTAGCTGTATCTTGGATTTGACTGGCTCTAATTTGGGTATTTTGTTATTTATTCCCCTGACCCCATTCATTCTTTGGTTTGGCACTAATGGCACCACTGGGTCTCTGTTATCTAACTCCCTGACTATCAGGGTGATTTTAGCTACTCACTCTCTGGTTGGTTAGGTGTCCTTCCCTAACCAAGGACACCTACTCCTAAGTGTCCTTGGTTAGGGAAGATAGAGTCTTATAATTTACTTGAGGCCGGTGCACAAAAA
>NW_006293781.1:70036-73737 GCF_000327345.1 Myotis davidii | reverse complement strand
AGCTGCCTGGCTGCCGGCCGCCATCTTGGCTGGCAGTTAATTTGCATATCACCCTGACTAGCCAATGGGAAGGGTAGCAGTCGTATGCTAATTACCATGTTTCTCTTTTATTAGATAGGATTAGCTGGCTGTTGATTGCTTGGCCCTTTGTTTAAATATTTTGTCTCCATTTCCCTTATTCTACTTTCCAGGGAATTTCTCTAGTTTGTTTTATTTTTATTAGCCTGCCTCATCCACTTTTCTTCCTCCTTAAGTCCTCAGGCACTTCCAGTTACCAAAATTGTTCCTCAGATAGGCTCTAGAGTACCTGCCCAAGCATGTGTAACCCACTGACAACTGTTTAAACAGTTAATCTCTCTTAGGAGAGAGTACTTTGGAACAGGGACCAATACCTCCAAAATGAAGGCATATCCGTGGGTTTTTAGGATTTATCAGTAAGCTTAAATAAGAGCTTTCCGGGGACTCTTGGAAGCCTTTCTACTCTACCTGCCTTGTTTGGTAATCACTACCAAATCCAGCTGTGCTGGTGAGCCCTGAGAGAAGCCAAGAGAATTTGCATGTTTGGAGTCCCAAAAGTGAGATCAGAGAATGCATTTTTAGACCATGAGGGGTAATAAAAAGAACTTGGGGACTAGGTGTCAGCCATTGTTTTAGAAACTAAGACTCTAGAGATGATAAGACAGTTATTCTTATCTCACGGGGTTCTATCCAATTGAGAGACAATGAGATCAATTAACCATTTGAGTGATGCTTATCAGTGGAGATAATCAGTTTTGCAGCTGTGCTACAAGGAACAGAATATTGGGGGCTCCTGGTTAGTCTCTTGTGAACAGCTGAGGATGAAGTAAGGAGAAGCCCAGGAAATATGGCAAGGATAGTTCTGAGGGTTAGTAGCTGGGAGGTTGAGGTCAAGGGCAGTGGGTACTACCAACTGTCACATAACCTTCTCTACAAGTGCTTTCCTGGTTCTGTGAAAACTATGAATAACCTACTTATTGGCATGGCATCCTTTCATGAAACCAAATTATGTGGGTAAGTAGACAGGGCAGGGGAATAACATTCTGCTGGGAGACCACATTTACTCTGTGCGGTTCTTCCAAGGCAGTTGTTGGAGTTGGCCCAGAGATCAGAAACAGCGTCTTCTGAACCCAGATCATATATGTGAACAATGAAACCTTGGTTGTGTCATGGGCAAGAGTAAAAACCATGAACATCAGAAAAAGGGCCACTTTGAAACAAAGGGCCATGTTTACCAACATCAAAAATTGCCTCCCAGAACAAATCTTTAATCTACTCCAGTGGGTAGATATTTTATCTAGTCATTCCCAAGAAAAAGGTGAATTTCCTTGTTTGCCAAGGGCAGTGTCCTTGGTTTCCTTATCTCTGCCAGAATTAGGGTTCTTTTGAACTAGTTTTTCCATCCAGTTCATTTGATTGCTATATAATCAGAAGCAGAGGGATCCAGTGCACACAGCTAGAACCTATCTCCAGGAACAAAGAACTGAAAACCATCTTCAGTTGGAGGGACTCTTCCAGATTTTTCTAAGATTCTTACCCCTGGGTAATCTATCACTGTATTTTTTTTTCATATATACATACTATTTCTAGCCATTTAGCTATTTCAACTAAACAATTGTCCCCTCCTTTGAAGCCTATGGGCCCAACTTACAAACTAAGAAAAAATGAACCAGATTCTAAAGTTTAAAATGAAAGCAGATTTCTTTGGCACTGTGTGTGTGTGTGTGTGTGTGTGTGTGTGTGTATGAAGGGAGATTAGTGAGACTGGGAGCAAGTGGAGGTTTAGGAGGGATTCCTAAATTGTGATAAAATCCCCAAAACCCTGGGAAGCCATTTGCTGAAGGGCATCTAGATGCCTCCAGGGAACAGGCATTAAATGTGGCAGAGCAAGGAAAGAAACAAAAAGACTGCTTTAAGCTTTGTTTTCTTCTAATCATCTCTACTAATTTTTTTACTTAAAAAAATTTGATTGCTCTTTAATAATGATAGTCATGTGCTTGAATATGAAAAGTTATGTGTGAGTGGGTTTGATGACCAGATGTGAGGCTCTTAACTCTTGTCCTAGGCAGATTCACTTACCCAACACAAATAATCTGCCTCATACTTGTTATCTCCCAAAAGTCATTTTATGTCTTTTGGGGAAATTTAGAATTGAATATATGAGTCAGCAAGTCGTGAGTCGGGGAGCAGATATTAGACATTGGTGGTCATGGTTGTACTGGCTGGGCTTTGGTTTCTGGATGTCTTAGAAATTCAATATTACAATAAACCTGAGGAAAAAATTTAACTAAGTTCTTACAGAATTGATTGCAAATTCTGCAAGTTAGAAGCAAAGATTTCCCTTTATCTCTCCAGACTGGGATGGGAGGCCTTCAATCTCCACCAGCAAGTGGCTTTGTAGGATGTGAAGCCTCTGGATGGCATCAGTCCAGGACCTTAATTAGAGGTAGTCTATGGCTTTTCCTTATATGCTGAGCCTTAAGAAATGATACATCTCACTGAGATTGAGTCTCAGATCTTTTTATCATCTATTTTTTTCACAAGGTGCCTTCTGCTATCAACTAAACTTATACAGACTCATCTCTGTAATTCCACTAGACTTTTGCTAGTAAAACAGGAAAACATTCTCTTATGCTTAAAGAATTCCATATTTTAGAGTTGGCAACTCTCTCATTCTATATATGAACAAACTTACGTCTTGAGAGGAAAATGAAGTCAATCACTAAAAATTTTTTTTAAAAAATGTGGGTCTACTGTGAGGCAGGCACTGTGATTCAAGGTGAATATGCCGTCTGCCCTCCTGTAGAGTGTACACCAGTAGGAAACACAAACAAGGGGACAGATGATTGGATATCAACTTGGAAATGGCACCTGTGCAAATTGGCAATATATGTATCTTTATTTTGTGATATCCTTGTGAGCAGATCCTGAGCTTTATGACTTTTGCTTTGACACTTATATCTAATGAGGTGTCCTTGGTCTCAATATCTAAGCACAGAGTGTTTGGACAGACTCTAGACAGGCCCAGCAGCTCAGACCCCCTTCTTTGAACAACAAAATTCCCACAACCTGTACAGCAATGGTACATCTTACAAGGACCCATGGTCTCCATTACTGCATGAAAGATGTTGGCAACATTTCTACCCACCACTGCCACCTGATGACTCTTTTGGCTACTACAGCTCTGGTTCTGCTTCCAGATTTTGAACTCTGGGTTTCTGGACCCAGGCAGAGAGGTGTTGACTTGGTGACCCTAAGGTCCTGTTCCATCTTGGGGGCCTGAGATTCTGTAATTGCCTTTGACATTAGAAGGCAATATTTGTCTTTGAAGAACAAGAGACCTTAATGAATCCAAATGAATGAAATTTTGATGAGGTCTTCCACAAAACTAGAAAAAGAAAACACCCAGAAGACTGAAAAGCACAATGTAAATGTAAAGAGCTTGGCAAATGGGGAGCATGGCAGGCCAGCAACTGTGCTGAAGCAGTGGCCATGTATGAATACTTGTTATTCTTTTAGGGCTGGCTCTTCCCTCTTCAGTCATGTACCACATTTTTGCTCAAGTTCCAAGAACATGCTTTCACTTGATTCTATTATAAATAATAATTGATGTTTTTAATGGAAATTTTTTCAGCTGTCATTTACTTTAGTATTGTCGAATGACCAACATTTTTATTAGTGTA
>NW_006293781.1:68547-69848 GCF_000327345.1 Myotis davidii | reverse complement strand
GTGTTCACTTTGCTCTCTCTCACACATGCCTTCCCAATAAATCATCAGAACCCTGGATTTCCTGGTCTTTCTAGATTCACAGACATACTCCAAGGGCTCTTGAGTAATACTACAGGCTTAGTGCTAGAACCTGTGGCTTCTTTAAGGGTATAAAACTATTTGACATGAAAATAATTTTATTGACTTAGAAAAATACAAAATAAAGATGAAAATGTACCATTTGTCTTCTTTTAATTTAGGATTTGTATGAATTGTATCACACATAAGAATAAATTGAAGGTCCAATCTTTTCTCTCATTTTAAGAATTTCTCATTAAGTGTGATGGTTACTAAGAAATCATAGCTAGTAATAAAGTAAATAAGTTGTTCATTCACAAACCATTTGAAAAACAAAATTATAAAAATCAGTTTCAAATTTTTGTGAAAAGTCACTTTTAGTATTGGATGTGGGAAGACTCACATACATTTGATATAATGTGGGGGAAGATATGATGGGTTTTTTTTGTTTGTTTTGAATTAAATCTTTATCGTTCAGATTATTACAGTTGTTCCTCTTTTTTCCCCCCATAGCTCCCCTCCACCCGGTTCCCACCCCACCCACTACCCTTACCCCTAGCACTGTCCTCATCCATAGTTGTACAATTTTTGTCCAGTCTCTTCCCGCACCAACCACACCCCTTACTCTGCTGAAAATAGTCCACTCCCTTTCTATGCCTCTGATTCTGTTATATTCACCAGTTTATTCTGTTCATCAGATTATTTAATCACTTGATTTTTAGATTTACTTATTGGTAGATGTGTATTTGTTGTTCATAATTTGCATCTTTACCGTTTTCTACTTCTTCCTCTTCTTAAAGGATACCTTACAGCATTTCATATAATACTGGTTTGGTGGTGATGAACTCCTTTAGCTTTTTCTTATCTGTGAAGCTCTTTATCTGACCTTCAATTCTGAATGATAGCTTTGCTAGGTAAAGTAATATTGGTTGTAGGTTCTTACGATTCATCACTTTGAATATTTCTTGCCACTCCCTTCTGACCTGCATAGTTTCTGTTGAGAAATCAGCTGACAGTCGTATGGATGCTCCCTTGTAGGTAACTGACTGTTTTTCTCTTGCTGCTTTAAAGATTCTCTCTTTGTCTTTTGCTCTTGGCATTTTAATTATGATGTGTCTTGGTGTGGTCCTCTTTGGATTCCTCTTGTTTGGGACTCTGCACCTACTGGACTTGAAAGTCTATTTCTTTCACCAGGTAGGGGAAGTTTCCTGTCATTATTTCTTCAAATAACTTTTCAATATCTT
>NW_006293781.1:47323-67902 GCF_000327345.1 Myotis davidii | reverse complement strand
TCCAACCGATGCCAGACAGTCCAGTTTCTCCCCGTATGAGTGTGGGTCCCCAGAGACTCACCCGGAACTGGAGTTCAGAGCAGTCGGGAGCTTGAGACTTTCTCCCAATTGAAAAAGAAAACCACGTCCTCAGTTGCCCGCCCTTTCCATGTGCCTCGCATCCTCAATTGCCAGCCCTTTCCGTGTGCACCTCCATACCTTTGCACTTTACTTCCACACCTCCTCTGAGTCTCAGTGTACTTTTCTCTTTCCTTCTAGGTGTAGAATTTCCACTGATCCAGCCTTCCTGTGGTTCTGGATGATGTCCGTTTTGTCTTTTAGTTTTATTTTTGAAGTGGTTGTGCGAGGCAGCAATTTCCAGTGTTCACCTATGCCGCCATCTTGGTTTTTCCCCGACATGACAGTTTTTGAAGCTTCTGAATGTTCTTTAAATTTTTCTCCAAAGAACTAAAGATATTTTCAGAAACTACCTGCTTCAAACACCAAATAGTTTTCAGTTCTCAAATCCTCACATTTCTTAGCATATAAAGTTTTAAAAGTTCATAAGAAATTTGTTTTCTATTTCTTGTAATCTATACTTATTTAATTCTATTTTAATAGCTATTATTGAGATAAAATCATACTCTAGGAAGAAGCATTATATTTACTTTATTGGTTTATTTGAGTGTCTGTGATACACTGCTCCTGGGAAGTGTGAGTTCTACACTTTAGACTGAAAATTCTTGACAGAAGATGGTAACAATTCTCTTCCTTATTCTGTTTCTTTCTTAATTATTTATTTAATTTTTTAATCCTCAACCCAGGATATTTCTCCATTGATTTTTAGAGAGAGTGGAAGAGAGAGGAAAAGACAGAGAAGTACTGATGCGAGAGAAACACATTTAATGATTGGCTGCTGTAGGAGCCCCAACCAGGGCTCTGGTCAGGGAGGAGCCTTCAATTTAGGGACATGCCCTTGACGTGAATCAAAGAGTTCTTTGGTCCACAGGCTGACACTCTATTCACTGAGCCAAACTGGCTAGGGCATATTCTTCTTTTCAGGAAGATGTTAAGAAATCATTATAGCCAATTACAAGGACTTTATCTTGAGGAAAATTTCTGAAGAGGTTTTCTTTGTTGTTGTTGTTTTTATCACATAGTAACATCATATGCCTGTTGTTTAAGTGCATGTACATTTATAGAGAAACTAGAAAATATTCTCTGAGAATAATCCACATTGTTCCTAAGAATAAGCTTGAATTCCTCTTTCTGCAGTCTTCTGTAAAAGTTGCCCCCAGACCCACTTCCAAGAATTGTATGATTCTTCCATGCTTCTCTCAGTTTTTTTTTCTAAATAGTACATAATAATTCTACCTTTAGCTACAAACCAACTAATACTTGGGGAATTAGGTCTGTGCCCTTTCACCTCAGGACAAAATTACTAACAATTGCTTTCCTTATAGCCAGCTGGTTTATTAATTTGAATACATGGAATCCTGACTTTAACAATCCTCTGATTCACCCTTTTCTGGGTTTAGGGTTCACTAGAAGTTCCTCTTTTACCTCTTAAGTCAGTATAGCTCATTTGGTTGACCATAATCCTATGCACCAAAAGGTCTCTGGTTTTATTTCTGGTCAGATCAAAGCCCTGGTGTTGGTTTGATCTCTTGTCTGGGTGCCAATATGAGGCAAACAATAAGATGTTTCTCTCACATATCAATGTTTCTCTCTCCTTCTCACAGGCTCTCTCTCTCTCTCTCTCTCTCTCTCCCTCTCTCTCTCTCTCTCTCTCTCCCCCTTTCCCTCTGCCTTCCTTTCTGTCTAAAATCAAATAAACATATTTTTTCAAAGTCCATCTTTTTGATAGGTCTCCTATCTTATTGTCTCGTCTCAGTGAACTGGAGCTCCTATTCCTTAACCATGCATGCTATATCTCCTTTTAGATAGACTTGGGTATGCCTTAACGGTCTCTGTGTGCCAGGACCTATCACAGTGCCTTATACCCAGAGGAGCTTATGTAATATTTGTTATTCAATTAATTAATAAATGAATTAGAGTGTGAATGGATATTGCAATGCTATGACTGATAGAAAGGTAAGTACTCAGTGAGTCCTAAGGGATAGGAAAGAATGTTTGGGGCTGGAAGTTGTGTTCAGGAAATTTTAGATTGATTTTCCAAAGGAATGGCTTGATAAGAAATGTGAGATTAATGAGGAAAAGAAAATATGCAATTTAGGTAACTGAGGGTACTTGACTCCTAATGCCTGTACTTTTAGCCTAATTTGCCCCATCATACCTTCTGCCCTTGGCAGGAGCCTTTGTTGTAGAGATGATGATGGCCCTGAGTCCCCTGTTGCTGGTCTTCATGCTGGGTCTGAGTCTGACCCCACTGATCCTGGCTCAGAATGATCACAGGTACAGACTCTTCCTGGCCCAGCACTATGATGCCAATCCAAGTGGACACAATGACAGATACTGTGAAACCATGATGAGGAGATGAGGCCTAACTTCACTCTTCAAAGACACCAGTAACAACATCAAGGTCATCTGTGAAGTTGAGAATGGAATGCCTTACAGAAAAAAAAATTAGAATAAACAGGTCTCTTTTCCAGGTCACTACTTGCAGATATAAAGAGGGTCCCCCTGGCCTCCCTGCCAGTACAGAGCCACATCAGGGTCCAGAGGCATAGTTGTTGCCTGTGAACAAGGCTAGCCTGTCCCTTTGATGAGTCCTTTTACCGTCCATAACCAGCAAGACCCTAACCCAGAGTTGGTTCTGATCTCCATTCCTGGCATTTTCCCTTCACACTCCACAACAGTGGTGACTACATTCATTGCCAGGGGCCCAGAAAATGAGCTGCATGGATCTTTTGTTTTCTGTTTTACAATATGTTAATAAATAAAAATGTCTCTGAAATCAGTAAGAATCAAAGTCTTCTCATCAATTCTTGGCCTATTGATTTCCCCCCATTTTCTCTACTCAGCTGCCCCCAGAGGGGATGGCATGGAATACAAATGCCCTTTTCCCTATCAGTTAGTGCCTTCTTAGGCAATAGGAAGGTAGACTTCCCCTTCCTGTTAGTGGAAGGATAGATGTTAAATTTATCTTACAGAGAGAGCTGGGAAAATGCAGGGCTCATGGCTGCTAAGCAACATTTTCATGAGAGGCAAATTGTTCTTGCTTTCAATATTACTTTTACACCTTTAAACTTTGAGAAGTAGTGTTTAAAACTAAATACCAACAGATTAATTAAACTTTCTATCTACTTCCCTTTTAAACTCTCTCTCTCTCTCTCTCTCTCTCTCTCTCTCTCTCTCTCTCTCTCTCTCTCTCTCTCTCTCTCTCTCTCTCTCTCTCTCTCTCTCTCTCTCTCTCTCTCTCTCTCTCTCTCTCTCTCTCTCTCTTTCTCTCTCTCTCTCTCTCACACACACACACACACACACACATATGAACACCAAAGTTCACTCCTGGTACCGACCTCTTGTCTTAGGCAGGAGGTAATTTTGAGTTGCTTTGACTAGACTGCTCCAGAGTATTCTTCTGGTTATTTCATACAAAGATAAAAAATTTGATTACTTTCCGTTATTTTCTCCTGAATCTTTTACTTTATCAAAGGATGTCAAGCAACTGTGAGGTCTTTGTGAATTTATAGAAAGATTCCAAGCTTATCCCTTATTCTTCTTCATCTAGATTTGTTTTCAATTAAACACATACTTAGGTGAATAGACACTTTCTTTATAAAATATATTAATCAATTCACAGATTTAATAGTTAAATTCCCCTTACCTAATTTCTGTCAACAGGTGCCTGAATATTTTATTTATAAAGTGTTTGTTAGTAAATTAAAGTTGTGAATCACTAGTTTTGCTCTCTTGTGAATATATGACTGTAGTGTTCACAGGATTCACAATGGTGCCCTCTCCTGCTACCTACATTGCCCTGAAATGGGCCAAAAGCCTTGCTTCTTCAATACCCAGGTTATAGATCAGTGTTCAGGTGCCACCTGGGAGAGCCCAGACTTACTGAAAGTATTTAAATTTATGGCAGAAGAAATGGAGAAGTAAATTACTGGTGCACACTCAGCACATGAATCTCTCTGCCTTGAGTGAACCTATTTCAAACTTGATATCACTGTCATTTCCTAAGAAAGTAGGAAAAAGAGTTTTCCAAACCTCTCTTAATAGAAAATTTGCCTTATTGTAAAATCCCAAAAACCCCTTAGGAAGTCAGAAAGGTCCAAGTTTTGGTAGAATATTTGGAATCTTTTCTCAGGTTCTCCAACTAGTACTTTCACCTTGATATGATGCAAGATGACTTCCATAGAGATCAGTGACCTACTCTAGGCCTTGATAGGGAAGGCCACAAGTATGGACCATTATTATATTGAGTGTGTCATAGCTGTGAAAACACATATATTTTCCAAACATTTGCTTAGAGTGTTATCATTGATTCTCTGTTCTGGTGTTAGGGCAAATTACTTTCCTAGGAAATCACATGGCAATGGGATGGGGCTGCTTGCTGACCTGCTGATGGAACTAGCAGCTGGGTAGCCAAGCCTAACACTTTTTGATCTGGGTCTCTTGTTCTCTCACAACCTAAAGCTGCTGAAAATGAAGTGTCATGTGACAGGAAAGTCAGTTTTTATCTCAAGTAAATCATTTAAGGAATTGAAATCCTGGTCAACTTTGCAAGGAAAAGAAAACAAAAACCTCAAAATGCCTAAGCCCTTTGAAGATGGTGATATGCGAGGAAGAAAATTCCACTCAATGTGAAGAGGAAATTTTTCTGTAGGAACACAACATAAATTCTAGTAGCTTAGATATTTCAACTTAAAAACAGCCTTCTAATTTAGAAGGAATACAGGTACTCTACACAATAAGGGAGAGGGGAATAATAATATACACAATGTAGTGTAGTCATTCATTACTTTATCCAGATTGAAGGACTAAAGGAAACCAAGAAAAATGGAAATTGCAAAAATGACTATTGCCAACACTTACTGAGGACTTACCATGTGCCTGACATTATGATAAGCACTTAAAATTTATTTTATCATTTATTCCTCATAACATCCCTAAGATGTAGGTATTATTATACTCACTTACATATGAGGAATAATGGGGAAAGGGGTTAAGTAATCTTCCCAAGATCATATAGTTAAAGTGGCAGGGCTAGTTCTTTGGGATCACAGTGTCAAAAGAATTTCTTATTGAGAATCAAGGTGGTAGAGTGGAGAAAGCCTTTGGGGCAAGCTCTGACCAAAAAGTATGTGTTGGGATGATTTGGGGATCATTTCATTTTCTGTTGTAGCTCTGGTACTGAGATACACCCATTGATGGCTACATTGGACTTCTGTTTGTGTGGAGAGCCGCTATAGGTTTAACCCTCCAACTGACCTGTTGGCAAAGTCACAAACAAGTCCCAGCTTAGAGGGTACAGTCCTCTTAAGTATAATTAAGCTTGACCTTATGACCTCCCTAGATCTTATCTGGGAAGCTAATGGGCTGAGGGAAGTGCAGCAAGAACAAGAACAAAAACAAGTGAAACTCACAAGAACAGTGTAACTATGGAAACCACTACCTTGTTTACCTCTGACTATATAATAAAGGCTCAGCTTGCCTCGGGATCTTTCTCTGTGGCCTCAGCCAGGCACAGGAAGATCCACGGAGACTAAAGAGAGCTAGAGAGTTCTGAATGCTGCCGCCGTGTAAAACATTCTTCGTCGACTCCGTCCACACCTTTGGGAACCCCTGGACCAGTGGGGCAGGACCCCGGCATATGGCACCCATACAGGCCTAACAGGATTCCCCTAGGTAAGGACCCCCACACTCGGGATGGATAGGACTCCACCAGGGTACTGCAGATCCCCCTTTAGAGGATAAGTAGGGTAAGAAGGTGCATACTTACAAAACTTAGATTGAGAAGATGTACCATACTGAGTATAAAGGGATGGGACTCTGTATTGATCTTTAAACACATACGCTTGCTAGCAGAGGAGTTAAGGTTACTCCCAGTCAGATGGAATGTTTTATACAAGAAGTATGTCCATGCTTTTCTGAGGAAGGAAAGGTGCCGGAAAGGTAAATGTAGAGGCATGGGAGAAGGTAGGCCCAAGGAGCCTTATCCCTAACCCCACTGCAGCCTTTCCACCCCGGGAAAGTGCAGGATTGGCAAGCTCTCCCTGGGGTGATAGATCAGGACTCAGGTAATAGCGGAAAGTGCCAATCCTACTCTTAAAATGGATACAAGAGAGCATTTGGGGTTTTTCTTTTTAATGCCTGCTTTAGATTGAGTAAATGCATTTTACTTAGTTTTAACACATCAAAGTTATCTCTTGACACAAAAAGAAAAAACTGACAATTCCATAAATATAAACCTTTTCTAATAAAACAAAAAAAGGGGAGAAGAATGTTATATGTTAATTTAAAAAAAAATACAATGCAGAGGGTTGTACAGCAGCCAAAGGGCATCGAGCCTCCTGTACAATAGCATAGCCTCCACCGACTTAGCCCAGTGGAAGGATGCAAACCAGCCAAGAGTTTTACCAGATCTAGTAATGACGTGGGGAAGAGGTTGTGTTTTGTATCTTTCCAGAAGGAGCAGTGCAGCAAATTTGGGTACCAGAGCATTACGAGTTCTGAATGCTGTCTCCTTGTAAAACATTCTTCGTTGACTCCGTCCACACCGTTGGAAACTCCTGGCCCAATGAGGCTGGACCCCGGCATGTTGGCAAATATTTGTTGATGTCTTGTTAAATCATTTGGTTATTGTGGCTGAGGCTGTAGGTTTGCTCTTGCATGAATAGTTTAGGTCTTCTCTGTAGCCAGTTATCTTTCTAAATCATATGTTGGTCACAAAGAAGCATAATGAGAAAAAGTTAGACAAAACCATGCAAAATCAGAAGTGCAAGATTAACCATGCAAGATTAGAATTGGGGAAAATAACCCAAAGTACATTGTTATGATGAAGCTATTACCCAAGTGCTAAGTGTGCCTTCAGAAATTCTATCCATTAGTCTGAGGATGAGGAGTTAATCAAGCATCATGTCTCCCTGTTACTCTTCTTCCCACAACTGTTCCCTTCTCTCTCTTCCTAAGTCCATATCTCATATCTATAGCTGTAGTCACTGAAATGTGACCTAAAGCTTTCTATCTTTTTGTATACAAGCAAAAGGTGGCTATGACTATAGGAGATAGCATTTTAAAGAATGAAGTTATGTTTGAAACTGGTATGCAGGTCCCTAATCAGATGTTTCGGTCACCCAGACAGTGTGACCTGCCATCATGAAGCGTCTTTGAAAAGAAAAAACAGTAGTACCCATATGCAACAAACCAGGACTTCAGCTAAGACCAGGTTTGGACTGCATATGTACAAATGAGCCTGTATGACCCTCAAAAAACTGTCCTTTCTGTTTTGGGTTGTTCACTTCCTGTTGAGTCAGAGATTAGTTTTATTTGCTCTAGTCCAGCGATTTTCAACTGGAATTTTCATTCTTGGTATGCTCAAGAATTTTTAAAATGTGCAATACCTAACTATTTAGTCAGGAGTACTGACTAATTTCCCCTTAGATTGTCAAATTAAAAAATAACAACCAACACAATAGCTGCCTGGTGTGAATAAATCAAAATTATACCTATTTATTTGGTTAGATTGACAAATAATATATTTTTGGTGTGCTGCAGAATTTAAAAATTAGTTTATGTGTGCCCTGACATGAAAAAGGTTGAAAATTGCTGCTCTAGTGAATCAGTCCCCTGCCATTGCCATGGTCAAGGAGATTCACAGTTCATGCCAATCCCAGGAGTGACCCTCAGATGGCAGCATCTAGCTAGTTGGTGTTGGTGAGCAATTCCCACTTCCACTCTTACCCTATTCCACCCCTGATTAAACTCCATTGCCAGAGAGAAGCAACTCTGAACATAAATGTCTTGAATATCCTGAATATTTGCAGAGTGGAAAGAGAGAGGGAGTAGAAGATGTGCTAAAAGCACTAATTTTAGAGTCAGATAGGTCTGGGTTCCTTCCTGTCCCCAGTCAACAGAAGCAATGTTCTGACACTATATGGCAATGCTTTCTTTGTTGTGGCTCTGAAGATTTTTGTTTAGTGTTTGTGTTGTTTTTCATCTCTATTAACATATGTTTGTTTTCCACTGCCAAAAGTGCCAACAAAATGATTCTGCAACAGCAAGGATACATGCATGATGATGCAATATATCACCAAAGCCTAGTTTTTGGTTGTGCATAGAAACAGCAAGGAAAAAAGATAGTACAAGTCCTCTTTTGTGGCGATTGTGCTGTTGAGATTTATTTTTAAAATTTCCTTTATCGGTCAGTTCCACAAGCCATTTCGTTTCATTTGCCCACTAGTTCCCTCCTTTGGTTTATTAGTTCACTGAACCAATATATACTATCTTCAGAGCACTTTGACTGGGTACTCTTTTTTAAAAAAGTAGATTAGCAAGATTTTCAAAAAGACTTGATTTTCATACCATTAAAAGAATGCCAACTGGTTGAAAAAGGTGAAGGAATTAAGAAGTATAAATGGCCAGTTTTAAAAATAGCCATGGAGATGCCAAGTCAGCATACGAAAAATACAGTCAATAGTATTGTAATAACGATGTACGGTGTCAGATGGATGCTAGACTTATGTGGTGATCACTTCTTAAGCTATAGAAATCACTTTGTAGTACACCTGAAACTATAAATGTCAACTGTAATTGAAATTTTTTAATTTAAAAAGAATAGACACATGAAAGGAAAGGCTAACCTTAAACGTTACTCCATCCTTTTTTTCCAACACCTTCCTCAATTCCCAGATGTCAGGAATTAAAATAAGGTCACAGGCTCTCACTGGATTTCCTTCTATCCAAACCTTTGGGAATCAGAGTCTCCAGGGACAAAACACTCTCCAAAGATCACATGACTAGAGAATTTCCTCAAGAGACAGACAACTCCAGTGTCATTTAGATCTGCCTTTTCTCCCTTTTCACACCCTGACCATACAGGACATATACACCTGGCCTTCCACCTGTTCAGTCTCTACCTTGAATCATTGTACCCCAGCTACATCACCGTCTCTCTATAAAAGAGAAAAGCTCTTGCTTTCAGAGAAGATCATGTTTGCAAACTTTTTACTCTTTGGGAAGCAGTGATGAGAAAAGTTGTGAGTAGAGGAGTGGGGAGGGAAGAGTAGATTATAGAGTTGACAAATATCAGCTTACCATTCTTAACACCTCTCTCTGGTGCCCATTTGTTACTTTCCTTTCTCATTTCCCTTGGTTTCTCTCTATGCACCTTCAACGTAGTGATGGCTCTCCAGAAGACCCTTTCATTGCTTCTGCTGTTGTTGCTGACCCTGCTGGGTTTGGGGTTCGTGCAGTCCTCCTATGGCCAGTTCATGTACTAACCATTACAGCAACAACACGTGGACTCTATACAGAGAGGTGGCACCAGCTTATACCACAACACAATGATGCAGAGACAGGGGATGACTAGGCCTAGGTGCAAGCAATTCAACACCTTCATACACGAAAAAATTGGGACCATTAATCACATCTGCAGCACCCCCACTATCCAATGCAGGAATGGCAAGGAGACCTGCCATGCTGGTGTAGTAAGAGTCACAGACTGCAGGCTTACAGGAAGTTCCCGGCTAAACTGCAGATATCAGGGCAGGGGCAGCTCTAGGCATGTTGTCATCATTTGTGAGGGTAACCCCCAGGTGTCTGTGCACTTTGACAGATAGATACTACCCTGAAGGGGTTATGGCCCTGTGGTTGACCTTCTACTTATTCCTTGAATAGCAATGAGTAATGCATTTGAGCTCTCTCAGGCTCTGCCTCCTCTGCTTATGTCTATTTCCTTTTCTCTATATAATCCATTTTGTTAAATGCATCAAAAAGTAATAGAGACATCCTAATAATAGACAAACATGGTAATTGGCCATACCTTCACTACACCTCCCATGGGCTAATCAGTGTGATATGCAAATTAACGCCAACAAAGATGGCGGCTAATTTGCATATACCGGCTGGGAGCGAAGACTGAAGACACCATAGAAGGAAGCCAAGCAGTGGAGCCAAGGTAGCAGAGATGGGTGGGAAAGAAGTGGTAGAGACAGGTGGGGTAGCAGCGGCAAAGATGGGCGGGGTAGCAGTGGCAGAGAGGGGCTGGGTAGCAGCGGCAGAGAAGGGCAGGGTAGGAGTGGCAGAGACGGGTGGGGTAGCAGTGCGAGAGACAGGCAGGTAGGAGTGGCAGAGATGGTCAGGGTAAGAGCTGCAGAGACGGGCAGGGTAAGAGCAGCAGAGATGGGAGCGAAGCCCTATTCTTGCAGGAATCTTCCTGCAACAGGCTTCTAGTCTACATTAATAAAAGAAAAATATGTAAATTGACCATACCTCCACGATGACCCACAACCAATTAGGAGGGAATATGCAAAATAGTGCGACAAAGATGGCAGCTTCCACAGATCCATCCAGAGTGGGTTGGAGGCTTAAGTCATCCCCGGTGATGGAGGAAGCCAAGCTTCCTGCCTGCCTTGGCCAGCTGCCGAAGCAGGGACCTGTGGGTGGCGGCCAAGAAGCAGGCGGAGTGAGCAGGAGGCTTGGGTCCCCCCGGTGATGTAGGAAGCTTGGCTTCCTCTGTTGTTGGGGGTGACTCAAGCTTCCCACCTGCCCCGGCTGGCTGCTGACAGAGGAGCCTGTGGATAGTGGCCACAGAGTCGGCCTGAGCACACAGGATGCTTGGGTCACCCAAGCCAGCCGCCCCTAGGCTGGGCATACCATAATCAGGGTGAAGGTCCCCACTGGGGGTTGTGGCCAGCCTGAAAATGGCCCTCAGGCCCTTACCCAGGCTGGCCAGGCCCCCCCCTCAGCAGGGACCCCCATCCTGAAGGGGGTGTGGCCAGCCTGAAAATGGCTCTCAGCCCCTTACCCAGGTTGGCCATGCCCCCATGGGGTGAGGGTCCCCACTGGGGGGTGTGGCCATCCTGAAAACAACCATAAGCCCCTCAACCAGGCTGGCCAGGCAACCCAGCAGGGACCCCCATCCTGAAGGGGGTGTGGCCAGCCTGAAAACAGCCCTCAGCCCCTCACTCAGACTGGCCACACACCCCGAGTGGGGACCATCATCTCATGGGGGCATGGAAGGCCTGCAAACTGCCCTAGCCTCTTGCCCAGTCCAACACCATCCCCAGTAGGGACCGCACCCCAATGGGGGAGTGGCCAGCCTTCAAACCACGATAGGCCCCTTACCCAGGCCACCCCCAAAGGGAACTCCCACCCTGACATGGGACACCCTTCAAGGCAAACCAGCTGGCCCCTACCCGTGCACCAGGCCTCTATCTATACTAATTAAAGGGTAATATGCTAATTAGACTGGAGACCTTCAAGACAGTAGGGACCGCACCCCAATGGGGGAGTGGCCAGCCTTCAAACCACGATAGGCCCCTTACCCAGGCCACCCCCAAAGGGAACCCCCCCCCTGACATGGGACACCCTTCAAGGCAAACCAGCTGGCCCCTACCCGTGCACCAGGCCTCTATCTATACTAATTAAAGGGTAATATGCTAATTAGACTGGAGACCTTCCAGAAGACCTTCCTGATGTTCTTCTGGACAAAACCATGGTGGTGGGGCTTAGGTAAAGGTGGTTAGGGGCCAAGAGGGGAGGGAAGTTGTGGGTGATTAGGCCAGGATGGGATGGCAGTTTGGTGATCAGGGTGGTGGTGGAGGACAGGTGGGGATGAGCAGGCTGGCAGAGGGGGCAATTAGGGGTGATTAGGCTGGAGTAGGGGCAGTTGGGGGCGGATGGCTGGGGGGCACTAGATACTGCAAGCAGGTCTGATGGCAGCTAGATGGCTTGGCTTCCTGGCCCTATGGGGCACATGAAGATTCAATCATAAAATTCCAGCAACGGTAGTCAGTTACCATTCTTGTTGTATTTATGCAAACAATCAGACCAAATTGAATACAGTAAATAAATTAGTATTTTAATAAACAGAGGGATAATTTTAAGGAGAAAAGCTCTATTTCAATAGAGGTTATTAAATCTGAAATGTTTTCTTTCCCTCCCATCAGATCATTTGTTAGTTTGTCTCTGCCAGGTCATGAGCGGTTAGAAGGCAGCAGTCCCAGATTTTGAGAGAGATGTCTGACTGTCGGTTTAGGCCCAATCTGGGGATTGGGTCTAAACCGACAGTCAGATATCGACAGACAGCAGGGATCTCTTGGCTCTCAGAGAAAACGCCATCCCTCCTCCGCATAAGCAGCTACAGAAGAAATTCAACATCCATTTTCCCTGAAAGAATTTAGAGCCAGAATCCTTGAGGGTGACTGTCGGTTTAGGCCCAATCTGGGGATTGGGTCTAAACCGACAGTCAGATATCGCCTGAGGGGTCCCAGATTGGAGAGGGCACAGGCTGGTCTGAAGGACGCCCCCCCAAGCACCCTCCCATGCACAAATTTTGTGTACTGGGCCACTAGTAAACCTAAAATGGAACTGGGTTTTTCTGTAATAAAAATTTCTATGAACTCTTCTGTTTCCTTTTATAATACTGGTCAGCTTAGCTCTCTCAGATCCTATCCTCTGGAATGTAGTCATTATATGCCTCTACAGATTCTCGTGACTCTTCCAGACCCTGAACTACCCATCTCACCAGCTTGCATGGAAACCCAATCTAGGAAAGCTGAAATACATAACCAATCTTTTTTCAAGTTCTTACAGGCTTTACAGTCTACCCAGAAAGCAGTCCAGAAGCACATCCAAGATACTCTGCCTGTATCCGGTTCATCCCTTCCAATACTGGCTACTAATCCAGGACTTTTTCTACTTCATTATAAGAAGTTTTTTGAAGGTATCATCTTTTTGACATTCTCAAAAGTCAGCAGTTGAGGAAGCATTAAAATTATGGAAGTATAAACTGGCAAAATGAGACTTCATTTTGTACAATTGTCTATATAATTTGCAACCTTGTTATGTTTGGGTCTAATAAGACTATGACATGACACAAAGAACTTTCTTTTTCTCTTTCAAACTTTTGAATCATTGTAGTAATTAGAGTATTAACCATGTACTAGATCATTAAGATTCATTCACTCTTTCTGATTTGAAAGGTTTTTCATGTTTTCCTTTTAATAAAGAACTCAAACTACAGATATCTGTGAATATGGTGCTATGATATTTACATGGAGATTTTTTTCTTCTATCCTCTTTTAATTCTTTTCTAGCTTTTAACATGAACCAACACCTTAATACCCTCATAAACTGGTTCATGATTAAAACCTGTTGGATCAATGACCAGGACACAGAAACATTTGTGTCATTTACTAAAGACAATTCTCACACCACTCCCTTTCCCCTTCGATTATTTTGAAACCAATTAGGGACCAGATATATGAAGACACCAGCAGCTAAACTGGGAAGTATGCATGTGAGTGTGTGGGGGGGGGGTGGGGAAGAGGGGTGAGCATGGAAGGACCAA
Source organism: Myotis davidii (assembly GCF_000327345.1). Classification (NCBI taxonomy): domain Eukaryota; kingdom Metazoa; phylum Chordata; class Mammalia; order Chiroptera; family Vespertilionidae; genus Myotis; species Myotis davidii. The sequence continues at coordinate 54,443 of NW_006293781.1, read as the reverse complement.
ATGAAAAATATTTGAATTACAGCAAATATCCATTGTCTATATTTAAGGTGTGCAATCTTATAAACAGGCCCACTGACTTTATTCAGCAAATAATTAATTCTATCAAGCTTATAGTCCGCAGGGGTCAATATAACTCCCTTCCCATCAATGACCCAAAAGAGTCAATGATTTAACACATGTACATAAAACCAGCGGAGAATGTGCTGGGCTGCATATCTGGCGCTTTGACCAGCCGGGTTGCAAGAATCACTACAATCAAGCTAATTAATGTATCTGTTAACTCACATGGTTACCAAAAGTTACTCCATTTTGGACTTTTTCACCTCCATTCTTTTCAACACTACTGAACATCATAGCTTAGACCAGGCAGTTTCTACTGAATGCATATTGCTTTCACATCATTATAAAATCAAAAAAACATAAACATGAAAAATCATGAATAAAATTGTGAGTCATTTTTGTTAAGCCATGACACCAAACAAAAACTTAATAAATAACTAAATTTCAGTTTCAGCCTCTACCAGAGATGGAATTGTAAAACACTTATATCTTTGTGGTTTTTGCAAATAAATACGCTGTAATCCTGTAGTCGGCACTGCAGTTCTGCCTTTGCTTCGGCAGGGTGCTGTAACTGTAGTCTCTGGCCAGCTTAATAAAGGCTCCTAAATCTTGATCTGAGTCCCTGGTGGTCTTCTCTGCGGGTTGCCCCATAACACCACCCTCTTTCTACCTATAAAAACTTTCCATTTTGTACAACTCACCAAAGCACCTTTCTAGTTGCTAGATGGCATGCTGCCCAATTCCTGAATTGCTTAACACAGCCAATTAGATCTTCAAACTTACTTGGCTGAATTTTGTTCTTTAACTCCTGCCCCCTTTGTACCTAGAAAACTGTCTCTGATGTAGGACCCCTTTGCTCCAGGTTTTTCTCAGAGTGACCACCAGTGTTCTAGATGAGGAGATAAACAGGTGCACAGAGTAAGGCTGTCCCCCCTTCCCCCTCCACCACTGCCAATCAGTTGGAACACTGCACCTCCCACATCTATTCCTTTCTTCACTGCCTCAGACTTCTTAGCTCTAAGAAAAGGGAAAGGCCACTGACTCTGCTCTTTAGATTCACACACTATTATCTATGGACCTGTGAAGGTGAGTATGAAATCTGAATAAGGAAAGTTAGAGTTAGAAGGGTTGTTAGTGAGCATGGCTGGGGGAAAGGCCCAGGAACACTGGAAGGGGCTTGCTTGACCTTCTAGGTGGTAGAGTTGAGAATGCAGTGATCTAATTTGTAAGAAGCAAAGACCTGAATTTAACTCAGCATTAATCTTACTAATTCGCACCTCTTTTCCTCCCCAATATTTTTAAGCATAATACATTGAAGCAGCTTAAATCTTGGTCGTCTCCTCCTGTTTAGGCCATTTGAGCTAGGGATAGGGTGCCACAAATAAGAACATGCCTATCCCTTATTCTGTGCCTGTCAGAGCACTGGAGACCCTCAAAAGTGCTCTCATGCAAATCCCATTAGACTCTCACAGTTCAGTAAAGGAGCTACTATTAGGTTCATTTGAGGACACCAATTCTGATATATTGAGAATCAGGTTAGATCTTCTGTAGGGCCAGGTTAACTCCTTGTGCTAACTGAGGACAGAGACCTGGTTTAAAGGGGAGACTTTTTCAAACATCTCTAGGGCCTGATTTTGACCAGAGTAGCTCCTGTGATGGCAGTGTCAATATTGGTACTTGGTTGCTTAGAATCCTATTTCAAAACTTTATGATGGTATTCTTAATGGCAAATCAAGATCATTCAGCATGATCATAATTAAGAAAATGGCCTCCGAGAAGGCAAGTGGGCAGTCAGAAGTGCTACCATGTTTCAGGCAGACATTGGGGAAGTGCTATGAGGAAGTCAAGATGAGCTAAGCACCAATTGCAGTCAGATTTGATTGCAGTCTGGGATTTCAGGTTTCCAAAGCCTTCCTGCTTGCAAAATGTTTCCCAAGTCTACTCATTTTCTACCTTCCCTTAAAGGGTGACAACCTTTTCTACTTCACATACATAAAACTTAAAGTCCCATTCTCTTTCAGACACACTCTTTTATAAGAACCCATCTGGACTATAAAACAGAGCTAGCTAGAGTGCTCCTTGTTTTGGGTGAAGAGAAGGTGTTTGGAATTCTCAAAATAAACTTCATCTAATTTTTACAATTTCGTGCTTGTCTCACTCAGGCTCTAGCATATTTTCAGTCCTTATAAATTTAATTATCTAATGAGATTTATCATCTTCTAGTCTGGAACCAAATGGTAAAATTGAGCCTAAGTATGTACATTGGCAGGGAACAGAATTTTAAGGTGGAGCTCAGCTCAGGGCAGTGTTGCAGTTATGTTTTCCTCTCTTCCATGTAGACCAACAGGTGATCCTGGTGACAGAAGTCATTCTCTCTAAAGGTCCTAGGTCCTCTCTTGTTCCTGCTGTTCCCCTTATGTGGGCTCCATGTACACAGCCAGAACATTTCCTGGAGGGAATTCATGAAACAGCAACACCTGAGCACAAGCTGGAAATTCATTGAGTACAGATGCAATGATCTCATGAGAGAAAGAGAAGCTCCAAAAGACAGGAACTATCACCTCTTCATCTATACCTTCTGGCACAAAATTGAGCACATATGCATCAGGAACTGGAGAGATCGCTACAGAAATGTATACATATGGGCCCAATATCCCTTCAAAATAATAAAATGTTACTCGGTGAATAACAAAAAGTGTTACAAAGAGCACAGGAGCCACAGCTGTTTTACTCCTATTTTTATTTATAAATCTTTAAAGGTTCAGCTCACATGGCATCTCTTTTTACTATCCCAGGAATTTTCCTGATATTGATTTCTTACACCTACCCAAGCTGAATGATCCTCCTTTCACAATAAATTATATCATTCCAATGTGTGGACATTTATATATGTTATACTAGAGGCCCAGTGCATGAAACTCATGCAAGTACCATCCCAAGGCTTGGCCTGCAATCAAGGCCATCTTTTCTGGCTACATGCAGCCAGCCCCACACCCTGCCATCACCCATCCCTGGTTCCCGGTTCGCCATCAGGTGATCGGAACCTACTGGCTGTGGGAAAAAACCAAGAGGTCAACCATTCCTGCCTGCTCACTGGCCCTACCCCCACTGTGGGTTTCCCTCTGTGTTTGGGGTGACTGGTGGGGTGGAGGCCTTGGCCTGGCACCACCTGCGTCCCCCGCCACCCACCTCCAGTTCCCTGTTCACCACTGGGCAATCAGAGCCTGCCAGCCAGAGTTTGGAATTGAGAAGTGTTCAATGCACCTATGATAGTGACTGGTCGAGTGGTCATTCTGTTTGTTCTGCCATTAGGGTCAATTTGCATACTACCCTTTGCAAAGTGGTGGCTGCTCGGCCTACCCTGATGGGGGCCCTGGATCTGGGTGGGGGTCCCCAGTGGGGGACAGGGCCTGCTAAGGCAAGGGGCCGGTGATGGTTTCCAGGCTGGCCATGCCTCCAATAAGGGTGGGGTCCCTGTTGGATGATGGGGCCAGGCAGGGAAAAGGGCCATGGTCGCTCTGGCCTCTGGTTGTCCTGGTCATTCTGCTGTTTTGGTCCATGGGCTTTTATTATATAGGATGTGCAATTATATTGGTCCATGAGCTTTTATTATGTTAGTATAAGTATTAGAGGTGTGTGTGATATGGATTATGTTTGGATGTGATTTGTGCTGTGTGTAGTTTAAGGTGAGTGTTATATGTGAGTAATATGTTTATGTGTGTGATGAGAATGTAAATGTTTAAATACTAAGTTGAGGAAAAGTTGTGTGTTAGGCATTGATTGTGTCAACATGATGAATTTCATTCAGATTGGGAGTGTAGGGGTGGGCTGGCCTGATTTAGTGTAACATGTAGGATGGTCCTACCTCATAGTATGTGCTCAGTCTACATTGGTCTTCTTCCTTTCAAATCTTTGGCTTGGTACTTTCATTTGCACTTTGATAAAACCAACATCACTAGTGCCTATCAATCATTTCTTCTCCCTGGCTTCAGAAGATAGAGGTTTCTGATATAAAAATACAGTAGATTGTCATCTGTATGAGAGCTATAAGTTCTCAGGATTATGAAGAACCTTCTCCATCATCTCTAGAAAGACAGAGGTTCATACTGGACTCATTTATTAAGAATATCTCTAAGGCCTGGCATGTGTTACTCTGTGGTTGACCTTCAACCCATGAATTAGGAGGTCATGAGAAGATTCCCACTTAGGGCACATGCCACGGTTTCAGGCTTGATCCCCAGTAGGGGGCTTTCAGTGAGCAGCCAATGAACGATTATCATCATTGATGTTTCTATTTCACTCTTCTTCTCCCTTTCTCTCTCTCTCTCTCTCTCTCTAAAATCAATAAAAATAAATTTTTAAAAATATCTCTAAGGAGGCTAATGCAATTTAGCTGGATTAAGGCAGTAGTTTCTCAAGGAATAATACACTCTGTAGAAGATATTAGCACAATTGAGTTTATCTGATAATAATCATTTTCACTTGACTGAGGAATAGGTTGGGGTTGCCGAACTTTAAAATGCAACTCTTCTCAAGAATGAGGCTCAAGGCTTACATTTTGTTGGAGGGTAGAGCCAGGATGAAATGCTAAAGACACAGTAAGTATAGTTTACTGGAATTCTGTTTGCTAAGTGAGGAAGAAAGATACAGCATAAGAGAAATATTTGTTTCATATAATTTTGCCAAAGGTAGGTATGGGGAGAAGAAATACTAAACATTAAAATAGAGTATCCTGTGTATTTTTTTTAAAGTATTACATATGTCTCCTTTTCCCTCCATTGACCTCTCCCCAGCCACTCCTACCCCCAGTACATGCCCTCACACCCCTGCTGGCTGTGTCCATTGGTTTTGCTTATATGCTTGGATACAAGTTGTTTAGTTGATGTGTCACTGCCCCCCCTTCCCACCCTCCCCTGCCTTCCCTCTGAGGTTTGATGGTCTGGTTAATGCTTCTATGTCTCTGGATCCATTTTTTTTCATCAGTTTATGTTGTTCATTATATTCCACAAATGAGTGACATCATGTGATATTTATCTTTCTCAGACTGGCTTATTTCACTTATCATAATGCTCTTCATGTCCATCCATGGTGTTGTGAATGGTAAGAGTTCTTTCATTTTTACAGGAGTATAGTATTCCATTGTGTAGATATACCACAGTTTTTTAATGCACTCATCTCCTGATGGACACTTAGGCTGTTTCCAAATCTTAACTATTGTAAATTGTGCTAATATGAGCATAGGAGTGCATACATCCTTTATGATTGGTGTTTCTGAATTCTTGGGATATATTCCTAGGAATAGGATTACTGGTCAAATGGGAGTTTTATTTTTAATTTATGTGGAAACTCTATACTGCTTTCCACTGTGGCTGCACCATTCTGCATTCCCACAAGCATTGCACTAAGGTTTCTTTTTCTCCATATCCTCACCAGGACTTCTCATTTGTGGATTTGTTGATGATAGCCATTCTGACAGGTGTGAGATGGTGCCTCATTGTTGTTTGATTTGCATCTCCCAGATGATTAGTGACTTTGAACATGTCTTCATATGTCTCTTGACCTTCCGTATGTCCACTTTTGAAAAGTGTCTATTTAGGTCCTTTACCCAAGTTTGATTGAATTGTTTATCTACCTTTTGTTAAGATGTATGAGTTCCTATAAATTTTGGAGATTAAACCCTTATCCGAGATAACATTGGCAAATATGTTCTCCCATGCAGTGGGCTTTCTTGTTATTTTGTTGATGGTTTCTATTGCTGTGCAGAAGCTTTTTGTTTTGATGTAGTCCCATTTGTTTATTTTCTCCTTCATTTCCATTGTCATAGGATAATTGAGCATAATGGCTTGTGTCGATTTCTGGGCTCTTTATTCTGTTCCATTGCTTATATGTCTGTTATTGTGCCAGTAACAGGCAGTTTTGAGAACAGTTGCTTTGTAATGTAGCTTTATATCTGGTATTGTGATTCCTCCAACTTAGTTCTCCCTTTTCAGGATTGCTGCAGCTATTCTGGGTCTTTTTTTATTCCAAATTTATTTTTGGAGAGTTTGTTATAAGTCTGTGAAATATGCTATTGTTATTTTAATGGGGATTGCATTGAATCTATAGATTGCTTTGGCTAGTATGGACATTTTAATGATGTTGATTCTACCAATCCATGAACATGGTATATTCTTCCATCTTTTTTTTTTTTTTCAGCATCTTGTAAGTTTCTAAGTACAGGTCCTTTACCTCTTTGGTTAAATGTAAATGCTCAGGAGCTGGATTTTTAAAGACTTTCTTTCTTTCTTTTTTAAATATATACTTTATTGATTTTTTTACAGAGAGGAAGGGAGAGGGATAGAGAGTTAGAAATATCGATGGGAGAGAAATATCGATCAGCTGCCTCCTGCACACCTCCCACTGGGGATGTGCCCGCAACCAAGGTACATGCCCTTGACTGGAATTGAACCTGGGACCCTTCAGTCCACAGGGTCTATCCATTGAGCCAAACTGGTTAGGGCGGTAGCTTAATTTTCTTGATGCAATGGTATTGCTTTTTCAGTTTCTCTTTCTGTGAGTTCATTATTGATGTATAAAAAAGCCATAAATTTCTGGGTATGAATTTGTATCCTGCTACATTTGTAAAGTCTAGTAGTTTTTAATGGAGTCTTCAGGTTTTTCTATGTACAATATCATGTCATCTGCAAATAATGACAGTTTTACTTTGTATTTTCCAATTTGGATGCCTTTTAGTTCTTCTTTTTGTCTGATCACTATGGCTACCAGTTCCAGTACTATGTCAAACAGGAGTGGTGAAAGTGGGCATCCCTGTCTTGTTCCTGTTCTTAGGGGAACTGGTTTTAGTTTTTGCTCATTGAGTATGATGTTGGCTGTAGGTTTGTCATTTAAGGCTTTTATTATGTTGAGGTAAGATCCCTCTGTTCCCACTTGATAAAGGCTGAGAGTTTTTATCAAGAAAGGGTGTTGGATTTTGTCAAATGCTTTTTTCTGCATCAATTGATATGCCTATGTGATTTTTATCTCTCCTTTTTTTACGTGATGTATCATGTTTTATGATTTG
>NW_006293781.1:34184-46865 GCF_000327345.1 Myotis davidii | reverse complement strand
ACGAGTGGTGAGAGTGGTTATCCCTGTCTTGTTCCTGTTCTTAGGTGAAATGGTTTTAGTTTTTGCCCATTGAGTATGATGTTGGCTGTAGGTTTGCCATATGAGCCTTCTATTATGTTGAGGTATAATCCCTCTATTCCCACTTTGCTGAGTGTTTTTATCAGAAACGGGTGCTGGATTTTGTCAAATGTCCTTTTCTGCATCAATTGATATGATTATGTGATTTTTGTCTCGCAACTTGTTTATGTGATGTATCACGTTTCTTGATTTGCGGATATTGTACCAGCATTGCATTCCTGGAATAAATCCCATTTGGTCATGGTGTATGATCTTTCTAATGTAATGCTGGATCCAGTTTGCTAGAATTTTGTTGAGGATTTTAGCATCTATGTTCATCAGGGATATTGGTCCATAATTCTTTCATTGTGGTGTCTTTATCTGGTTTTGGGATTAAGGTAATGCTGACTTCATAGAAAGAGCTTGGAAGTGTTCCTTCCTTTTGAATGTTTTTGAATAGTCTGAGGAGGGTAGGTTTTAGTTCTTCGTTGAATGTTTGGTAAAACTCCCCTATTAAGCTGTCTGGCCAAGGGCTTTTGCTTGCTGGAAGTTATTTTTTTTATTATTACTGCTTCAATTTCCTCCATAGTTATCAGCCTATTCAGATTTTTTTATTTTTCCTGATTGAGTTTTGGAAGCTTATATTTTTCTAGGAGTATGTCCATTTCTTCTAGGTGGTCTAGTTTGCTAGAATAGAGTTGTTCATAGTATTTGTTTTCAATCCTTTGTATTTCTGTGTGGTTGATTGTTACTTCACCTCTCTCCTTTTTGATTTTGTTTAATTGGGTCCTCCCTTTTTGCTTCTTGGTGAGCCTGGCTAGAGGCTCATCAATCTTGTTTATCCTTTCAAAGAACCACCTCTTGGTTTCATTGATCTTTTGTATTTTTATTTTTTGAGTCTTTATATCATTTATTTCTTCTCTGATCTTTATTATTTTCTTCCTTCTGCTTACTCTGGGCTTTTCTTATAGCTCTCTTTCTAATTCTTTAAGTTGTATGGTTAGATAATTTATTACAAGTTTTTCTTGTTTTCTAAGGTAGGCCTGTAATGCTATGAACTTCTCTCTCAGGACTGCTTTCACTGTGTCCCATAGATTTTGGATTGTTGTGTTTTCATTGTCATTTGTTTAAAATAAAAAATATTTTTTATTTTGTCTTTGATCCCTTTCGTAACCCAATCATTGTTTAGTGACATGGTATTTAGCCTCCAATTGTTTGATTTTTTTATTGTTGTTGATTTCTAATTTTATGTCAATGTGATCTAAGAAGATGCTTGATATGATTTCAATCTTCTAGAATTTGGGAGACTTTTCCTGTGTCCCAATATGTGGTCTATCTTTGAAAGTGTCCCATGTGTGCTTGAGAAGAATCTATATTCTATAGCTTTGGGGTGGAATGTTCTGAAGATGTCAATTAAGTACATCTGATCTAGTGAGTCATTTAGGATTGCTATTTCTTTGCTGATTTTTTGTCTAGAGGATTTATCTAGTGAGGTTATTTGTTGTGAGCGGCATTAACTTCCCGGTGTTTATCTCTGCCGCCATCTTACCCTGTTTCTCTCCAGAAATTTTTTTTATGTATTTGCGCGCTCCTGCATCGGGTGCATATATGTTTACCTGAGTTATATCTTCTTGTTGTATCAATCCCTTCAGTATTATGAAGTGGCCTTCCTTATCCCTTGTTATGGCCTTCATTTTGAGGTCTATTTTATTAGGTATAAGTATTGCTACTCCAGCTTTTTTTCATTTCCATTTGCCTGAAAGATATTTTTCCATGCCTTCACTTTCAGTTTGTGTGAGTCTCTTGTTCTGAGGTGGATCTCTTGTAGATATCAAATATAAGGGTCTTGTTTTCTTATCCATTCAGCCATCCCATGTCTTTTGATTGAAGCATTTAATCCATTTACATTTAAGGTAATTAGTGATAGGTACCTGTTTGTTGCCATTGTTATTCCTTATGCCCGTGTTCCTTCTTCCCTTTCTATTTCTTCTTTTTACAACAGTCCCTTTAGGATTTCTTGCATTGCTGGCTTGGTAGTGATAAACTGTCTTAGCCTTTTTTTGTCTGTGAAGCTCCTGATTTCCTTTTCAGTTTTGATTGGTAGTCTTGCTGGATAGAGTATTCTTGGATTTAGTCCCTTTGCTTTTCATCACTTTGTATATTTCATTCCTTTCCCTTCTGGCCCGATGTATTTCTGTTGAGAAATCATTTGATAATCTAATGGGAGATCCCTTGTAGGTAACTCTCTTTCTCTCTCTTCCAGCCCTTAAGATGCTCTCTTTAACACTATTGTTTGTCATTGTAATTATGAAAAGTCTTGGTGTGTGTCTTTTAGGTTCATCTTGATTGGGACTCTCTGTGGCTTGTGTGACTTTTTTCTTCTTCAAATCAGAAAAGTTTGCTGTCATTATATCTTCAAATAGGTTTTCTAATCCTTGCTCCTCTTCTTGTTCTTCTGGCACCCCTGTGATATGCATGTTACTTCATTTCATATTGTTCCAAAGCTCCTTTAAGCTCTTCTCTGGCTTTCTAATTTTTTTCTCTAATTGCTGTACAGATTGGGTGTGTTTTTCTACCTTGTCTTCTAACTTGCTAATTCGGTCCTCTGCTTCCTCTAGTGTACTGTTGAAACCTTCCATTGTGTTTTTTATTATTGCTATATCATTCTTCATTTACTATTGATTCTGACATATACTGGTAATTTTCTCATCCAGCCGATTTAGGAACTGTATGACCCTTACTCTGAATTCTTTCTCTGACATATTGCTTGCCTTCTTTTTATTTTATTCTTTTTCTGATGATTTCTCCTTTTCTTTCCTTTAGGGGTTGTTTCTTTGTCTCCCACCTCTTCTGTCTCTGGCCCTGGGATCATTGCTTGGTGTTTGAGGGTTTGAAGCCCCTAGAGATTCAATGGTTTTGGACTTGCCAGACCAAAGGCTGCATCTGCCTTGAGTTTCACACCTATAGTTTATTTGATGTGGTCCCTCAGTTGTCCACATCAGATTCTCCCGGTTGATGAGGTGCATGCACAGTTCCTCTGGTATGGGACTCCTATGAGGGCCCAGAGCCCTATGGCATGCAATTCACTGTGTGGTCTCAGCACCCAAGGTAGGATGGCACCCTAGAGCCCTCTGGCAGGGCACATACAGCATGGTCCTGTGACCTGTGGCGTGGCATACCAGGTTGCACCAGCAGCTCTGACCTTGGCTGGGGGTAGGGCGTGCATGGTGTGACAACTCTGTCCGTTCTTATGGTGGAGCCCACACCATCCAAAAGGCTATGCCTGTGCTGGGAGCAGAGTGCACACTGGTCTTCCACCCTGTACTAGGATGGGAGATCGGGCAGGAGCAGGTTACCCCTGGCTTGCACTCAAAGTGCAGGGGCTTATAGCATGGTATCCTGGGAAACTGGGTTTAGCTCTGGTGAGGGAGCACAGCTCAGGAGGTCACTCTGGCTGAACTCACTGCAGACATCTGGGATCCAACATGTAGTACTATGCTGCTCACTGCAGGGGCATGCTGGTTGTTGCACACAGGTTATGGCTGGCTCCCTGCACAGGTCTGGGGGTGGTGTATGAGGTCAGTCTGGGTGCTGGTGTGGCTGCATTTCTGGCCTCCACTCCTGCCCTTTACAACTTGGTGTGGGTTCCCATCCACTGCAAGGCTGAAGAGTCTAGGAGCCGAGGTGCTGGTTATGTAGGGGGAGGGGGGTACTGCAGCTGAAGCTGCAGGCTTATCAGGAAGAGCGAGCACCCTGAAACTCAACAAGTGGCCAGTTGCTGAGATGCATGGGGGCTTCAGCTGAAGCAGCATGGGCTTGGCAGGAGGGGCACATATTCTGGGCTCACGGGAGCCTGCGGTGGAAGAGGCTGGAGTCCTGGGGTCTGTGGGTCTGCATATGATATAGCAGGTCTTTGTCTGGATTGGCTGCAGTGTCTGGGATGGTGTCTGAGGCCAGTCTGGGTGTTGGTGAGGCTGGGCTCCTAGTCACAGCTCTCCCCTTCAAGATGGCATGGTCTCTGTGTCAGAGCCCTTAAGTTACCTCAAATTTGTTGGGGTTGCTTGCAACCAAAAACTCTAATGAATAAAATCTATCTGCAAGATTTGTGACCTGTATAATGACCAGCATGATTATGCCATACAAATTTTGGAAGTGTTCATGTATACTAGATGCATATGCTACAAGAAATATCAACTTTCTTTAGTATAGCACATAATCTCCTCCATAGTCTGACTTCTGATCACCTGTCTGGCCTCATCCCCTGTCATTAATTTTACTTTCCTCTTAATAGCAGTCATACCTAGACACTTACAGTTCCAGGAATATACCATATACATTTCAAGCACTGAAACTCCTTTCTTACTTGTTGCTACTGTCCTATGTTTATATCTCAGTTTATTTCCATGACCATTGAGAAGCCTGTAGGCTACAATTCATGCTGATCCCTTTTATCTGTTAAAAAACAAAATTCAACAGAGTAAATTTGAAGACCTCATTGGCTTTATTAAGCAATTCATAAATCCAGTAGCATCCCATCTTGCAACTAGAAGGGTGCTCTGAGGGGTTGTCCAAAATGAAAGGTTTATAGGAAATAGGATGGGACAAAAAAGCTATTAATGAAAGAACAGAAAGGATTATTTTGGGTATGAAACAACTTTTCTTTGGCGGAAGGAGAGAGAGGAAGGTTTCTATTATACAGATTGTCTCTTCTTTCTATGTGGAATGGAGAGAGCCTTTCCTATGAGGAATGGACTGATTACCTTCCTTGGGCTTGACCAGAACATTCCATACTAGTTGATTAAGATTATGTTTATGGGAGAAGTTGAAATTGCAATTAGATTAAGTATTAAACCTACATTTGGTATTGGGGTTTTTTTTAAAAGAAATTACCCCATGGTCCCAAAATGGCGTCAGTTGTGCTAAAAGCCTATGACATCAAATCCAAATTCTTCCTATGAATTTTAGGGGGAAGAAAAATTTTCTTTGTCTTTGGGTCCCTGGATGGTTCTCAAAATTAAAATGACTATAACAGATCAATAGGAAAAAACACACAAATATTATTAAATTTTTATATATAGTGTGAACCTTCAGGAGAGAATAAAGGTCCAAAGAAGTGACGAGAGCAGGAACCTTTAATACCTTTTAGAAAAAAATAAATGAATTTGTTAAAATTTGACAAGACAAAGGATTTTCCTCTGTGGGTGGTAAGTGGTAAAGGTAAGGGTTAGTTTGGAGATTCCTCTAGTGCCTTCTCAAGACTGATTAAGAGTCTGTCTTCAGTAAAAGAATATATTCCCTGCCTTTAGTCTGAAAAGGGAAGTTAGGGAGTGTTTTTAGCATTTACTGATTCTTAATTGTCTTCAGCACAAAATAATATTTATATCAATGTGCCATATTTTGCAGTGACATAGTCTGGTTTCCTTCAGCATAAACATAAAATATCTCTCCATTTATTTTCCATCTATTTTGATGTCTTCTATTAGAGTTTTATAGCTTTCCTCTTAGTGATCATGTACATATTTTATTAGATTTATATGTATTTCATTTTTTCTTTAGTGATAATGTAAACATGTGGGTTTTTTATAAAGTTTCAAATTCTAATAGTTCATTGTTGATATAAAAGAAAGCAATTGATTTTGGTATGCTAACCTTGTCTCCTGAAACTTTGATATAAATCGACAACATTTTCTATCATGTAGATAATCAGAGCCATTAAAAGCATTAGCCTCCCTAGCTGGTTTGGCTCAGTGGGTAGAATGTTGGCTCAAGGACTGAAGGGTCTTGGGGCAAGAGAGGGAGGAAATCAATTGATGTGTCTCTCTCACATCAATATTTCTCTCTGTGTGTCTCTCCCCCTGCATTCCACTCTCTCTAAAAAGGAATGGAAGAATACTCTTGGGTGAGGATTAACAACAAAAACAGAAAAGCATTAGGCAACAGTGTTCCACTATTATATTTATGCTGAAGGGCCTAATCTGCAAGTAATATGTAGAATGGGTTGGAAGGAAAAGAGGCTAGAGATAGGGAGTCCACGTAGGAGGCTTTCTTATGAGCCCTCCATGAGATTCTGAAGAAGGGTATTGCAGCACCAATGGGAAGGTAAGAATAGATTCAATAGGCAATTACCCCCAATTTCCCTTCTTCTTCATGTGTATGGGTCTCTTCACACAGAGTTTCCTTCTGGGGATGCCCTTACCATCCTCTTCACCTGACTTCTAATTAATTATCAAAACGCAGCTCAGGCATTGTGCCCTCCAATGATCCCTCCTCTCTTCTGTCTCACATTCCCCTGTCATTTCCTCTATCAGAGCTGTCAGTGATGTTTATATTTATTAATCTGCTAGAGGCCCAGTGCACAAAAATTTGTGCACTCGGGGGGGAGGGGGCATCCCTCAGGCCGGCCTGTGCCCTCTCGCAGTCTGGGACCCCTCAGGAGATAATGATCGCTGGCTTAGGCCTGCTCCCGGGTGGCAGAGGAAGAGCCCAATCCCTAGGTGCAGCCCCTGGTTGGGCTCAGAGCAGGGCCTATTGGGGAGTTGGGGTGCCGCCCCCTGTCATGCACAGAGCAGGGGCAATCAGAGGTTTGGGGAGCTCCCCCCGTCACTCACAGAATAGGGCCAATAGGGGAGTTGGGGCACCGCCCCCTGTCACACACAGAGCCGCAGGGCAATAAGGGGGTTTGGGTGCTGCCCCCTGTCATGCTGATCCCTGTGTCAGGAGGCCTCGCGGCTCCGCTGATCCTGGTGTTGGGAGGCAGATTACCCTTTTACTATATAGGATAGAGGCCTGGTGCACGGGTGGGGGCTGGCTGGTTTGCCCTGAAGGGGGTCCTGGATCAGGGTGGGGGTCCCCACTGGGGTTCCTGGCCAGTCTGGGTGAGGGGCTGAGGGCTGTTTTAAGGCTGGTGGATGACTGAAGCTCCCAAATGCTCCTTTTTTCTTTTCTTTTTTTTTTTAAATTCTGGGCCAGCTTTAGCTCTGACTCCAGCTCTGAGGCCTCTGCTGCTGAAAGCAGGTAACTGGTTTGTTTGGGTTCTATAATCGAAACACTGTATCAACTCCAGCTCTGAGATCCCGGCTCGCTGAAAGCAGGTTTCTGGGGCTTTGTTTAGCTTCTATATTTGTAACTATGTTTCAAACTGCAAGCTCAGAGGCCGGAAAGGCAGGCGGGGAAGATTGGTTTCCTCCGTCACTGAAGCAAGCAAGCCTCATGTTAGTTTCAAGCTGCCTGGCTGCCAGCCCCCATCTTGGCTGGCAGTTAATTTGCATATCGCCCTGATTAGCCAATGGGAAAGGTAGTGGATATACAGCTAATTACCATATTTCTCTTTTATTAGATGGGATAATGTATTTGTTCACCAGTCTCTTTTATTTAGAACATGAGATCTGAGTAGCTCAGTATCTATTCTAATAAATGTCCACATAAATCAGTTGTTCTCAACCTTGGCTGCACATTAGAAACACCTGAGAATCTTTTTAAAATCCTGATTTCTGGGCCTCATTCTCCGGAAATTCTGTTTCTCTGTTACTAATGTTGTGGCCACACCCCATAACAAAGAAACAGAATTTCCAGAGGATGAGCCCCAGAAATCAGGATTTTAAAAAGATTTCCAGGTGATTCTAATGTACAGCCAAGGTTCAGAACCACTGTGACATAAATGAATAATTTATTCAAGTCTGTTGTTGGGACTTAACATTATCAAGTATGTGGCAGCTATTATATCAGATTTACTCTTAAGAAACTGAAATCATAGAACTTCAAAAACCTGAAGCTTCAGATCTGGAAGAAAGGACACAACCCACATCTGTAAGGGATCAGCTCCTCAAAACTGAGTTTCTTTAAGTAAACTTACTCTTCTTGTGCCTCTAGTGATATTAATATGATTATAAACATCAAATTTGAATGTCTAAGTATATCATCCACATTGCACATAAGAAATTTATCTTCCAAGCCCTACTCTTTCCTAAGAGATCAGAACTTTTCCCTTGAGAAGGCAGGCAGCTCTGGAATGCCTGGGGAAGAAACAGCCTAAAAAACCCTCTCAGCCTGGAACTACTGCTTCTGTTTCCAGTGGGAGCACCAAGGTGGAAAGCTGGTAAGAGAAGCCTCAGGGCTGGGGAGACTAGGACAGTGAAGATGGCTGGAAGGTCCAAGTTAAATAGATAGAGGACAAATATTTCAGGCAGGAAGGAGGAAGAGACAAGGTTTCTGACATGGGGGCCTTCAAATCCATGATCATAGGACAAAGTGAAGAATCAGATCTGGTCAATAAGAGGAAAGGTCTTCTTCAAATTCCTCCTCACAGGGCTTCAGTCTCATCAGAGAATTGTGTAAAACTCAAATAAGAAAGAAGGTAGTTAGAAGAAAAAAGAACTATTAAATCTTTAAAAATACAATAAAAATATAAATGGTTATAAATAGTAATTTTTCTCTTATTGCTTATGCTACTACTATTATCTTCCCTCTTCCTTCACAGAAAAGATGGTGCTAGATTTCCTGAAATGCTTTCCTCCCCTCTTATTGCTGCAGGTACTATGGGGACCAGTGTATTCACTTTATGCTTTGCCTAAGAATCTCACCAAGGCTCAGTGGTTTGAAATTCAGCATATACACCAAACCCTCTCCAATGCAACAAGACAATGCATGGTGTCAATAATGCTACTCAGCACTGTAAACCCCAAAACACCTTTCTGCATGACTCCTTCCAGAATGTGGCTGCTGCCTGTGAGCTGCCCAAGACTGTCTGAAAGAATGGCCGGAACAATTGCCACCAGAGCCCAAAGCCACTTAACCTCTCTAACTGCAATCTCACTGCTGGGGAGTATCCTAATTGCCGCTACAAAGATGCTGCCCAGTACAAGTTCTTCATTATTTCCTCTGACCCCCCTCAGTAGAGATGCCCTTCCTATCATTTGGTTTCTGTACACTTAGATATAATTGTTTAAAATTTTTACCATTTTGTCTCTGACGGTATAGGTTCCTTTATGTTCTTTTCTGCCCTTTCTTTTGTTGATTTCCCTGGTTCCCATAGAAAAAAAACAGGAAGGTATTGGAAGAATTAGAGTGTCCAGGACACCAGGATGTTATAGAAGAACAGAGAAAAACCAAGTAATGCTTTAGAGAAATGGAGTTACACAGTTTTATTACCCTGATGAACCCAGCAGGATAATTTCCCAAGTCTGAGCAAAGTAACATGCAGTGAGCTTCTCCTTTATATCTTTCTGGTGTATTTGTCCCCCAAATATGGCTTATGCTTCTGGTCCTTTCACAGGCTTTGCAAAAAAAAAAAAAAAAAAAAAAAAAAGAAAGAAAGAAAGAAAAAAAAAGGCCCCAGGTATTGGGAGTCTGGTGCCAGCACTTATAAATCCGCCCCACCCCCCCAATCCAGGGCTGTACACTGTTCATAGTTTATGGCCTCAGTAACATGTGAGCATTTAGGTAACAGGTCTTGCAAGACCAGGTCTGGGAAAGATGCAGTGACTTAATAATAGGTTATTAAGAATGTACATTGGGCTTGCTGGCACAGATTCAGATTGCTACCCCCCCCCCCCCCACACACACACCCCAATATCAGGGTTACATTGGAATTAGCCTTTTAGACTTCTCATTACCCAACTTGTCCCACAAGCTTTCCTTCGCCTTGTGGTACAACAACTACGGGATGTTATGATTAACAGGGACGACGACCGCTCTTTGCTTCTTTGTGCTGATAAGGGGCGATGACCAAGGGGTTAGCATCCCGTTTCTTCCTCTCAGACAGGTTTTTAGGGAATTCTCCTGGATTGTAGGACTATCTGAAGTTTAAAGGCATCTATGTGAGATGAGATAAAGTGAGTTAAGAAATTTAGAAGACATGGTCCTAATGTTATGGCTATGAGTAGCATCAAAAGTGGTCCTGCCAATGGGAGAAGCCATTTCCATACCCCCCTCCCCTAAACAGCCCAAGGACTCAGATAGCTCCTGTCTTCTTTTTGTTGCTCGTTTGATTAGATATTTTGTCTTCTCCCTTACAATGCCTGACTGGTTGGCATAAAAGCAGCACTCTTCTCCTAAGAAGAGGCAGATTCCACCTTTCTCTGCTGTTAGTAAGTCTAATCCCCTTCGTTTCTGTAGTACTACTGTGGCTAAGGAATCAACTTTATCCTGTAAGGCAATTAGAGTCTCAGTTACTCTCTCTATGTCTTCTGAAAATTCTTGGATCAAAACTTGATAAGAGGAGACAGAGTGAGCTATTCCCCCTATGCAGGTTCCTATGCTACCCGCAATTCCTAGCGCTATTAGAAGGGGGATTACTTGCAGAGCCTTCTTATATCTAATTACTGCTTTAAAAGGGTTCTCAAGGGATTGGTTGTTGGGTTTAATAGATATATCTGAGGTTAGATAGGCAGGAGTGCACACTCCCGTCCAGTTTGCAGGCAAGCAGAGATAAATAGTGGTCCCACACATGTAGAATGTTTCTGCAGGTGGGCACCAGGGGTTGGTGGTGTCTTCAGCCTTGAGAGTGGAGTTGCATAGATCATCTTGGAGGCAACCTGTTGGATGTTGGCTCTGGGTACTGTTGAAGCAAATAGGGGCAACATTAGTTAGCTGCACATTGGCTCTGACAGGTCCTATTATTTCTTCTGTTAAGTTCCCTGGTTTAGTTATGTTTACTGGAGTAGCCATTAATAGGAGTGGTCCCGGGGGGGAGGCAAAGCCAGCAGTCCTGAGCCAAATAAGGGTTGGTAATATTGAGGAGGTGGTGGGTTGAATTCAGGAGCTGATAAAGCCATGGGTCTAGATCATATCATTTCTGCGGCTGAGTCCTCAGCTTAGGTAATCTGGGTGCATTATGTTCAAGCAGCTGCCTGAGAGTATTTTTAATATCTGCCTCCTAGCTTGGTCCTGGACTCCCCCTCCACCTCGCCCATCAGAGTAGCCAACATACTTGCAGCAAGTCCAGCAAGTTATTGAGTCTGGCTTTCCTTGACAGATGTGTCCTGCCCATTTTTGTCTGGGCTTAATTCTTTACGTCCAATAAATCCTCCCCTGCATGTGTATTCAGTAGCAGAGTCATAACATGCCACACGTTGATAAGTATAGCTAACAAAAATCTGGCTTGACTGGGTCTTCCCATAGACTACCCAGTCTAGCATATTTGGGTAGCACATTTCTAAGCAAGGACATGTGGTAGTGGCCCCTAAGGCCACTAATATTAGTGCTAGCTAATATTATTAGCGGGAGCATGTTATTCCCTCTATTCTTGTTCAGTAGGGGTCCACAGCAGTGAACTGCTAGGACAAAGAGTAGTATTATGACTATTCCTGCATGGCAGACGTAGCCCAGGCAGGCTTGGCAAGGTGTAGTCCAACAATTCGTGATGAGGCCTTCATTTCCTTGCTGAGGATCAGCTGGAGGGGATTCGCAATATCAGGCGTCACCTTCCACTTGGACTGATCGATCACTCCTTGGTTGATGAGCTTCCTTCACTCGCCAGTGGTGGATCCAAGTGCTAAATACTGCAACTTTGAGAGCTGTGGGTGTGGTTAATATTATTGGATAGGGTCACTTTCAGGTAGGCTTGAGGGGTTCCTTTTTCCAATTCTTTACCCAAACCTGGTATCCAGGTTTCTAAGGATGTACAGCTAACCCACCTGTGGACCTCAAAGACAGTTTTTCCAAGTCCTTGTAGTTGCTTATAGATTTCCAAGTTCCCTATTTCCCCCAAATCTTCCTTTGGCCAAATTAAGGGAGGGGGTCTACCATATAAAATTTCTAGGGGAGACAAACCTACCCTGGCCCGCAGGGCACAGTGTATCCACAGGAGTACAAGAGGCAAGATATCTGTCCAGGGTAAGCTTGTCTCTTGGTATAGCTTAGCCCTAGCCTGCTTGAGAGTCCCGTTCATGCACTTTACTTTCCCTAAACTCTGAGGCCTGTAAGCTGCATGTAGGTTCCATTTAATTCCTAAAGCCTTAAGCTACCTGTTGTACCATTTCTGCTACAAAAGCTGGGTCATTATCGGACCCTATGGTCAGAGGCATTCCATACTGTGGAATTACATCCTTCAGCAATGCCTTAGTGACTTCTCTTGCCTTTTCCGTTCAAGTGGGATATTCCTTGACCCATCCTGAAAAGGTGCAAACAAAGACTAATAGGTATTTATTTCCTCTACTAGGCCCTATTTCTGTAAAATCTACTTTTAAGTCCTCAAAGGGAGCTTGCCCACAGTGCTGAACTCCTATCGGTCCTACAGGACCCTGTTTGGCAATGCTAATAGACTGAGGCACACAATGAGGGAAGATAGGCAATTAGGTAGTATCTGCCTAACAAAGCTTCTAGGGCAGTCTTCCCTAAATGAGTGAGTTTATGCTGCTGGAAGATGCCTTATGGGCTAACTGTTCTGGGACATAGACCCTATGATCTGGGAGTATCCACCAGCCTTCCTTCATTCTCTTTCCCCCTTCTTGTTGAGCCCATTCCTCTTCCTGAGGAGTGTATTTTGGAGGTTCAGGTAATTCAGGGGCCAACATGATCCACGACGATGCTACTTGTTCTTTAGCAGCCAGCTTGGCTGCGGCATCAGCACATTGGTTTCCTTCTGACACTGAGTCTTTCCCTTTCTGGTGACCTTTTCAATAGATG
>NW_006293781.1:24000-32760 GCF_000327345.1 Myotis davidii | reverse complement strand
TTCCCATTTACCTATTTCCCCCAAATCTTCCTTTGGCCAAATTAAGGGAGGGGGTCTACCATATAAAATTTCTAGGGGAGACAAACCTACCCTGGCCCGCAGGGCACAGTGTATAAGTCCTCAAAGGGAGCTTGCCCACAGTGCTGAACTCCTATCGGTCCTACAGGACCCTGTTTGGCAATGCTAATAGACTGAGGCACACAATGAGGGAAGATTTCAGGGGCCAACATGATCCACGACGATGCTACTTGTTCTTTAGCAGCCAGCTTGGCTGCGGCATCAGCACATTGGTTTCCTTCTGACACTGAGTCTTTCCCTTTCTGGTGACCTTTTCAATAGATGATGGCTATTTCCTTGGGCTCCCAGACTGCTTCTAGTAACTTTAAAATCTCATTCTGATTTTTGATTCCTTTTCCTCCGGCCGTCAGGAGTCCCATTTACTTATATATGGCCCCATGGATATGCAGGGTAGCAAAGGCAAACCTTGAGTCAGTGTAGATGTTGGCATGCTTTTTCTTACTGAGTTCTAGGGCTCTGGGTAGGTCCCAAAGTTCTGCCCTTTGCACTCACCATCCTTCAGGCAGGGCCTATGCCTCAATTGTCTCTAAGTTTAATACCACTGCATATCCAACTCATCTTTTTCCTTCATCTAAGAAGCTACTGCCATCTATGAAAAATACTAAATCCAGATATTGCAGGAGTTGGTCTGTTAGACCAGGTCGGCTGGAGTGAACCTCCTCTAGGACTTCCAGGCAATCATGCTCAGGTGCCCTCTCAGCAATGGGTAGTAAGGTGACAGGATTAAGAGTTCTCACTGCTTTTAATTGTGCCCGTGGATTTTCACATAAGAGCCCTTGATACTGAGTCATTTGAGCATGAGTCAACCAGTGCTGCCCCCTTGCTTCCATCAGGGTAACAACAGCATGAGGTACTTTTACATTTAAATTTTGTTCCAAAGTAAGCTTATCCGCTTCTTTGACTAATAATGCCGTGGCTGTAAGGGCCGTGAGACATGGGGGCCACCGGGAGGCAACCGGGTCAATATGCTTGGAGAGATAGGCTTCTGGTCTTTGCCAGGGTCCAAACTCCTGGGTTAGAACTCTTAGGGCTACCCCGCTGTTCTCATGAACAAAAAGATTAAAGTCTCGGGTCACATCTGGTAGCCCAAGTGCTGAGGCCTCAGTGAGGTTTGCCTTTATGGTGATGAATGCTTTCTCCTGCCTAGGACCCCAGTCGATGGGTGCCTTCTCTTCTGCTTTTAAAGCTCATAGAGAGGCTTGGCTAGGTTTGAAAACCTTGGGTTCCAAATCCGACAGAACCCTGCTGCTCCCAGGAATTCCCGAATCTGCCACTGAGTGCAAGGGACTGGGATGGCACATAGTGCCTGCTTTCTTTCAGTCCCTAGCCTGCTTTTCCCTTGGGTGATTCTGAAGCCTAGACACTTGACTTCTTTCTGAGAAATCTTTGCCTTTTTCTTGGACACCCGATAACCTGTTTCAGTTAATAGTTACAGAAGGGCTCACATTCCTTCCAGCACTGAGCTCATGTGGAGCTAGCCAGTAGGAGGTTGTCTACATATTGGAGTATAACACAACCCAAGTCCTGTCCTGGGAACCTAGACAGTTCAGATGCTAGTGCTCCACTGAAAAGAGTAGGGGAGTTCTTGAACCCTTTTGGCAGTCTGGTCCACGTGTACTGTTCGTTGGCCCCCATAGTTGAGATTTCCCATTCAAAGGCGAAAAGGGACTGGCGGGAGGGTGCCAACTGAAGGCAAATAAATGTATCTTTCATATCTAGGCATGTAAAGCATTCCACCTCTGATGGGATGAGTCCCAGAAGAGTGTAGGGATTTGGCAGCATTGAAGGCAGGGTTATAACAGGTTCATTAACAGCCCGCAGGTCCTGCACTAATTGGTAGTCATTAGTCCCAGGCTTTTTGACAGGCAAGAGAGGCATGTTCCATTGAGACCGGCATTGTTTGAGAAGTCCCGACTGGAGCAGCCAGTCTAAGTGGACCTGGATTCCTAGTCATGCTTCCCTTGGAATTGGATATTGGTGGATTTTAACAGGCTGTGCCCCAGGCTTTAGTCGATTAGCACCCGGGCATGGTCCTTAGCCAGGTCTGGAGGATTCCCTTCTGCCCAAACTAGCAGGAATTCTTCCTCCAATTCAGGTTCTAATGGTGAGGCCTTTGACTGGGGGCTATAAAGTCTCCATTCTTCTTCCCTCAGCATTGCTAAGGACAGGATCATTTGGGAGGTCTCCTCACCTAGGGGAAGCTCTGCTAAGCCGTCTGGAGCAAAAGTGACTTCTGCCCCCATTTTGGCTAAACGGTCTCTACCCATTAGAGGCACTGGACAGTCTGGCAAGTACAGCAATTCATGAATTACTTGATGACCACCAAGTTGGCATTGGCGAGTGCAGCAGAATGGTCTATGGGTCAGATCCCCAGAAGCTCCGATAATGGTGACCTCCTTTCCCAAGAGAGGCACTACTTTCTGTGTGAGTACTGAGTGCTCAGCTCCCGAATCAACCATAAAGTCCACAGTCTTGCCCCCTATTTTCATGGGCTTATGGGGGCCCAACTGAAAAGAGCCCGGTCTTTCCTAGTCAGAATTAGCCATTGCTAGTCCAGTGAGATTTTCTGGGCCAAGCCAGCTCAGCCAAGGGTTCACAAGCCTGAGTGAGGGCGGTGAAAGGATGAAGAAATGAAGTCACCCTTTTTTTTATTTTTAAGCTACTATAAAGTAAAACTTAAGCAACAAGAACAAAACTGTGGCTATTAAAACAATAACAAAACAATGCCAATGCAAAACCCAAACTACACACATGTTAACATTTTAAAAGTTAAACATAAAGCTCTGGCTATTAACAAAACAATGCCAATGTGTTAACATTTTTAAAACTAGTAAGAATAACAAAACAATGCCAATGCAAAACAGAAAGAAGTGAGTTTCTGCTAAATGAGAATTTCTTTTGCTGATTTACTCAGAGTCCTCGGACTTGTTTGCACAAGACTTTGCAGAAGACTGGCAGCTAACCAATGCTAACATAGCCAGAAACATGATTGAGGGAATAGCTTTCACATCTTGTTTTTCTACCATCTGCTGGTAGATGTTAACTTCTTCAGCTGACCCCATGTTGGCACCTTGGTCCCTTGTGTAGCCTTCGTCATCTTCCTTTTCTGTATTGCTGTCATCGGGGCAACTCTCAGTCTTTTGAGCTAAGGGAGAAGGAGCTTCTCTGGGTCCATTGTGGTGACACAGGTAACATTCTGGCACCCAAATTGGCTGCGCTGCTCCTTATGGAAAGATACAAACACAACTTCTGTCCCACATCATTACGGGATCTGGCCCAAGCCATTGTCCAGATTGTGCACCTTTCCATTGGGCTAAACCCGCGGAGGCTGTTGTATAGGAGGCCCAATGCCTTTCGGCTGCTGTACGACCCTCTGCATCACAATTCAAAAAATGTAAAGTATAAAGAGCATGACTGAGTTTGTTTTGAGGTGACACATAATATTCATCTCCCATTTTTGTTTTAGTAATTGCATTTTAAGTATATGATTGGTTCTTTCCACTATTGCTTGGCCTTGAGGGTTGTAAGGGATACCAGGTTTATGACAAATTTGATATTGCTGACAAAAATGCTGAAAAGAAGAGCTAGCATACGCGGGTCCATTGTCTGTCTTTAGCTCTAAGGGAGGACCTAGTACTGCAAAGGCGGCTAAGCAATGATTAATTACATGCTTGGCACTTTCCCCTGTTTGGGGAGTCACAAAGATAAAGAGAGAGCAGGTATCTATATTAACATGTACCCATCTGTGCTTACCAAATTCTAGTACATGGGTGATATCCATTTGCCAGATTTGATTAGGTTTAAGACGCCTAGGATTAACCCCTAACGATTACACAGGGCAATGAATTACACACTCTGCCTAACAATTTGACGAGCTTGCTCCGGAGAGATACAGAATTGTTTGTGCAAGGCAGCAGCATTTTGATGATGCAAAGCATGGACTGGGCAAGAGAAAATGGGGTAGCCTCTTGCATTATAGAGCAAGGAGGTGATCAATAGCATCATTGCCTATAGCTAATGGACCAGGGAGACCTGAATGAGATTGGATATGACCAATAAGGCAGGGAAATTGTCATTCTCTAATGACTTTTTGAAGGTTGAAAGATAAATGAAAGAGTTCCTCCGAATTAGTGTGCCCTATAGTAGCCGTTTCAATAATTTTCGCCATACTTACCACATAGGCACTATCACTATATAGGTTAATGGGCTCCATAGCAAAATCTGTCAAGGCATAAATAAGAGTTTGTATTTCTACCCATTGTGCTGAAATATAAGAGGTTTGAAGGACCTCTGCACCTCTGCTGCAGTAGTATCCAGCCTTTCCAGAACTGGATCCATCTGTAAAAATGGTTAATGCCTGAGGTATAGGTTGTGACTTCACTATCTTTGGGAAGGTAAAGGTAATAACTGAGAGAAATTGTAAAACCTTATTTGCTGGATAATGGTTACAACCTGTCTGGAGAAATTAGCAACTGCAATTTGCCAATTTGTTGATTGTTGCTAGAGCCAGTCTTGCTGTATAGCTGTAAATGGCACTGCAATAAGGTTAGGGTCTCGGCCCACTAACTGGCCTGTTCAAAGGCGGGCTCGAGCTATTAACTGGGAATCATGGAAAGGAGTTAATACCTTAGTTGGAGAATGAGTTAAATATAGCCATAGCCATTCAACAACTCCAAGAGCTTGCCAAATGACTCCAGTGGGTGTATGTGTAGTAGAGAAAATTAAAACCTGTAAAGGAAGGGAGTAATCAATTCTAGTAAGTTGTGCTAAAGTTAAGGCATCCTCAACTTTATGTGAGACTGTCTTGGCTTCCTCTGTCAAGCAGCGTGGGGATGACGAAGATGAATCTCCCCTGAGGATATGAAATAAAGGGCTTAAGTCAGCAGTGGTTAATTTTAAAGCAGGTTGAACCCAGTTAATATCTCCTAATAATTTCTGGAAGTCATTTAATATAAGTAAAGTGTCAGTCCGAATTTGAATTTTCTGAGGTTTTATTGTTTTTCCCTCAATAATGCTGCCAAGATAAGAAAAAGGAAATGTAATATAAGCCTTGGGATATTTTTTCCTTATAGGATATATGGCTGCAGCCACAAAATCCTCACATAAGGTGGGACTATTGGCCATGCCCTGAGGCAATACTTTCCATTGATACCCCTTTATGGGCTCCTTAAAATTTATTGCAGGGACACTAAATGCAAATCTTTTGCAATCCTCAGGATGGAGAAGAATAGTAAAAACAAAACAAAACAAACAACAAACAAACAAACAAAAAGAGTCCTTAAGATCTAATACCAATAAATGATATTTCAATGGGATACCTGTTGGGGATGGTAACCCCGACTGAAGGGACCTCATAATCTCCATGGTTTTATTAATTGCCCTTAAGTCTTGCAATAGTCTCCATTTACCAGACTTTTTATTTATTACAAATATGGGCGTGTTCCATGGACTGTGAGTGGGTTCAATATGACCTGCCTCAAGCTGTACTTGAACCAATTCTTGTGCAGCTTTAACTTCTCTCCTAATAGGGGCTATAAATCAACCCAGACAGGGGTATCTGCAAGCCAGGCAATTTTAGCTGCTGTACACTGGGTCGGAGAGACAATCAAGGCCCCTGTTGAAAATTCTGGTAAACTAATCCATGCCTCCCATTTTGAGTGGACATTAGGATAGATAAATGCCTCCCTTGCTGATTCTTTCTGAGTCCTCTTAGGGCAGCAGTTCTCAACCTGTGGGTCGCAACCCCTTTGGGGGTCGAACGACCCTCTCACAGGGGTTGCCTAAATACATCCTGCATATCAGATATTTACATTACGATTCATAACAGTAGAAAAATTATAGTTATAA
This sequence comes from Myotis davidii, assembly GCF_000327345.1. Lineage (NCBI taxonomy): Eukaryota > Metazoa > Chordata > Mammalia > Chiroptera > Vespertilionidae > Myotis > Myotis davidii. The sequence continues at coordinate 26,835 of NW_006293781.1, read as the reverse complement.
AGTAGCAACGAAAATAATTTTATGGTTGTATTAAAGGGTCTGTATTAAAGGGTCGCGCCATTAGGAAGTTTGAGAACCATTGTCTTAGGGGTGAAATCCTTGAGTAAGCATTTGAGACATCACAATGGAATTGGGACTTGTTATTAAAACTCCTATCTGCTCTAGTATATCTCAACCCCATAGTTAACAGGCAAATGTTTCAATACATAAGGTTGAAAATAGCCTGTATTTCCATCTGGAGGGCAGTTGTGGGCTTGATCAGGCTGGCAGGTGATCACTAGGGGTGATCAGGCAGGAAGGAAGAGAGGTTAGAGATGATCAAGCAGGCAGGCAATTGAGTGGTTAGGAGCTAGCTGTCCCAGGTTGTGAGAAGGGTGTCCAATTAGAGTGGGTGCAAGTGAACCGTGGGAACCCCCCTTCTGTGCACGAATTTTGTGCACCGGGCCTCTCCTTTATCTATAATAACTAGTAGCCCGGTGCACAAAATTCGTGCACATTAAAAGGGAATTAATTGCCCTAACTGGCTTGACTCAGTGGCTAGAGCATCGGCCTATCGACTCAAGGGTCCTGGGTTTGATTCCGATCAAGGGCATGTACCTTGGTTGCGGGCACATCCCCAGTGGGGAGTGTGCAGGAGGCAGCTGATCAATGTTTCTCTCTCATCAATGTTTCTAACTTTCTATGCCGCTCCCTTCCTCTCTGTAAAAAAATCAATAAAATATATTTTTTAAAAAGGGAATTAATTAGCAGAGATATTTTAATATTGTTATTTGCCCTTTCTCTATAATAGAAGTGTGAGAGATGAAAGGAAATTAGTAAAATGTATATGAAAATCATATATAAATTTATTAATAAATAAACAGTAACAAAAGGATATCACAACAACAGAGGCATGATATAAAAATGACAAAAACATGATATGAAAACAACAAAAACATGATATAAAAACAACAGTGATGCAAACAATGACTGATGAAGAAATTAAACTTATTCTAATATCTCCCCATACACCACATTAAGAGTGAAAACACTTTCAGAGTACTTGACTAATTTCCCTTGTGATGAAGTACTTAGAACTTTAACTGTAACATCACATGCTCTTCAAACTCTAGAGAAAGCAACATATAACTGACTATGTGCAAAAACGGGTTCAGGTAGGAACATGCCTACTCTGTCTAGAGTTTGTCCTTGTGATTTATTAATAGTCATCACAAATGCTGGCATCACAAGAAACCGTCATTGAATCAATTTAAATGGGAGGCCAGTGTCAGATGGGGACAAATTAATTCTTGGAATCAGAACAGCCTCTGCCTCTGCAGATCCTGTTAACACTTCAACTTTGATAATGTTAGGTCATAATCTTTTGATAATAAATATGGTACCATTACAAAGACCCCATTTACTATTGAGATTTCTCAATAGCATGATGATTGCACCCACTTTCAATTTTAATTTATGACACAGCATTCCCGAAGGAGTAATACTATTCGGAAATTCAATGGGGAAATTTTCCTTTGTTTCTTTGTTATGGGGTGGGGCCACAACATTAGTAACAATGAAAAAGAATTTAAACTTTATTTTTTTTCCTTTTTTACATTTTCATTAATTTTTCTTTTATTTTTTTTAAATTTTTTATTACAAAGGGTATTACATATGTGTCCATTCCCCCTCTCCCCCCCCCAGAATTTAAACTTTATTGTGGGGAGCCGCTACAGTGTTTTGGACAGGTTCAAGCCTTGGACTGATGAGAGGGCACAGTCCTCTCATTGCCACGTGCAAGTCCCAGCACAATTATATCCAACAGCTGTAGTTGTAAGCTTGAACCTATGGTCAGAACGCATGGCCCCACGTGCCTGAGTGATGTGGGCTGAATAGAATTCAGGTGCATGTAGTTGAGTAGGATTGAAACCCAGGAGAATGTTTGTAAACATCTTGGTCACACCCTTACTTTGCCTCATAGCATCTGCTATAAACTAAATGCATGGCTGTGGGCGTAGTCACTGTCTCTCAGAGAAGCAGTGTCCCACCAAGACCCGGCTTTCATTCTCTTGTCTGTCTTTTCTAAGCCTTTCAGCCACCCCACTTGGGTTCACCCCATGCTGGCATGGCACACTTGAGATTCTAAAGTTTAGAAAAATATGCCTCCACGCTCCCAGGGCGGGTTCCTGCCTCAAACTCCGCCCTTACAGGAAACAGCTCCTGGAAACAGCTTTGGGGAGGGCACAGCTGTTGCCAAGACAACCTCTGTAGGACTGACTTCCTTCTGCTCAGTCCCTGGCTGTTCATCTGTATGTGACGAACACCATCCGTGGTTTTTATATAAGTAGACTAGAGGCCCGGTGCACAAAAATTTGTGCACTGGTGGGTGAGGGGAGGTATCCCTCAGCCCCACTTGTGCCCTCTCACAGCCTGGGACCCCTCGTGAGATAACGACCTGCTGGCTTAGGCCCACTCCCAGGTGGCAGAGGGCAGGCCCAATCCCTAGGTGCCTGCCCCGCAGCCCCTGGTCAGGCTCAGGGCAGGACTGATTTGGGAGTTGGGGCGCCACCCCATGTCATGCACAGAGCGGGGCGGATCAGGAGGTTGTGATGCCACCCTCAGTCATGCTCAGGGTAGGGCCGTTTGGGGGGTTGGGGCACCGCCCCCTGTCACAGTCAAGGCAGGGTCGATGGGGAGGTTGCGGCGCCACCCCCTGTCACGCACAGAACAGGGCCAATCCGGGGGTTGGGGCTCCTTACCCTGTCATGCACAGAGCAGGGTCGATCAGGGGGTTGGGGAGCTCCCCCCTGTAACTCAGAGTAGGGCCGATAGGGGAGTTGGGGCACCGCCCCCTTG
>NW_006293781.1:12573-23320 GCF_000327345.1 Myotis davidii | reverse complement strand
TGGTGGGGGTCCGCACTGGGGTGCCTGGCCAGTCTGGGTGAGGGGCTGAGGGCTGTTTTCAGGCTGGCGAGTGACTGAAGCTCCCAACCTCTCTTTTATTTCTTTTTTTTTATTATTATGGGATTTATTTACCTTTTATGGCTGTCACTGGAGCTGAGAGCCATCTTTAGCTCTAAGGCTCGGCTCCAGCTCTGAGACCTTGGCTGCTGAAAGCAGGTTTCTGGGCTTTGTTTACTTTCTGTATTTGAAACTTTGTTGTGACTGCAGCTCTGACTGAAAGCAGGTTTCTGGGGTTTTGTTTAGCTTCTATATTTGTAACAATGTTTCTTAAAGAGCAGCTGAGAGTCCGGCAGTGGCAGGCGGAGAACCTGGCTTCCTCCGTCACTGGAGCAAGCAAGCCTCCCTGTTCACATCAGCTGCCTGGCTGCCGGCCGCCATCTTGGTTGGCAGCTAATTTGCATATCTCTCTGATTAGCCAATGGGAAGGGTAGCGAAGTTACGGCTAATTACCATGTTTCTCTTTTATTAGATAGGATAAGCGTAATATGCTAATTAGACTGGGAATCCTTCTGGACGACCTTTTGGATGAAGCCAGAGATGGGAGGGCTGAGGCAAGCCACTGCGGCTGCCTGGGTTGAGCCCCATGCATGAATTTCGTGCATCGGGCTTCTAGTAAACTATATAAGCATTGGACATTTCCTGACATTCTTGGAGAAAGTAATCTGGTGAAAGACTGAAGTTCCTTTAATCAAACAATTCAATTACATTCTTGTTATTTATACATTAAAAGGATTGAAGAAATATGTACTATAGAAGTTTTGAATTGTTAAAATATTAAGGAACATAAAATATTACTTTAAAATAACAAAATTAAGTGTGAGATATACATTCAATTTCATCTTTTACTGTGTCCTTAAAAATCATTGCAAATATTTTTCCAAGAAAAAATTTAAAAACAAAAATATCAGTGCCATTTTTTAGATACTTTAGCAATACCTAATCTTCCTCTCCCCTCTCCAACTTCTCCCTCCTCCAATAGTTGTAGTTACTTTCTGTCTCTGATCAAGGAGGGAGTAAGAATGAGGGTAATTGGAACAATCTTTCATGCCCAAACTCTTAGAAGGTGTTAGTTTTAGAAAAATGGATTAGACTGAGATGGAGACTCCCTGAGTAGTTTTCTTTTCTACATGCAATTATGTATTGTGGGAGAGTCAAGATAGCTGACTAAATTAGAAGTTCATTTAGTTGTATCCATAAATCAGCTTAAATAACCTGACATACATTATAGAATAATCCCAAAAGTAGGCAAAGCTTAGGAATAAATTCAGCAAATGTTCCAGCAGCTCTCAACTCTGGTTTCATATTAACTTCAACTGGGGGCTTTTAGAAAAATATCAATGACTAGACCCCTGTGATATATATATATATTGGTTTCTGCTCCCATCCCCATTTTTGGAACAAGGTTCCTAAAAGCCTTAGAAAGTTCTAAGTGACATGAGCACCTGCCTGAAGCCCTCTTGTTCATCATCTTTAATTCAAACTAGTCTAGGGTGAACATCCTAAGATCTCCTTCCTGAAGCAGCTTTCTCTGCCTGAATCTCTTGGTTTTTATTCCTGATCAGAGCACATACCCAGGTTTTGGGTTCAATCTCTGATTGGGGCATGTATGGTAGGCAACTGATCGATGTTTCTCTTGCTCTACCTCCCCTTCTCTCTCTAGACTCAATGAAAAAAAACATATCCTTAGGTGAGGATGGAATCCAGTACCCTACATTCCATGGGCTGACACTATATCCATTAAGCCAAACCAGCCAGAGCTATTATTATTATTTTTAATCCTCACCTAAGGAATCAAACTCATGACCCTTCGGTGCATGGGACAACACTCTTACCAAATGAGCCACACCAGCCAGGGCTAGAACACTGTTTTTACATAAGTATACATTATTACTAAAACATTTTACCTAAAATATTTTTATTTATATCTTTACAAAAAAACACACCTTAAATATAAAAAATATAAAGATACTAGAGGTCCAGTGCACAAAAATCATGCATAGGAGTGGGGATCCCCTCAGCCCAGCCTGCACCCTCGCCAATCTGGGATCCCTTTCACAATCTAGGACTGCTTGCTCCCAACCATTTGTCTGCCTGCCTGCCTGATTGCCCCTAACTGCTTCAGCCTGCCAGTCTCATCATGCCCTAACCACTCTTCTGCCAGCCTGGTCACCCATAACTTCCCTCCCCTGCTGTATCCTCACCTAAGGAATCAAACTCATGACCCTTCGGTGCATGGGACAACACTCTTACCAAATGAGCCACACCAGCCAGGGCTAGAACACTGTTTTTACATAAGTATACATTATTACTAAAACATTTTACCTAAAATATTTTTATTTTATTTATATCTATTTACTAGAAGCCCGGTGCACGAAATTTATACACGGGGTTGGGGGGGGCATGTCCCTCAGCACAGCCTGAACCCTCTCCAATCTGGGATCCCTCTCACAATCCAGGACTGCTGACTCCCAACCACTCACCTGCCTGCCTGATTGCCCCTAACTGCTTCAGCCTGCCAGTCTTATCATGCCCTAACCACTCTTCTGCCAGCCTGGTCACCCATAACTTCCCTCCCCTGCTGTCCCAGTCACCCCTAACTACCCTCCCCTGCTGGCCTGGTTGCCCCTAACTGCCCTCCCCTGCAGGACTGGTCACCACTAACTGCTCTCCCCTTCAGTCCTGGTCCCCCCCAACTGCCATCCCCTGCAGGCCCAGTCGCCCAAAACTGCCCTCCCCTACAGGCCTGATTGCTCACAACTGCCCTCCCCTGCAGGCCATCTTGTGACAGCCATCTTGTGTCCACATGGGGGTGGCCATCTTATGTGTTGGAGTGATGGTCAATTTGCATATTGCTCTTTTCTTAGATAGGATTAGTTCATAACAACCCTATGTGATTTCAAAGTTAATTATCACACAAGCTATTTTCTTGACAAATTATGTAACAAATATGAACTTAGTTTTGTAAACCCAGGTAAAACAAAAATACTGTTTTCAATATTAATAACTAAAATACGTGTCTCTTTAATTAAACCAACTTTAAATCAGCTTTAATAACAATTTTTTTAGATTATAGGATTATGAAAAATACTTGGGCTTTTACTTTTAATTTATTTTTAATTTTTGTTGTTGTTGTTATTCCTCTCCTCAGGACATTTTTCCATTGAGTTTTATAAATATTGGGAGGGCCGAGGAGAGACAATGAGAAAGAAACATCCATGTGAGAGAAAGACATTCATTGGTTACCGCCCCCAGGTGCCCAGACCAGGGCCTGGAATTGAGCCTGCAACCAAAATACATGCCCAATATTGGAATGGAACCCAGGACCTTCAGTCCATGGGCCTACCTCTATCCACTGAGACAAACCCAGTAGGGCACTTCTATTTCTTAATTTAGGTAAGTATTTAATTCTTTTAAGCCAATTAATTATTACAACCTAATAATATCATCTGGAGACAGAAAGTACACCATATATAAACACAGATATCACCAACAGAGCATACACATAAACAGAATTACAAATAATTGTAGAGAAGACAAGCTTTTCATTTGCCCACGATAACTTTTAAGGAACCTGGAGATGGGAGGGGGGAGTATCAGACATGGTGACTTTAGCCACTTGTTTTTACTTTTTATCTTTCTTAATTTTATTGAGGTGAAATTGGTCAGCATGAACATGGAGGTTTCAGGTGTGGGTTTCTATGTCACAAGATCTCTATATTGCACCTTGTCAAATGCCACTTGTTTGTAAAAGTGCCTTATTTTTTTTCCATTGGTTACCTCAACCTCAGGCCTTAGTGAGCTGTGTTAACATTTCTGATTACCCAACAGGAAGACCTGTTGAAACTTTCAAAATACTCCTGTTAGTTTTTGAAAAATTAGCTTCCAATTTTGTTAAGTTTCCAGTCAGTTATCAAATCCTTTTAACCTGTTCAATATATTCTCATAATCTTTTTATCTCAATAACCTTTTAAAAATTTCCACCTTATTAAGAAGACTATAACTTTGCCTTCTGAATTTGAAAAAAATTACCTTGTTAATTAACCTAATTAGCACCTGTAACACCAAGAAAGCTAAATATCTCAATCAAAAGTCTCAAGTTATATTTCTGTGTATAAATCCTTCTTCTTCTAAAGTGCTAGGCAATTGTGCTTCCAGTAACCTAATTTTTACAATATCTACAAATTTCTGGAAGTAATTAGGAGGGGATCTGAGTGGACTTTGATTTTTATTCTAATCTCTGTCCTTCTATCTTACTAAGGGTATCTTAATGGCTAGTTATTTTACCAATATGAGAGCTCTAGAAAAGTTCTTCAATTCAAAACGTCAACATCTGCTCAATGACAGTAGGATTTTAATAGCCATAAGTCTTTTACAGCTTAACCAAGGAAGCAGAAAGGCTTACACAAAGAGAATGCAAAAGATGCAGCTCTCATAGGTACACACAGTCACTCTCAGAGAAAGGGCAGACCTTCATTACACAGAAAGTCAGAAAGATGGAGTGTCTGACACAATATGTGAGATGCCTCCAGCCACACCCTGCTCATTTGTAGCACCAGGCAGGTGCTACTGAAATGGAATTTTTTCAGCACTAACATGTAACAAAGGTTTAGATGACAAATACCCTCTTCTTTTGTTTCTTAATAAAAATCTTAAAATCAATATCCCAAAAAGGTAGCTTCAGGATGGCAAAACTTTCATCCTTTTATTAGTAAAAGCTGGAATGGCATAAAAAACAAGATAAATACCAAACTGGTGATGGTATCAATTAGAAACAACCATCCATCACCAGGAAGTATGGGCCCTGGTGAGTACTACAGTCTTTGTCCCTTTGTCTTGTCAATCATTAGTACCTGAATTCTACTATTAAGAAAGTGCTATAACAAGGGCCTGTTAGTGGAGAATAATTTTTGTAAAACTCCTGGGTCCTCTGTCTGCTCTGATTCTCCGTGCCTGTAAGTTAATTGTCCTTTAATAAATTCTGTTCTATCCTATGGAGTTACCTGCATCAGTCTTCAGTCTAAAGATGCCTTTTCATTATAATGGCCATTACACATTTGCCATATTGTGAGACATGTACTATCTGTGCAAGTTACTTAGCTTCGCAGATGATCAGTTGCCTCATTAACTACAGGATATTTGATTCATTAAATCTGCTAAACTCTTCTTGGTCTGGCACCCTGCAAATCAACAGCCATACAAGGGTAAAAAGGCCTGGCTTCTGTTCTCTAATAGCTTTGAGTTTAATGCAAAAGACAAGCAATGCAAATCTTGCTTGAATTTTGGGACATCCTATAGTTTCGCCACCCAGTTCATTTGATCGCTATATGGTCAGAACCAGAGGGATCCAGCGCACACAGCTGGACCCATCTCCAGGAACAAAGAGCTGGAAACCATCTTCAGTTGGAGGGACTCTTCCAGATTTTGGTAAGATTCTTACCACTGGGTAATCTTTGGCAGTATTTTTTTAATACATACATACTATTTCTAGCCATTTAGCTATTTCAATGAAAGAATTTTTCCCCCTTTAAAGCCTATGCGCCCAAGTTATGAACCAAGAAAAAATGAACCAGATTCTAAAGTTTAAAATGAAAGCAGATTTCTTTTGGGATTGTCTATATGTGTGTGGATGAAGGGAGATTAGTGAGATTGGAAGCAAGTGGAGGTTAGGAGGAATTCCCGAATTGTGATAAAATCCCCTAAATCCTGGGGAAGCCATTTGCTGAAGGGCATCTGGATAACCCCAGGGAACAGGCATTAAATGTGGCAGAGCAAGAAAAGAAACAAAAAGAATGCTTTTTTCTAATTTCGACTACATCATGGAAAACGTTTGCAAAATTTCTTCCCACCACTGCCACCTAATGACTCTTTTGGCTACTACAGCTCTGGTTCTACTTCCTGATTTTGAACTCTGGGTTTCTGGCCCCAGCCAGAGAGGTGTTCCTTTGGTGACCCTAAGGTCCTGTTCCATCTTGGGAGCCTGAGTTTCTATAATTGCCTTTGACTTTAGAAGACAATATTTGTCTGTCGAAGAACAAGAGACCTAAATGAATCCAAATCAATAAAACTTTCATGAGGTCTTCCACAAAACTAGAAAAAGAAAACACACCCAGAAGAATAAAAAGCACAATGTAAATGTAAAGGGCTTGGCAAATGGGGAGCATGGCAGGCCAGCAGCTGTGCTGAAGCAGTGGTCACGTATGAACACTTGTTATTCTTTTAGGGCTGGCTCTTCCCTCTTCAGTCATGAACCACTTTTTTGCTCAAGTCCCAAGAACATGCTTAAACTTGATTCTATCATAAATTGTAATTGATGTTCTTAATGGAAATTTTCTCAGCTGCTATCTATTTGAGTATTGTGGAATGACCAACATTTTTCTTAGTGTATAATTTCGCATTCTTCAACAGTGTGCCAAATTTGTGTATCATTATTATGAATCAGACAAGGTGTATCAATGCCAAATGATGATGAGAAAGGGTGTTCACTTTGCTCTCTCTCTCACATGCCTTCCCATGATTCACTTTGCTCCCTCTCTCTCGCGTGCCTTCCCATGAAACGATCAGAAACCTGTATTCCTGGTCTTTCTAGATTTACAGTATACTCCAATGGCTGTTTAATAGTACCACAGGCTTACTGCTAGAACCTGAGGCATCTTTCAGGATGTAAAAATATTTGACATAAAAATGTTTATTGATGCACATGTAAGAAAAATTCAAAAATAAAGATTACTCTTTCATTTAATGTCTATGAAAATGTACCATTTAAAACAAATTTTAATTTAGGATTTATATGAATTACATCACACTTGAGAGTAGCTTGAAGGTCAAATTTTTCTTTCATTGCAAGAATTTCTTATTATGTGTGATGGTTGCTAAGAAGTCAAAACCAATCATAAAGTAAATGAGTTGCTCATTCACAAACAATTTGGAAAAAAAATTATAAAAATCAGTTTCAAATTTATAGTGAGAAGTCATTTTTATTATTGGATGTATTTGATATAATTGACATATATTTGATATAATGTGGGGGAAGATACGACAGTTTTTACAGGCTCTGCATGTTCTTTAAATTTTTCTCCAAAGAACTAAAAATATTGTCAGAAACTACCAAATATTTTTCTGGCGACACCAAATATTTTTAAATTCTCAAATCATCACATTTCTTAACACATAAAGTTTTTTTAAAATATATTTTATTGATTTTTTACAAAGAGGAATAGAGAGATAGGAGAGGGATAGAGAGATAGAAATATCGATCAGCTGCCTCCTGCACACCTCCTACTGGGGATCTGCCCACAACCAAGGTACATGCCCTTGACTGGAATCGAACCTGGGACCTTTCAGTCCGCAGGCCAAAGCTCTATCCACTGAGCCAAACCAGTAAGGGTGCACATAAAAAGTTTAAAGTTAATATGAAATTTGTTTTCTATTTTGTTATTATCTATACTTGTTTAATTCTATTTTAATAGCTATCATTGAGATGAAATCATACTCCAGGAAGAAGCATTCTATTATTTACTTGATCGGTATGTTTGAGTGTGTGTGACACACTGCTCCTGGGAAGTGAGAGTTCCACAGTGTAGACAGAATCCTCTTGAGAGATGATGGCAGCAATCCTCTTCTCTTTCTTATTCTTCTTTTGTGGAAGATGTTACAAAATCATTACAGCAAACTGATGAAAGTTTTCTTTGTTGTTGTTGTTTTATCACATAGTCACATCATTTGCCTATTGTGTAACAGTGTATGTACATTTATTGCAAAAACTAGAAAATATTCTCTGAGAATAATGCACCTTGTTCCTAAAAATAAGCTTGAATTCCTCTTCCTCCAGTCTTCTGTAAAAGTTGACCCAGACCCACTTCCAATCATTGCATCAATTCTTCCATGCTCCTCTCTGTTCTTTCCTAACTAGTATATAATAATTCCACCTTTAGCCACAAACCAACTAATTCTTAGGGAATTAGGTCTGTCTCCCTTCACCTCAGGGCAAAACTGCTATTAACTGCTCTCCTTACAGCCAGCTGATTTATGGACTTGAATACTTAGAATCTTGTCTTTAACAAACCTCTGATTGACCCTTCCCTGGGCTCAGAAGACCCTCTTTGCTCAGGCCAGTGTGGCTCAGATGGTTGAGCATCATCCCATGCTCCAAAAAGTTGCCAGTTTGATACCTGGTCAGGGTATGTACCTAGGTTCTGGGTTTATTTTCGGTCTTGGTGCATACAGGAGGAAACCAGTAAATGTTTCAGTCTTACGTCAATCTCTCTCTCTCTCTCTCTCTCTCTTCTCTCTCTCTCTCTCTCTCTCGCTCTCCCCTTCACTCTCCTCCCTTCCTTTCTCTCTAAAATCAATAAAACATATTTTTTAAAAGTCCATCTTCTTTATAGGCTTCCTATCTTACTGTCTCATCTCAGTGAACTGGAGCTCCTATTCCTTCCCCATGGATGCTACATCTCCTTTTAGGGAGGACTTAAGTATGTCTTAATGGTCTTTGTGTGCCAGGATCTAGCACTGTGCTTTGTACCCAGAGATACTTCTGTAATGTTTTTTATTCAATTAATTAATAAATAGATTTAAGAGTGTGAATGGATATTGCAATGCCATGACTGATAGAAAGGTAAGTACTCAGAGTCTTAAGGAATATGAAAGAATGCTTGGGGTAGGAAGTTGTGTTCAGGAAACTTTGATTTTCCAAAAGAATGGATGGACAAGAAATGTGAGATTAATGAAGAAGAGAAGAGAAAAGATATAATTTAGGTGACTTAGGATACTGGACTCATGATGTGCTATCACTAGCCCAGCAGGTCCCTGTCCTTTTAGTCTCATTTGCCCTTTTCGCCTAATTTGCCCTACCATATATTTTACCATTGGCAGGAGCCTTGTTGAAAGAGATGATGATGGGCCTGGGTCCCCTGTTGTTGGTCTTCATGCTGGGGCCCTGTCTGACCCCACCGACCCTCGCTCAGGATAATCGCAGGTACAGACACTTCCTGGATGACTACAGGTACAGACACTTCCTGGCTCAGCACTATGATGCCAATCCAAGTGGCCGGAATAACAAATACTGTGATACCATGATGAGCAAACGAAGCTTGACTTCACCCTGCAAAGACATCAACACCTTTATTCATGGCACCAAGAATAACATCAAGGCTGTCTGTGAAGACAAGAATGGAGTGCCTTATGGGGCAAATTTAAGAAGAAGCAAGTCTCCTTTCCAGGTCACTACTTGCAAGCTCAGAGGAGGGTCCAACCGGCCTCCCTGCGAATACAAAGCCACAGCAGGGTCCAGAGACATTGTTATTGCCTGTGAACGTGGCTTGCCTGTCCACTTTGATGAGTCCTTTTACCGTCCATAGCCAGCAGGCCAGTAGCCCAGAGTTGGCTCTGCTCTCTATTCCTGGCATTTCCCCTACACACTCTAGAACAGGGGTGGCCACATTCATTGCCAGGGCCCAGAAAATTAGCTGCCTGGATCTTTTGTTTTCTGTTTTACAATATATTAACAAATAAAAATGTCTCTGAAATCAGTAAGAAACATCAAAGTCTTCTCCTCAATTGTTGGCCTATTGATTTCCCCCATTTTCTCTACTCAACTGCCCACAGACAGGATTACATGGAATATAAAGGCCTTTTCCCCTCTCAGTTACTTCCTTCTCAGTCTATAGGGAGGTAGACTTCCCCTTTTTGTGAGTGTAAGGATGTTAAATTCATCTTATAGCAGAGCTGGGAAATTCCAGGGCACATGGCTACTAAGCAGAATTTTCAGGAGGAGCAAATTATTTTTGCTGTCAAATAAGTCAATATTACTTTTACAAATGTTAAACTTTGAGAAGTAATGTTTAGAACTAAATGCCAACAGATTAATTAAATGTTATCTACCTCTTTCTTAAGTTTTTGCATTTTTAAAGATGTATTTCAAATGAAACACAAGGCATACTCATTAATGGATTCAAATCTATCCTCTAAATTCTCTATAAGAGGCAAACTCAGATTAATATTTCAGTATCCCATTATTCCAAAATACGTAGATCTTTACATTTTTTTTACTATTTAACCAGGCAAATTCCAAAGTTTTAAGTTACTAAAAAACTTTGGAAAACTATGTTTAGACATATGTATATATACGAGAGGCCCAGTGCACAAAAATTTGTGCACTCGGGGGGGCAGGGGGGTCCCTCAGCCCGGCCTGTGCCCTCTAGCAGTCTGGGACCCATCAGGAGATAACGACCTGCTGGCTTAGGCTTGCTCCCGGGTGGCAGAGGGCAGGCCCAATCCCTAGGTGCAGCCCCTGGTCGGGCTCAGAGCAGGGCTGATTGGGGAGCCCCCAGTCATGCAAAGAGCAGGGCGGATTGAGAAGTTGCTATGCCACCATCAGTCACACCCAGGGTAGGGCCGATTGGGGGTTTGGGGCACCGCCCCCTGTCACACTCAAGGCAGGGTTGATGTGGAGGTTGCGGTGCCACCCCCTGTCACGCACAGAGCAGGGCCCATCAGGGGGGTTGGGGCTCCATACCCTGTCAGGCACAAAGCAGGGCCCATCAAGAGGGGTGGGGAGCTCCCCCCTGTCAGGCACAGAGTAGGGCGGATAAGGGAGTTCGGGCAGTGCCCCCTGTCACACTCAGGGCAGGGCCAATAAGGAGGTGTGCTCCACGCAGTCCCACACAGAGCAGGGCCCATGGCGGGGAGG
>NW_006293781.1:10656-11395 GCF_000327345.1 Myotis davidii | reverse complement strand
GAGAAAGGCAGCCACCTCTTCCCTACCCCCACCCCCGCAGCCAGTGATTGGTGATAGGAAAGCCGGGCAGGGCAGGGAAGAGGCAAATGCCAGCAGCCGCCTCTTCCCTGCCCCTCCCCCAGCCAGTGATCGATGATCGGAGAAGATCCAGAAGCCGGCCTGCGACGCTGCGGGAGACCTGATCCGGCCCTGTGCCATTTTCTGTATAGAAAGTCAGCGGTCTTGGCTATGCACCAGGTGCCGCCATGTTTGCGTACGGAGAGGGGGCATGGCTCAGAGTGGGCCAGCGCTACGTCCAGGGAGACGGGTGCTGAGGCCAGGTGTTCACCTCAGGATGAGAGCTGCAAGAGAGGAGCGGGAGGTAGAGGAGGAGCAGCTTCAGGCAAGTGAAGGAAAAGGGCAGGTCGCCCAGCCACAACTCTGTTCCAAGCTTCCCGGCCCAGGTTTTCAAATGTAAATATTACTTCTGATGTTGTAGTTGCACATAGTTTATTCCCTCCCCCTCATCTTGGCTGTTAAAGTCATGCCCACCCCCTGGGCAGCCAGGCCTCACATTCATGGCACAGACGAGGTTTGGTTCTGGGGTCACCCCTTAGATTTTAAGCAGCTGCTACACTTGGTTGATAGGAATAGTGAGAATTTAGCCCTGAAAAGACGGAAGGCTTGGGGCAGGTGGTTCCCTTGAGGGCTCAGCCCGCTTTCGGCAGTAGGCACAGGGAACGTCCAGGGCAGCCCCCTG
>NW_006293781.1:3334-9443 GCF_000327345.1 Myotis davidii | reverse complement strand
AACTTTGTTCTTCTTTCTCAAGATTGCTGCAGCTATTCGAGGTCTTTTTTTATTCCAGATGAATTTTTGGAACGTTCATTCTAGATCTGTGAAATATGCCCTTGGTAATATAATGGGGATTGCATTGAATCTATAGATTCCTTTGGGCAGTATGGATATTTTGATGATGTTGATTCTACCAATCCATGAGCAGGTACTCACCAAAGTACCTTTCTAGTTGTTAGATGGCATGTGGCCCAATTCCTGAATTGCTTAATAAAGCCAATTAGATCTTCAAACTTACTTGGTGAATTTTGTTCTTTAGCTCCTGCCCCCAGGGCCTTGTCATTCCTTTGTACCTAGAAGACTGTCTTTGATGTCTGACACAAAGAGCTCCAGGCTCTTCTCAGAGTGACCCCCAATGTTCTAGATGAGGAGATAAACAGGTGCACAGAGTAAGGCTGCCGCCTCTTCCCCCACCACCACTGCAGTTGGAACACTGCACCTCCCACATCTATTTCTTTCTTCACTGCCTCAGACTTCTTAGCTCTAAGAAAAGGGAAAGGACACTGACTCTGCTCTTTAGATTCACACACTAATCCCCAAGGACCTGTGAAGGTGAGTATGGAATCTGAATAAGGCAAGTTAGAGTTAGAAGGGTTGGTAGTGAGCATGGCTGGGGGAAAGGCCCAGGAACACTGGAAGGGGCTTGCTTGACCTTCTAGGGGATAGAGTTGAGAATGCAGTGGTCCGACTTGTAAGAAGCAAAGACCTGAATTTAACTCTGCATTAATCTTACTAATTCACACCTCCCTTCCTCCCCAATATTTTCAAGCATAATACATTGAAGCAGCTTAAGTCTTGGTCTTGTCATCCTGTTTAGGCCATTTGAGCTAGGGATAGGGTGCCACAAAGGAGAACTTGCCTATCCCTTATTCTGTGTCTGATAGAGCACTCCAGACCTTCAAATGTGCTGTCACGCAAATTCCATTAGACTCTCACAGGTCAATAAGGGAGCTACTATTAGGCTCATTTGAGGACACCAATTCTGAGATATTGAAAATCAGAAGAGAGTTTCTGTAGGGTCAGGTTACCTCCTCATGCTAACTGAGAACAGGGATCTAGTTTAAAGGGGAAACTTTTTCAAACATCTCTAGGCCCTGACTTTGACCAGAATAGCTCCTGTGAGTGCAGTTTCAATCTTGGTACTTAGTTGCTTAAAACACTATTTCAGAGCTTTATGATGGTATTCTTAATGGCAGATCAAGATCATTCAGCATGATGATAATTAGGAAAATGGCCTCCGAGAAGGCAAGTGGGTAGTGAGAAGTGCTACCATGCTTCAGGCAGGCATTGGAGAAGTGCTATAAAGAGTCAAGACGAGATAAGCCCCATTTGCAGAGTCAGTTTCCATTGCAGCCTGGGATTTCAGGGAGCCAAAGCTTCCTGCTTGGAAAACGTTTCCCAAGTCTACTCATCTTCTACATTCCCTTATAGAGTGACAACCTTTTCTACTTCACGGACATAAAACTTAAAGTCCCATTCTCTTTCAGGCACATTCTCTTATGAGAACCCCAGCTGGACTGTACAACAGAACTAGCTAGAACACACCTTGTTTTAGATGGCAGAGAGGACAGAAAGGAAGTGTTTGAAATTCTCAAAATAAAATTCATCATCTGTTTTCTACACTTTCATGTTTATCTCACTCAGGCTCTACCATATTTTCAGTTCTAAAAATTTTTATTATCTAATGAGATTTATCATCTTCTAATTTGGAACCAAATGGTAAAACTGAGCCTAAATATCTACAACAGAATTTTAAGGTGGAGCTCAGCTCAAGGCACTGTTGCTGTTATGTTTTCCTCTCTCTTCCATGTAGAACCACGGGTGATCCTGGGGACTGAGATGTCATCCTCTCTGAAAGTCCTAGGTCCTCGCTTGTTCCGGAGGGAAAAGTGGTCAGTGCTCCTGACTAAATAGTCAGGTATTGAATGCTTTAAAAATTCTTGCGACATACCCATTGAAAGTCACTATACTAGAGCAAATAAAATTAATCTCGGACTCAACTGGAAGTGAGCAACCCAAAACAGAAAGGACAGTTTTTTGAGGGTCATAACAGGCTCATTTCTACATATGCAGTCAAAGGGCTGATCATAGCTGAAGTCCTGGTGTGATGTATATATGCACTACTGTCTTTTGTTTTCAAAGATGCTGCTTCATGATGGCAGGTCACACTGTCTGAGTGACTGAAATGGCCAATGAGGGACCTGCATACCAGTTTCAAACATAACTTAATTCTTTAAAATACTATCTCCTATACTTACAGCCACCTTTTGCTTAATTACAAAAGGCCAGAAGGCTCTAGGTCACATTTCAGTGTCTGCAGCTACAGATATGAGATATGAGAGCAGGGATAAATGATGCTTGATTTTCTCCTCATCCTTAGACTATTGGATAGAATTTCTGAAGGTACACTTAGCACTTGGGTGATAGCTTCATCACAACAATACACTTTGGGTTATTTTCCCCAAATCTAATCTTGCATGGGTAATCTTTCACCTCTGATTTTGCATGATTTTATCTACATTTTCTCATCCTGCTTCTATGTGTCCAAGATATCTATACTAATAAAAGGGTAATATGCTAATTAGACTGGAAGACCTTCATGACAAAGCTATGGTGGTGTGGCTGAGGCAGAGGTGGTTAGGGGCAATCAGACAAGCAGGGGAGAGCACTTAGGGGAATCGGGCGAGCAGGGGAGAGCAGTTAGGGGAGACCAGGCCAGCAGTGAAGCAATTAGGGGGTGATCAGGCCAGCAGGGGAGCTGTTAGGGGCATCAGGCTGGCAGGCAGAGGTGGTTAGGGGCAATTAGGCAGGCAGGTAGGTAAGCGGTTAGGAGCAGTCATCCCAGATTGCGAGAGGGTTGTCCAACTGCTGGTTTAGGATTGGGCCTAGCCCGGCAGTCATACATCACCTGAGGGGTCCTAGATGGGAGAGGGTGCAGGCTGGACTAAGGGACATCACACCCTCCCATGCACGAATTTTGTGCACTGGGCCTCTACTGATTTAGAAAGATAATTGGCTATGGAGAAGACCTAAACTATTCATGCAAGAGCAATCCCAGAGCACCAGCCATGATAACGAACTAATTTAACAAGACATCAACAAATATTTGCCAACAGAAGTCCAATGTAGACATCAATGATTATATCTTAAGGCTGTAGCTTCAACAAAAAATGAAATGATCCCCAAACCATCCCAACACATACTGTTTGGTCAGAACTTGCCCCAAAGGCTCTCTCCACTCTACCACATTGATTCTCAATAAGAACTTCTTTTGATACTGTGATCCCAAAGACCTAGCTCTGCCACATTGACTATGTGATGTGCTCATATAGTCATGGTAGGTGCTCAGTGTAAGAAACATGCCTCTGATTCAAAATTTATAGAAAAGAAACATCATGTGACCAGGCAGTTACTGAATACCTTAGAGCAAACAGAATGTGGGCAGTGGGGAGAAGGTATGAGAGCTGTGCACGTGGCTGATAGCACACTTTCCAAGAAGATTCCCCTAAACCTGTGGTCGGCAAACTCATTAGTCAACAGAGCCAAATATCAACAGTACAACAATTGAAATTTCTTTTGAGAGCCAAATTTTTTAAACTTAAACTATATAGGTAGGTACATTGTTTTTAACTTAGTTAGTGTACTCCTAAGGCTTAGGAGGAGCCACACTCAAGGGGCCAAAGAGTCACATGTGGCTCGCCAGCCGCAGTTTGCCAACCACTGACCTAGGCGATGTATGAAGAAACAGGTGACCTCGTAGGACTCAGCCAATGAGGAACCAAAGGAGGGACTAAATAAATACTCTATGTTTCCTTCCCCATTTGTGTGCTGTACGATGGACACTGGCTCTCGAGAGTGTTATTAAAAGTCTCATTTTCACCATGTTTCTGTTTCCCAGTCCATCATTTGAAATTTAGACAAGTGAGCCATTTCTCAAAATTTGGGGGCGCATCTAGGATTTCTGTGCTCAGATTAGAGAGGGACCCTGGTTCAAGGGTAGACACATCCCACCCAATTTTGGGTAGCCCCTTGCCTGGGCCCTGTCTCTTTGTGGGGGCCATAGATAAGTCCGAGACTGTTTTTCTTTAGAAGTTGGCGAAAATGATAGAAAGAGGGTACATGCCCAGCAAACAGGCAAGTCTCATGCATGAGCCAATGTGGAAACACCATCTTGGTGGTTGGGTATCCTTGGAGGTCAGGTATATGTGACTGGGAAATGTCTGACACATAAAGCAAGTGCGGAGTTCTGATCTGCTCTTCCGTTCTCTCCCAAGGGAAATGGCCAGACAGGGACAAAACGGATCTCAGGGAGTGCAAGACATCTAATAGGGGGGATTGAGCACAGTGCGAGATATCTCCAATATGGGGGACTGAGCAGGAACAGAGTCACAAGGGCCTTTCTGTGGATGGGAAACAAAAATTGTATTTAGGCCTAGATATAATTCTTCCCCTAATAGTCTATTTGGGAGAATGCTGAGGTTGAGGGGAGGGACAGTCCTGGAACCAGGAACAGGAGATATTGCACTGCTTCGGTGGTTTTTTAATGCAGGGCACTCTGTGGTGTAAATTTTAGTGCATTGTGCGCACCTGCATAAGAGTGTTTCTGTTGATATTTTGTGTTTCTTTGTTGTTTGGGTTAATTTGTTTAAAGGTGAGGCATGTCCCGCTTTGGGGAAGTCCAGTTATGTGTGTGGAGACTGAACATGAGACAGAGATTGTCAGAGTGTACTCTTTCTGCTCTCCCTCTCAGGGCATCAGTCACCAGGAACTCTTAGCTAGTGAGATTTCTGTCTGTGTGACTAATGTAATTTTGGCTTTCTATCTTTTGGGGACTTTAGTTTTCTGTTCCCTGGTTTATGAATATAGGGACAGAGATTATATGGGGAAGTAGGAATTATGGGCATGGGGAAGTAAGCAATGCAGTCTGGGTTGGGACTCCATTGTTTGGTCAACAAGGTTAATGTTTCCATGATAATGGGCAGTTCTTGAATAAGAATGTACTGCATTCCAAGGAGGGAGGGGACATATGACTCCCAGCCAGGTGTTATGTCCTGGTTAGGCAATAATGGCTAACAGATTAATATTTCCCATAACCATTACTAGTCCCCAATGTTCTATTTTTGCCCATAACACTGGGACGAACAGCTCTATAGAAAAACCCTCCAGTAAGTTGCAGAAATAGCAGTGAAGGCGGTCAGGGGAGGAGAAACTTCTGTTTCTATAAAGGAAAATAAAATAACATAGTACTTTCACAGTAAAGCCACTGAAAGCCAGTGAGTTATCCCTATTACAAAACCTGCCAAGAAAATGTCTTCGGTAAAAATAATTGGCCTTAAAATCTCAATGTTGTTAATACATAATAAGTAGATGTAATTATAATAAACGGTTTTGATACAGCTTTTTCAATGATATATATGCATGCCTAAATATAGTTTTCCAAAGTATTTTAGTACCTTAAAACGTTGAAGTTTGCTGGGTTAAACAGTAAAAAAAATTTAAAGATCTAGGTATGTTGGAATAATGGGATACTGAAATATTCATCTGAGTTTGCTTCATATAGAGAATTTAGAAGATATATTTGAATCCATTAATGAATATGCCTTTTGTTTTATTTGAAATAATCTTTAAAACTGTGAAAACTTAAGAGAGAGGTAGATAAAGTTTAATTAATCTGTTGGTATTTAGTTCTAAACATTACTTCTCAAAGTTTAACATTTGTAAAAGTAATATTGACTTATTTGACAGCAAAAATAATTTGCTCCTCCTGAAAATTCTGCTTAGTAGCCATGTGCCCTGGAATTTCCCAGCTCTGCTATAAGATGAATTTAACATCCTTACACTCACAAAAAGGGAAAGTCTACCTCCCTGTTGACTGAGAGGGAAGTAACTGATAGGGAAAAAGGCATTTGTTTTCCATGCAATCCTTTCTTGGGGCACCTGAGTAGAGAAAATGGGAAAAATCAATAAGCCAAGAATTGATGAGAAGACTTTGATTCTTACTGATTTCAGAGACATTTTTATTTATTAACATATTGTAAAACAGAAAACAAAAGATCCATGCAGC
>NW_006293781.1:1780-2935 GCF_000327345.1 Myotis davidii | reverse complement strand
ATCAATCTAGTCATTTGGAAAATCAATGTTTCCTGAACATGACTTTCTGTCCCAAACATTCTTTCATATTCCTTAAGACTCTGAGTACTTACCTTTCTATCAATCATAGAATGCAATGTCCATTCACACTCTTTAATCCATTTATTAATTAATTGAATTAAAAACGTTATATAAGCTCCTCTGGGTACAACCCACTGTGCTAGGCCCTGGCACACAGAAAGCATTAAGACATACTAAGTCCTCCCTAAAAGGAGATGTAGCATCCATGGAGAAGGAATAGGAGCTGCAGTTCACTGAGATGCGACAGTAAATAGGAAGCTTATGAAGAAAATGGAGTTTTTAAAAAAATATGTTTTATTGATTTTAGAGAGAAAGGAAGGGAGGAGGAGGAGGAGAGAGAGAGAGAGAGAGAGAGAGAGAGAGAGAGAGAGAGAGATTGACGTGAGACTTAAACATGTACTGGTTGCCTCCTGTATGCTTCAAGACCAAAAATAAACCCAGAACCTGGGTACATGCCCTGACCAGGTGTCAAACTGGCAACCTTTTGGAGCATGGGATGATGCTCAACCAACTGAGCGACACTGGCCTGAGCAAAGAGGGTCTTCTGGGCCCAGGGAGAGGGTAAATCAGAGGTTTGTTAAAGACAAGATTCTAAGTATTCAAGTCCATAAATCAGCTGGCTGTAAGGAGAGCAGTTGAGAGCAGTTTGCCCTGAGGTGAAGGGAGACAGACCCAATTCCCTAAGAATTAGTTGGTTTGTGGCTCAAGGTGGAATTATTATATAGTAGTTAGAAAAGAACAGAGAGGAGCATGGAAGAATTGATGCAATGATTGGAAGTGGTTCTGGGTCAACTTTTACAGAAGACTGGAGGAAGAGGAATTCAAGCTTATTCTTAGGAACAAGGTGGACTATTCTCAGAGAACACTCGTATTTTCTAGTTTTCCCAATAAATGTACATGCACTGTTCCACAATAGGCAAATGATGTTACTATGTGATAAAACAACAAAAACAAAGAAAACCTCTTTAGGACTTTCATCAAGCCAAAGTCCTTACAGTTTACTGTAATGATTTTGTAACATCTTCCACAAAAGAAGAATAAGAAAGAGAAGAGGATTGTTGCCATTATATTTCAAGAGTTTTCTGTCTAAACTGT
>NW_006293781.1:0-538 GCF_000327345.1 Myotis davidii | reverse complement strand
GCTTTCAGTCTGCAGGTTGATTCTCTACCCACTGAGCCAAACCAGTTAGGGCTATATTTTCTTTTTCTAGTTTGGTGGAAGACCTCATCAAAGTTTTGTTGATTTGGATTAATTTAGGTCTCTTGTTCTCCCACAGACAAATATTGTCTTTGTTAACGTGAAAAACCATTGAAACCTCTAAAGAATTTTTGTGAGTTTATTTGAGCCAAACTGTCAACATATGCCGGGAAGCAGAACCTCAATGAATTGAGATAGTGCTCCAGAGAATGGCGGGGGTACATTTGTATTTATACATTTCAATCAAAAGGAGGAACATAGATGGATTACATGAAATTCATTGGTGATAGATTAAGGAGGAGGGATAAGCAAAGCAGGGAAATCCCTGGGATTGGATAAAAAGTAAAATGATGAACACATACTTAGGTGGGTGCAGGAACAGTTATCATGATGATGAAGGAATTTGTGGTGTCTGTCCTGGGCCCTAGCACACCTGGTTGTGCCCCAAGGGCTCCAGATAAAGGGAAGTCACAAGTTACCC
>NW_006293780.1:975624-983280 GCF_000327345.1 Myotis davidii | reverse complement strand
CAGCAACTCCGCCCCCATTGGCAATGGCAGCTGCTGACATCGTCTTGGCCATTAAGGAGGCTCTGGCTGAGATCTTCGAAGACACTTGGTCCATGTCCCCATCTGAAGAGCAGCAAACTGAGGCTCAGAGGGGAGACCTGAGCTGCTCAGGCTCACAAGTGAGTGACAGTACTGACCTGGCTTCCAGTGGCGGAGGTATCATGCTCATTCCTACGGAGTTCCCGCTAGCTCGCCCCACCCTGCCCACGAAACGCAGCACGGGCACCAGGGGAAGGTCACAGCATCTCCTCTTTATTTCCCATCCTTATCCGAACCATTCTCGGAGGAAGAGGGTACCTTTATTTTAGACCCCAGCCAGCCCCCAATAGATGACCCAGTCAAGCCCAGGAGGATGTTGGATGACATGGAGAGTCCAGCTGCCCCTGGGGAAGAAGAGAGGGTGAAACCACAGGGACACAGGGTGCCCTAGCAGCCAGGGAGGAGGGTCAGAGATCCCAGGGAACCTCGGGTGGCCAGAGGCCCCAGCATCCCACTCCTGCTCCCTCCTCTACTTCCTAAAACCTTAGGATGTCTGCTCTGGGGAGCGGCTGCCCCAAGAGGAGGCTTGAACTCTGGTGGTGAGTCCACCAGTGACAGGGCAGACCTTGTGAGAAACGGCAGGCACCGCACCTTCTAGACGAGGCTGGAGTCTAGAAGTTGGTGGGCGGGAGGGGGGACCAGCCCAGGTTTTGGAGGGTTGGGTGGGAAGGCATATCTGCTGGGTTGTACCCCTGGACCCACCCACCCCAAACCAAAAGAGGGGACAGCAGAGGGGAGACAAAGGACCAGGGACTGAGGACCAGGTGACTGGAGGGAGAGGACAGGCCCTCCCTCAGGATAGGCCTGGGCTGAATCCCATCCTGGCCCCGATCCCCACCTTCATCCCTCACTCTTGCTCAGGACACCTACCCACTGACTGTAGAGTGGCCACCAGGCCACCAGCAGCAACTCCGCCCCCATTGGCAATGGCAGCTGATGACATCATCTTGGCAGCTATGGAGGAGGCAGCGATGCCTGCGCTGGTGAAGCCCATGGCACCCAGCACCACGGGTACAGCACCCACGGCCACCACTGCGGGAAGAAGCGTTTGAGGTGGGCCCCATGGGACAGGCTCCTTCAGGTCTCCTGTCATCTTCCTGGGGCATGACCTTGGGGTCGGCTCTGCTCTTGTGAGAGTCACAGGGCAGGGACAGGCACTAAACACGAGGGAAGGCTGTAGGTGTGACACAGCTAGTGGACTGGATCCCAGGACTCTTCAGGCTTCTGTTTCGCTGACACCTGGGAGGCTCACAGCCCTCCTGGGCCCGAGTTGCCCTTGTGGAAACTAAATTAAGTCAAAATAAGCAGTGGCCTTTACGCTTCCCCTTTGGCAGGAAAAAGTGTTCCTCCCGCCTCCCCCAGCACAGGGTCAGCAGAAGACGACATCAGAGCTGCTCTTCGAAGAGGTGATGGGGTGGGGGCTCCTGCCCTCTGCCCCTCAGGGCCCTGCAGTGTGTGTGGGGTGCCCCCCTATCTTATATCTCCAGATCAGTGCAGTCACAGAACATTCAACAATGAACACGTTCTGTATCTGCTCCATCCAGTACTGAAGCCACATGGCTATTGAGCATCGAGGTGTGGCAAGTGTGACAGACGTTTCTATTTAATTCTGGCCCCTGTATTGGAGGACACTGCTCTGGAGCATAGTGAACCCCTGGGCTCATTGGAGGAGCTACCAGGGTGCCCAAAGCAGCTCCTGGGAACCGGACACAGCTCCGCTCCCACATTCCCAACACCCCTGCCTTCTGGGAGGAAGCCTGGGCTCAGACAGATGGAGTGGCTCGCCCAGGACCACAGGTGTACACTGGGAGAAGCTGAGCTGGGACTTGGGTGTGTTCATGGCTTCCCTTTGGTTCCTGCATTCTGAGATTCACCTCTGGGACTCCACCTCTGTCCCCTGCCCACTCACCCTTGCCCACCCACACCGTGGGGCTCCAGGGCATCCTGGGCTGGGTCACGGGAGGTGGCTCCCAGACGCCCAGGGCCAGATGGGGGCTTGACCTCCTTCCCAGAGAGACTCACCTCCTCCTGCCACGGCTGCACCAACCTTGACTGGAAACAAGAATGCATGTGAGTGCAGCACGCTGGCCTCCCCCTGCCCTTCCCGCTGCCGCCCACAGTGGCAAGGGGGCTCTGGAGCTGGGATCAGACGAGAGAGCAGCCCCTGCCTGTGCTCCCACAGATTGGAGTTACTGAGCATGAGGAGTGGGGAGGATGCCCAGAGCTCTGAGGGGCTCCAGACCAGGAAGGGCAACACCTTGAAAAGACTCCACCCGCTTTTAGGAGGGACACAATATAACCCCATCGCTGTCCCTCATTTATCCCATGTCTTCCGTGCCCTCCTCACCCATGTAGATTCCACACGTACCCACCACACGTGCCCCTTGCAGACCCTTAACTCTCTCCCCTCCTCTTCCTTTCTTGGGCTGCACTCCACCAAGTTTCCTGTTCTCTTCACTCCCCCACTCTGAGAACACCCAGAATTTACAACTTCTCCCCAATCTTCAAACCTGTACCTCCACCCTCCTGGTTCCCTACTTCCTATTTAACTCAGTAAATGAAGGCAACCAGAAGAGAGTTTCCGTAGACTCCCTTCCTTCACCAAGTCTGCCCCTCAGCCCTCTTGCCCTCCTGCTTCTGTGCTGAGCAGCTCAGGCTCCTGGCCACCTAGGCCCTGCTCTCTCCAACTCTAGCACGTGCTCCTTCAGTGCTCTCCCGTGCTCCTGCACCATCAACGTCTCCCTCTGTCCAGTACCTTTCCCAAGAGCATCCAACCAGGCTCTACCACCCGCCACCTGAGAAACAAAGGCATCCTCTCCCCCTGTACCACATCTTCTAGTTGCCACCTCACTTTGATGCTCTCCCTATAGCAAAGCTGCTTGAAATCATGTTCTACATTGAGAGGGAGGCAGCTGCACATGTTAGGCACCTGGACATAAGGCCATGTGAAGATGGAGACAAACTGGGGTGATGCATCCAGGATGTCTGGCAGCCACCAGAAGCGAGAAGAGGCATGGGACAGGTCCTCCCCTCGAGCCTTCAGAAGAAGCATGACCCTGTGGACACCCTGATTTGGGACTTCCAGCCTCCAGAACGGTGGGTGAGTCCATTTCTGTTGTTTTAAGCCACTTGGTGTGTTTATGATGGGCTAGGAGCATTTCCTCACCTGGCCTTCAGGAACCATCCTTTCTCACTTCTCTTCCTACCACACCTGCCTCCCCTTCCTTCCCCTCCTCACTCCTCTCCTTCATCTCTGATGGTGGCATGTCCAGGGCTCAGTCCTGAGACCTCTTCTCTGCTTTGGCTCCAGCCCTTGGGTTCCTCACCCAGCCCATGCCTTTCAAGACCACCTGCATTCTGATGGCATACAAATTGATATGTCCAGCCCAGACCTACTCCCAGAGCCCTCATGGTTGTGATTATGTAGTTCCCTTATAGAAGAGGCCCCAGAGAGCCCCTTCGTTCTTTCTCCATGTGAAGTTACAGCAAAATCTGAGCTAGTAATGGTTTTAGGACGTTCGTTGTCTAGGAAGTGGGCTCTCCCCAGACACTCATCTGATGCCTTGATCTTGGGCGTCCCACCCTCCAGAACTGTGAGAACTAAGTTTGTGTTGTTTATGAGCCAACAGTCTGGGGCATTTTGTTATAGCAACCCTAAGTGACTATGACAGCACACAACGAACAGAGTGGAAAGGCAATCTACAGAATGGGAGGAAATATTCCCAAATCATATATCTGATAAGGAGTTCATATTCAGAATATATAATGGATTCCTATGAAAACAAAATACACAACCCAATTAAAAAATGGGCAAAGAGTCCAGCTGGGTGGCTCAGCTGGTTGAGTGTCCTCCTGTACACCATCCTGCAGATTCAATTCCAGGTCAGGGCATGTACCTAGATTTTGGGTTCGATCCCCAGTTGGAGCATGTATGGGAGGCCTGTAGGGAGTGGCTATAGGGTTAAGCCTCGAATTGACCTGTGGCAGAGCCACAAACAAGTCCCAGCTTAGAGGGCACAGCTCTCCTAGCATATTTAAGCCTCACCTTATAGTGCTCCCTAGATCCTTCCAAGGTAGCTAATGGGCTGGGGGAGATGCAGCAAGTGCTGCCAAAACAAATGAAACTCACAAGAACATTGTAACTATGTTGACCACTACCTTGTTTATCTCTGACTATAAAATAAAGCCTCAGCTTGCTGGCTGGATCTTTTCTGTGTCCTCATCCAGGCACGGGAGATCCCCCAAGCCCCAGCTATATTCTCTTTGTCTGTCTTCTTTAATCCTTCACCACCCCTCCTCAGGTTCACCCTTGGCTGTGCAGGCACGGCACAGAGGCCACCAATCGATGTTTCCCCCACGTATGGAAAACAGTATGGAGGCTCCTCAAACAACTAAAATAGAGTTCCATATGATCCAGCAGTCCCACTTCTGGGTATTTGCCTAAGGACCTGAAAACAGGGTCTAGAAGAGATACCTGCACCCCATGTTCATAGTAGCATTATTTACAATATCCACAAGGTAAAAGCAATCCAAATATCCAAAGGTTGATGAATGGATAAACAAAATGTGGTATCTACATACCATGGAATATTGTTCAGTCTTAGAAAAGAAGGAAATTCTGACACATGGATGAACCTTGGGACATTTGCTAAGGGAAATAAGTGAATCACAGAAAGACAAATACTGTATGATTCCACTGTGGACAAATAAAAGGGGTTCTATGGCAAGTAACCTCACAGGGTGATCTGAACATACATTCCTAACTGGGCAGGTCATGGTGGATAGTGGCACCCCAGGCCTATAACTTCTTTAGTGAAAGGTTTTATGCCAGTCCTGTCCAGTGTTGTGGTGCATCTAGGTTAAAACACCTTTGAAATACCAGAATACCCCTGGAAAGGGTTTTAATCCATAAGAGAGCACATAATCCTGTTAACTTTCCTGTAACCCGATCCCCGTCCGGCTTTCTTCAATCTTCCTTATGTCCCCTCCTTAATTTCAAATGCACAAAAGAACCTGAAAAACTGGTACACTCAGGGAGGAGCACAGAGGAGAAATGAAACTTACCCAGGCCCTGGTGTGGTGGGACCAATAGGTCCCCTGGCAGTGGACTTTAACCGGCAAAGAGCCAGGCCTGAGCATGTACCAGGCTGATTAGAAGCTGAGCAGCAGACCTTTGTGATGAGCCAATGACAAAATCCTACCCTTGCACTTAGAAACAAACTGACCAAGGTTTACAGAGGGCATGTATCTGGCCTGGGGCCAAGCAACAAGTCAGTCACAGAGCCAGGACCTGCAGTGCAGTCCCCCTGACTCCAGAGCATCGCTGGCTTCATTGCCCACGTACACTGTGTCCCTTTTCTGGTGATCTGGGTGTAGTAGAGCTTCCCACCAGGGATGTGGGCCTCAATGCTGACAGCTGAGGTGGGGTGAGGCCTCAGTGCCCAGGGACCAGTTACCTGCAGTGCTGGAGAAATCCCTTTCTTTTTTTTTGGGCTGGTCTGTGGAATCGGGTCCTGGTGGTGGCCCCCCAGGAGTAGAACCAGCAGAGGATGGCTGGGAGGGGTCTTCCTCTTCCTCCTCTGGAAAAGAAGCAGAAAAAGAGGAAACTGAAGGCGGCAGAGGTGGGACCAAAGGCTGCTGCCCCAGGCCCCTGAGGAGGGCATGAGGCCCAGACACCCCACACAGCACCCTCCACCATTCCCAACAACTCCGATGTGGGGAGGGGTTCTCTGTGGCAGCTGTGCTGACAGGTGATGGGAATGCTTGGAGATGAGCCCAAGCAGGAGCCAGAGTGAAGCATCCATCTTATATAAAAACTGCTGTGTGAAATTTTAACGCTGCATTTTGGTTTCTGTAAATGCTTGCAGGCTTAAATAATAGGGAAAATAAGACTACTCCCATTTCAGAGAGGCCATTAAACCTTCCCCAGAAGAAGTTATCAGTGCTGGCACCAGGCCAAGCCTTTGGTTGAGGTCTCAAAGCCCCAGAATGTAGGGGCTCTTTAAGAACTTGGAAAGGGGACCGGAAAACCCCATTTGGGAGACAAGAGGGTAAAATGGTATAAATACAGGAAACGTCCTGTGTGACTTTGCCCAGAATTTGAGAGACATTTTCCTCTGGGCCCGCACATAATAATAATAATAATAATAAAAAATGTAACTCCATCTCTCTAAGCGTTGCTTGGTTCTTCTCCGGTTTTCTGTAACAAGAGGGAGACCTGGCCACCAACAGAGCTGGCAGGTCTCTCACTTCACAGAGGGGCAGGCTGGGGCCCAGGAGGGAAGAGATTTGCTCACACCCACTCTGCTCTGGGCCATGCACCCCAAGCCCTGGGTCACCTCACCCTCCAGAGCATCCCCAGGGCACTCACCATCCCACTGAGACTCCTGCAGGAGGGCATCAGCCACAAATGCTTCTCCGTTCTCTATGGCTTTATCTGACATCTTGGTTGCAGTGTGGGAACACAAGGTGCACAGCCTTCTGTCGCACAGAAACAGAGCGTGAGACCCCAAGTGCTGTGCCTGACTTGTAATGGACTGGGGTGTGGATGTGGGCACCTTTCTATTGCCCTGAGCCCTGCCCTCTGTTCTACAGCAGTCTATGGGCCACTTCCAGCACATCCCTCAAATCTGCACAGACATCAGCTTTTTAAGTTAATGACTTGGCTTGGCTCCCTGATCGCTAGGGTTCTATTCATCATTGTCCACTAACCACTGCCCCCTACCCAGTCTAACTCTTAGGGCTTGAGAGTAACCTGGATTGGAACAAGACCGGTTGCTCCCAAAGTCTCAGGGTAAATGTGGGCTCAAACCCCTTCCCAGCACAGTCACCTCTGAGCACAGCCACAGCAGCCCTGGATGGCAGCAAAGAGCCTGTTGCTCCCTCCCCTTCCCCACTTCCCAGACCCTGCCTACCTTGGGAAGTAATTGCCTGAGAAGGCAGAGCAGAGGTGGAAGTCCTGTGTGTACTGAGGCTTTCGAGGACTCTCACAGGCTAAATATAGTCACCTTCCTGGATGATTTAAAACCTCGCGAGACAAGTGAACCAGGTGACTCATTCTTATCTTAGAGCCAGGTAGACCTGAACTTTGCCTTGCTAATGAGAAGATGTGGGGAGTGTGGGCAGGTCCTCAGGATAATCTAATTCCAACACATCACAGTGTCCCAGGCCTGATACTCAGCTTCTCTCATCACCTGGTGGTGGCTGCCTGGTTTGCAGGGCAACAGGGGAAAGTTTGTCTTAAATCAGGAGCAATGTCCACATAAACCAAAGCAAATCTGGAACCCTCCCTGGAAGGGAGGGAGCCAATATAATCAATTTGCTAATCTTTCACTGGTTGGGAATGGTGGTGGTGGCCCCCGATCCTTGGTAGTAGTAGAATACACAGGACAAGCTGCTGCTGCATTAATCCAAGCTCTCCACTCTCACACTGCACTCGCGGTAGCGAATCAAACGGCGTCGTCCTCCATGGGGGCGGGACTTCCTGCCGCAGAGGTCCAACGTGCGTGAGTGTAAGCTCCGCCCCGGAACTGCGGACGGCGCCACAGCTTCCCGCGGCGTCTTCTGAGGAGGAGGGCC
>NW_006293780.1:975007-975374 GCF_000327345.1 Myotis davidii | reverse complement strand
TTTTGACGTGCGTCACCGTTTTGTGTTGGGGGTCTGAGGACCC
Source organism: Myotis davidii (assembly GCF_000327345.1). Lineage (NCBI taxonomy): Eukaryota > Metazoa > Chordata > Mammalia > Chiroptera > Vespertilionidae > Myotis > Myotis davidii. The sequence continues at coordinate 975,331 of NW_006293780.1, read as the reverse complement.
AGTAGAACGAATAGCCACAACACCCCTGTTTTCCTGACGAGGAGACGGAGGCCCCCGAAGGCCGCCCGTACGTCCAGTCCGGACTCAGCTGCCGGTGGTGGTCCGGCTTGGCACCGGGGCTCGCGTTTGTCTTTCTGACAGTTTTTCTGGAAAGGGAGAGCGTGGAGCGAGTTCCGCTCAGACGATACGTGTTTATTGGTTCTTAAACCACCTCACAGGCAGGGAAAGCCTGGGTGCTTTGGGGCATTGGGGCAAGGCCAGCACGGGGAACGGGCATTTATTTGCCCTCTGGGGCAAGACTTGAAAAGGAACAAAGCTGTGCAC
>NW_006293780.1:961142-974890 GCF_000327345.1 Myotis davidii | reverse complement strand
CCGCCTCCCGCACGCCCCCTCCTGGGGATGGAGCCCACAACCCGGGCCTGTGCCCTTGACCGGGAATCGAATCCGGGACCCTTCAGTCCGCAGCCAATGCGCTATCCACTGAGCAGGGCAAAGCTGTGCATTTTTATTGAAGCCACCCCCTTCAGCTGTCTCCCCCTCCGTCCCCCCCCTGAAAAAACCCACCATTTTATTCTGCCTTCAAAATGGCTTGGGTGTGGCTGGCTTCGTCCTCCATTTTGTGACTTGAACATGATTAGGCCCTTCTTCCTTGTAAAAAGGTGAGAGCACAGGTTGGGAGAAGATTGAGCAGGGCTTTCTTTCCAGGCTCACGAGCAGTAAGTACTGGGTCGAGTACTTGGCTCCCCCTCCGTGGCAGCCAGGCTGCCTCCGTCGTGGGTGCATTTCCTTCCTTCTGTGGGGTCCTCTGGCTGGGAGCGTCGATGTTGGAGACACCTCTGCGTCCTCACCCAGGGCCTGGCATTCTGTCGGCTGCTTAGAAAATGTTTGTTGCCTCAGAAGCATGCTTCTCAGCTGCCAACGTAATGGAACCTTTCTCTCTCTCTTTCAGCCACCATGAAGTTGAAGGACACAAACTCAAGGCCAAAGTCACCAAGCCATGGCAAGTTTCAGAGGAAGGGAATCAAGGTTGTGGGAAAATGGAAGCAGGTGAAGATTGACCCAAACATGTTTGCAGATGGGCAGATGGATGACCTGGTATGCTTTGAGGAACTGACGGATTACCGGCTGGTCTCCCCTGCCAAGGATCCCTCCAGTCTCTTCTCAAAGGGAGAGCCCAAGAAGAGAAAGGCCCACGCTGTCCCAGAAGGCGAGGAGGAAGGAGAATGTAGCTCTGCACAGAAGAAGATGAAGTTGAAGAAGAGCAAAGATGTGGAGTCTGAAGGAACCAGTGCCCAGACAGAGTGTGAGGTCAAAGAGGCCGAGCCAGAGCCCCAGGGAGATGGCACAGTCCGTCCTGAGCCAGTGGGAGGGGAGATGGCACCAGGAGGCCCGGCCCTGACTGTTCCAAAAAAGAAGAAAAAGAAAGAGAAAAGAAAATCGGAGCCTTCCCAGGGAGCTACTCCACAAGTGCCCAAAAAAGCCAAGACATGGCTGCCTGAAGTGCGTGACCAGAAGGCAGATGTGTCCGCTTGGAAGGATCTGTTTGTACCCAGGCCAGTTCTCCGCGCACTCAGCGCTCTCGGCTTCTCTGCGCCCACGCCAATCCAAGCTCTGACCTTGGCTCCTGCCATCCGCGACAAACTGGACATCCTCGGGGCAGCCGAGACAGGTAGGGCATCTCATCTGGACGGAGCCGTTGGCTGCCAAGGCTGGGTGGCTGGGAGGGAGGGGGTGTTGGGAACAGAACCATGAAAGCACTGTTAGTGAAGGTGTTTAGAAGTCCGCCAGCTCGGAGTCGTACTCTGCCTGTTCCTGATCAGTACCCTCGGCACGTCGCCTGATCTCCTGAGCAGTATATGCCCATTATAAAACGGGGACAACAGCAGCCTGTTTCTTTTGTGTGTGGGTGAAATGTAAATGCCACAGTAAAGTAAAATTGAAGTCATTGTAAGTGATGTGCAAGTGGTAGTTTTTTCCTGTTCTTGAGCCTTTTCTAAGTGGCTCAGAGGAGTAGAGTAGGGCTAGGATCAGCTCTCTGGAGAGGTGGATCTTCATCCCTGAAAGGAAGAAGTGTCTGGTTCTCAATTGTCCAAAGATAAAAAGTGCTGCTTTGGGAGTTGGTGGTTTATTGTCGCCGGAAGGATCTGAGTGTGGTGGATGTTTATTAGGTGGATTTTGTAGGCAGATTTGGCATGAGATGCCTGTTGGGACTAGGCATTGTTTAAAGTTCCCGCATTCCCCAAGTCACCTATGACCTTCTGAAGCAATGACAGGTTGACTTTTCCTGGGTGGACTAAATTACTGAGTGGGGGGAAGAGCTTATACTGCCTGGGACTCTTAGTCCAACTAGGCCATTGGTTGTGTGTGTGTTTCAGAATTGAACTATCAGCTATTAAAGTGTGAATATATTCTTTTGGGGACACCCTCTACACACACACACACACACACACACTCAATCTATAATAATAAAAGCATAATACGCTAATTAGAGCGGACGTCCTTCTGGAAGACCTTCCAGAGAAAGCCGTGGTGGCGGGGGCCGAGCCTCTTGCACGAAATTAATGCATTGGGCCTCCTGTATATATGCCCCTTGCACAAATTTCGTGCATCAGACCTCTAGTATATATGAGAACACAGGTTCAGAGAGGATGAAGTAGGGCTTTCTTTCCAAGGGCTCAGGAGCAGTAAGTATTGGATCTGGGATACTTGGCTCTGTCTCCTGTGTCCCCTCTATTGCAGCCAGACTGCCTGCTTTGTGGGTTTCTTTCTTTCCTTCCTTGGTGTTCTCTAGTTGGGAGCATCACTGTTAGAGACACCTTTGTGTCCTCACTTCTTTGCCGGGCCTAGTATTCTATAGGCTGCTTAGCAAATATTTGTTGCCTCAGAATCCATGCTTCTCAATTGCCTCTAGGCCTGAGCACGAAATTCGTGCCAGGGGTTCAGCCCTCGCCACTGTGGCGGCTTGCTTTGGACCTGAAGCCCCGGCTTTGTCCCGTAGGTTGTCCAGAAGGACATCCGGTCTAATTAGCATATCACCCTTTTTTTTATTACACACACACGTAAATAAAATGTGAGCCACATATATAATTTCAAGTTTCCAAGGAGCCATGTTAAAAATCTAAAAAAGAAGAGGTGAAATTAATTTTAATATATTTAACCAATTTTATAAAAAAACATTTCGGTATGTAATATATGTAGAATTGTTAATGAGCTACTTTGCATTCCTTTTTATACAAACTTTTAAAAATCTGTGTATTTTGCACTTGCAGCACATCTCAATTTAGAGTAACCACATTTTAAGTGCTCAGTAGCCTTAGTGAGTACTCTATGGTACGGATAGGACTAGACCATGTAGACATTTAGTGCCTTCTGAAAGTGGTCAGGAAACTTGGGATGAGTTCCTGTAGAACAGTAGTAGATGGAAGAGCGAGGGGAATGAAGGTAATAATGAGTTAGAACATTTACTCAGCATTTAAAATGTGTCTTGCCCTGTGTTAAGCTCTCACAACCACCCTGAGGTAAGTTCCATTGTTCCCACCTTACTGATGTGGAAAGTTGGCACCACAGAGGATAGACAGAGTCCCTAAACCTGCACAGCTGAAATCTGTGGTGCCTGATTTCTAGGCTGGATCTTTGTGCTATTACGCATTTGGCAACACTGCTTTGCTGTGTGCAGAGGCGTGGAAATGGGTTTCTGGAAGGCAGGTAGGCAAGGTTCTGTGAGCCACTGTGGCTAAAGCCTGACATTGGGAGTTCTACCTCAGCTCCTATCAGGCCATCGCATGGAATGTTGTGAATCTGCAGGTCCAAGATCCAAAAAGCTTGGGGCAGTGGACAACTGTTGCCCATGTAGATAATGAATATACCCACCACCCCACAAGATGCTTTGGACCCCTTTGTAATCTCCTTCCCTGGCCTCCCTCCTTTTCATCCCCAGGCAGCCTCTTATATTTCCATTTTTCCTCTTCTTTGTGCTTTTCATTTTCTGCTTTATAATGCGTTAGGAATCCCCAAATACATTTATGTTGTTTTTGCTTTAGATGGTCAGTTATTTTTAAGAGAAGTTTAAATAAGAAAAAAGGCATCTTTTATATTGATTCATGTTACCATTTCTGGTGCTCATCATTCCTTTTGTTGATCCAGATTTTCTTCTGCATGAAAGACTTCTTTTAATATTTTTTTTTTAGTTTAGCTCTACTGATGATAAATTGTTTCAACTTCTGTATGCCTAAAGTCTTTATCTTGTATTTGCTTTGAAAGAAATTTTTGCTGAGTGTAGAGTTTTAGATTCTCAGTTATTTTTTCAGATCTTCAAATACAAATATTGTTACACTGTCTTCTAGCTTTCATTGGTTCTGCTGGAAAGTGCTGTTTTTCTTCTCTGAAGTTTTGTGGGTCTGTTTTTTGCTCTTTTATTCTTCTTGTTTCTTCTATAGCACCTCGTTCTTTGTGCGTTTTTAATACTGAGAGCTGTTTGTTTTCCTCTGAAAATTATTTGGGGGTGTTCTTGAGGCTGTGATAAAGGTTTCTTTGTCCAGAGCTCATGTACTTGTTTCTGCTTGGGCTTTATGACTTTGGAACTACTTTAAGTTCTCAACTCCAGGTGTTTTGGTTGTTTTGACCACCCACATGATAGGAATTGCGACTCCATATACATTCAGAGGCCATTCATTCTTGTCTAAGCATAGACCAAAGTATGCCAATTTAAAATTTTCTCAAAAACGAAGATTTTCTTACTTTCTCCTTCCCCAACAAAGAAAGGTTTTGGGAAAGAACTATTACAGATGTCCATTTCTCCCCCACCCCCCCCCATGTGTTCCTTAGCAACAACAACAACAAAACACACACATACAATTTGCCCATCTCTTTAGGGTTTCATTGCTTGGACATTTGTCCTTAGTTCATCATTGGTGACGTATTTCAATGTCAGTTTGCCAGTTTTCCTCCGGCTCCTAATTATAGGTGCAGTGCTGTAGGGGAGCCTATGCGGGCGGGGGGGCTGGGGGGGCGGGGTGTTGGGTTGGTCTGGCTGGTACTTTGCTATTTCAAGGGTTCCTTATTCTGTGTAAAGAAAGAACCTCAGACAAAAATATGTGCATCTGTTGATTTACACTGTTTTTGCTTGTTTTGTTTGCTTGTTTTACTTCTAAGGCAGTGGGAAAACGCTGGCCTTTGCCATTCCAATGATTCATTCAGTGCTGCAGTGGCAGGTGAAGAAGCCTACCCCAGCTCTGAGTAACACAGCAGCGCCACCTGGTGAGACTGGAGCTGAGGCTGGGTCACCAAGTAAGGCTGGAACTGAGTCTGGATCCATGTGTGATGAGATGGGGATAGAGGGTGAAGCGCAGCCCAGTGAGACTGGAGCTGCCATCTCAGACCAGGTGCTGCCCTTCTGGGATGATGATGCTGGCGAAGGACCTTCTTCCCTAATCAGGGAGAAGTCCATCCCCAAACAGGATGAGGACAAAGAGGAAAAGCTTGATGAACAGACTGGAACACTACAACAGGAGTTCGATGTCAAATCCGTCACCTGTAAATCACATCCAAAGCGTCCTCTACTTGGGCTGGTTCTGACTCCCACCCGAGAGCTAGCTGTCCAGGTCAAACAGCACATCGATGCTGTGGCCAAGTTCACAGGTGAGGTTTAGTTCCATGTAGTAAGTGTTTCCTGAGAGGGTCCTAGGTGCTGGCATGGCAGAGGTGAGCGAGCTGTGGCTATTGCCCTCCAGGGAAACTTCTCATCTGCCAGAGAATTATGCTCTACAGAAAATTGAGTGCCACTTTCTCAGTTGTCCTAAGAAAGACACATAGCTAATGCCATTCTAGATGCACAGGAAATTAATTTGTTGGATATAGTGGATACTTAGGGCAGGATTTGACAAACTACCTGATTTTGTAAATAAAGTTCAGCACACCAAGGCAGAGTGAAGTAGAGTTAGTAGTTTTTATTTTAAAAGCACTTTTAATATTTTTTATAGAGAGAGAAGGGAGAGGGATAGAAACATTGATGAGAGAGAAACATAGATCACCTGCCTCCTGCATGCCCCCTACTGGGGATTGAGCCCACAACCTGGGCATGTGCCCTGACTGGAAATCGAACCCATGACCTCTTAGTTCATGGGTCAATGCTCAATCTCTGAGCCATACTGGCTGGGCAGTAGTTGTGCCAGATCATTTAGCCCATGAAGCCAAAAATGTTTATGATTGCCTCTTTAGGGAAAACTTTGCCGACCTCTGCCTTATGGCATTAGAACTTAATTCTCTCATGGAATTCCTTTTGGGGAGAACTGCACAGTGGGAGTGTGTATTTTATAGTAAAAGCAACAGTTACTTACCAACTCTCACTGCATGTGAGGTACTTTGCCAAGCGCTTTGACTGCATGCTTCTGTGTGTTTTCTTTCACACTGGATACCTTGAGAAGTCCTCCACGAGGGAGGAGAGAATACTAGGCACTGGAGGAGATTCAGATGAATTCTAATTGAGGGAATGGGCAGGCTTCCCAGGGGAGGTGTGTCACAGCCACAGGTAACATTATTCCCAGTTGTGGTGCAGCATAGCTCAGTTTTTCTGGAGCTGTTGTGGTTGGAGAGAAGGGAGTAGAAAGGAAGGAGGTTGGGGAAGTAGGCAAGGTCCAGATCCCAGACTTAGAAAGTCCTCTAGGAGTGGCACCAGCAGTTAGGCCCTACCAGCTCTTTCAGCACCCCCTGCAGAGAGGAGCTGTGCTGGTAACTGCCTCTGCTAATCTGGGGTGCCTGTGTCAGCTGTGGAAGAAAAGCAACTAGACTGAATAACGGTGTCCCTTATGTTTATGTACCATAGGAATTAAAACGGCTATTTTGGTTGGTGGGATGTCCACGCAGAAACAGCAGAGAATGCTGCACCGCCAGCCTGAGATTGTGATCGCCACTCCGGGCCGACTGTGGGAGCTCGTTAAAGAAAAGCACCCTCATTTGAGCAACCTTCGGCAGCTCAGGTGAGAGACAGGAGCTCCCTCACCCCCTGTTCTGAAGTGGGCCTGGGGTGACTTGGTAGTGTGTGCAGTGCCTTCTCTCTGTCATAAAGTGTCCTGATGTGGTACCAGTTAACCTTGGCCTTCAGAAAACCAAACATGCATGAGGGAGATTAGTTGAGGCCCTCACGGTGTGTGTGTGTGTGTGTGTGTGTGTGTTTTGAGGGGGGGGTGGTGGTAGGATGTTCTAGATGATTCCTCTTACCCGCTATTAACCAGCGAATGTGGGGCTGTCTGGATCTGCAGGTGCCTGGTGATCGATGAGGCTGACCGGATGGTTGAGAAAGGCCACTTCGCTGAGCTCTCACAGCTGCTGGAGATGCTCAGTGATTCCCAATACAACCCAAAGAGACAGACACTTGTTTTTTCTGCCACACTGACCCTGGTACATCAAGCTCCTGCTCGAGTCCTTCACAAGAAACATACCAAGAAAATTGACAAAACTGCCAAATTGGACATCCTCATGCAGAAGATTGGCATGAGGGGCAAGCCCAAGGTCATTGACCTCACTAGAAATGAGGCCACAGTGGAGACACTGACCGAGACCAAGATCCATTGTGAGAATGATGAGAAAGACTTATATCTGTACTACTTCCTGATGCAGTATCCAGGCCGCACCTTAGTGTTTGCCAACAGTATCTCCTGCATCAAACGCCTCTCTGGGCTCCTCAAAGTCTTAGACATCATGCCGCTGACGCTCCACGCCTGCATGCACCAGAAGCAGAGGCTCAGAAACCTGGAGCAGTTTGCTCGCCTGGAAGAGTAAGTCAGGCCTGTCCCCAGAGCCCGGCCTCTAGCCATTGGGTCAAGGTTGCAGGATGGTGGGGAGATGGTGGGAAGCTACCTTCTGTTATGGGGCCTTATCAGTATAAAGTGCTCTTGTTTTGAACAGTGTGAGGCAGGCTTACCCTGTCTAGTACATTGGGTTGCTGGTAATGCCCAACAGAAACTTCCTTAGTAATGAACAGTGGTGACAGTAGTACCTACCATAAGAATAGAGTAAGTACTATGATGCATTTTAGATAGATTACTATATTCATTCACTTCTAACGTTCTTGAGAAGAAGCAGAATAGACTGATGGTAAGAGAACAGATTGGAACAGATGGCCTGAGATCGAATCCTGGCTGTACCCTTCTAGCTGGTCAAATTCTGTTTCAGTTTTCTCATAATTAGTGTAATAATAGAAGCCATCTCAGAGGGCTGTTAAGATTAAGTGGATTTATGCATATAAAGTGTTTAGAACAATGCCTGGCATGTAGTATATACTTGCTAAACGTTAGCTTTACTATCATTTGTTATCATTACTCTCATTTTATAGGTGAGAAACAGTAAGGGCTAGAAAAGCTGGTTAGCTTGCCCGAGGTTTCTCAGCCCGACAGAGCGGGGCCTCCGACCAGCCTGTCAGCCCCCAGAGCTCATGCCGTGCCTTACATGTTATGTTGTCATTGACCATCTGCTTCAGGGCCAGACGGATGCTCAGGCAGCAGGGTGAGGTATCAAGCTGAGGGCCTGGGCCGGTTGAGGCTGACTCTGAATTGGCATTTGCCCACAGTGTTTTTTGTCAGGTTACAGGGCGATTAGTTTCTAGAACAAGTGTCTGGTTTAACTCCCTTTGAATGTTGGTAGGTAGAGTTACTGCTTTACTGGATCAGGAGTTGGCAAACTGGCCCACAGGCCAAATCTGGCTCACTGCCTGCTTTTTTGCTTTGTTTTTTTAATTGATTTTCTTAGAGAGAGAGAGAAATATCAATTTGTTGTTTCATGTTTTTATGCATTCATTTATGTATTCATTGCTTGATTCTTTTATGTGACCTGACCGGGTATTGAACTCACAACCTTGGAATATGGGGACAATGCTCTAACCAACTGAGCTATCCAGTTAGGGCTCACTGCCAGTTTTTATTTTAACTTTTTAAAATATGTTTTCATTGCTTTTTAAAAAATATATGTATTTTTATTGATTTCAGAGAGAAAGGGAGAGGGAGAGAGAGATAGAAACATTGATGAGAGAGAATCATTGATTGGCTGCCTCCTACACGCCCCCTACTGGGGATCAAGCCCACAACCCAGGCATGTGCCTTGACCAGGAATTGAACTGGTCACCTCCTGGTTCATAGGTCATTACTCAACCACTGAGCCACACTGGCCAGGGCTGCCTGTTTTTATTAGTAACTTTTTATTGGAACACAGCAAGGCTTATTCATGTTTCTCTGTGCCTGCTTTTGCACCATAACAGCAGAGTTGAGTAGTTTCAACAGAGACTATCACCCACAAAACCAAAAATAATTTACTACCTGGCCTTTTATAGAAAGAGTTTGTTGACCTTGACTTAGAGCAGTGATGGTGAACCTATGACACGCATGTCAGAGGTGACACTCGAGCTCATTTTTTTGGTTGATTTTTCTTTGTTAAATGGCATTTAAATATATAAAATAAATATCAAAAATATAAGTCTTTGTATTACTATGGTTGCAAATATCAAAAAATTTCTATATGTGACATGGCACCAGAGATAAGTTTGGGTTTTTCAAAATGCTGACACGCCAAACTCAAAAGGTTTGCCATCACTGACTTAGAGCAATGGTTTAATGTTTGACAGCCTTTAATTTGCATCATATTCCTCATCCCTACCTCAGAGATACAGGGAGTTTGGACCCTGAAGGGCCCAGAATCTTGTTTTTAAGACCTCAAGTGTTTTCGACTTTCCTCGAACTGTGCAGATATTAAGAAACATCACTCCACACATATTATCAAGTGCTTACTATGAACCAGGTGCTGTTCTAGGGGCTGGTAATAGCACAGTGAACAATGCAGTCTCCTGGAGTTTACATTACAGTGGAAGGAAATAATAAGTTGAAAAGTAAGTATATAAATAAAAGAAGAAAAGTAAGTATATGGTTTGTCAGGTGGTACTAAGTGCTAAACAGTCAAGTTGTGCGGGGAGTTGTTCAGACTGTGTGAGTGTGTGGCCAGGGAGGCTTCTCCGATAAGGTGAGGTTTGAGCAGAGCAGAAGTAAGGAAATGTATCTGAGGAAGACCTTTTAGGACCTTAGTTATAGCAAGTGCAAAGGCTTGACAGTAAGCGCATGTTTGGCATGTTTGAGGAAGAGTAAGGACATCTGTGTGACTGGAGGGAGGAAAGTGGGAGGGTGATAGGGGATGAGGTCACCGACCTGGAATATGTGTGGCTGCATGGAAGTCACTTGAGGTGGTCTTCAGTATTGCAGAGTGTGGCTTGTTGATTACAGCCATGTATGTACCTCGGGAAGTTAATCTCTCTGAGCCTAAGTTTCTGAATCTGTGAAAAGGAGGTACGTACATAACATCTCAAAGGGTGTTTGTAAGGGTTTATAGTGCTTGGAGTACTCAGCAGGTGGTAAGAATTTGATTAGTGGTAGCTATTAGGTATCATTAATGAGCTTCCTTTTTCTACCACAGTTGTGTTCTCCTGGCAACAGATGTAGCAGCTCGGGGCCTGGATATTCCTAAAGTCCAGCATGTCATCCATTACCAGGTAGGGGCATCAGGGAACTTGGAGTTCCCAGTATCCAATGGGGAATTTTTAAAGCAGAGGTTGGGAGAGAGGGAGAGGGAGGAGGAATTGTTGGTCCCAAGGCCTCATGCCACAGAGAATACCACTGGTACCTAGTGAACAACCAGCTGTTGCCACTGTGGGAACACTGTGGTGAGCTTTATTCGCAAACCTCTTGGCTTTGTCTGATACAAAGAGCCCCTCTCTTTTACGTGGACAAGCTACATGAGATTGCCGGGTTCAAGTCTTAGTTTCCCCCTCTCTTTTATGTGGACAAGCTACATGAGATTGCTCGGTTCAAGTCTTAGTTTCTTCCACGAGGTGGGGATAATCAGTTCAGCATATAGAGTGGTTACTTTGGTGTAGAGCAGTGATTCTCAACCTTCCTAATGCCTCTTCCCTTTAATACAGTTCCTCGTGCTGTGGTGACCTCCAACCATAAAATTATTTTCGTTACTACTTCATAACTGTAATTTTGCTACTGTTATGAATTGTAATGTAAATATCTGATATGCACAATGTATTTTCATTGTTACAGATTGAACATAATGAAAGCATAGTGATTAGTCACAAAAACAATATGCAATTATATATGTGTTTTCCGATGGTTTTAGGCGACCCCTGTGAAAGGATCATTCAACCCCCAAAGGGGTCGTGACCCACAGGTTGGTGACCCACAGATTGAGAACCTCTGGTGTAGAGAAGTAGAAAGGTGTGAAAGTTAAGACCTGCTTGAGCTTAAATCCCAGCTTGAGCAAGCTGTTTAGTCTCTTTGTATGCAGTTTTTGCATTTGTTAAGTGGCAGTTATAGTATCTAATTCTTAAGTTCTTAAGGTAAAATAAGTTATTACATGTGAAGAGCTTAGAAAACCATGTAGCACAGCATAAGCACTTAAATTTTAGCAGCTCTTGATACTGATGTTAATATTTGTGTATACCCCTAGTGAATATCGCGGTTTGATGTGTGTTGGCTGCCTCATAGTTGGTTACTTTTGGGCATGTTACTTAGCATCTCTGGTTTCAATGTCATTGTTTATAAACTGGGACTAAATGCTACTTACTCCATAGAGTTATTACTAAAATTAAATGAGCTAATGCTGATGAAGCACCCAGCACAGGGAAAGCGCTCAAATAAAAGATAGCTATTCTGGCATCATTTCTCCTTTTTAGTCCCTCATGCTTTAAAAAACAAATTTAGGGAGCCAGTTCAATTCAGCAAATCTTCTTTTTGGGGAAGAGGCTGGGTCGGTTTTTGTAAAAGGTATCTGGTGAACATTATACAGTTTTAGCCCCTAAGAAGTAGCAGATCCACTAGAGATGAAGTGACTGCAGCCATAATTTAAGGCAGAAGATATTAGAAAATTTCAAAATATAATGGGAGAGAGCCCTGGCTGGGCAGCCCAGTTGGTTGGAGCGTTGTCCCGATATGCCGTTTTACATATATATACACATACACATATGTATGTATGTATATATAGATATATAATGGGAGGGAGAGGTAGCTTCTAGTTTGGGAGGTTGGAAAGTGCTTTCTAAAAGATGCTTGGCATGTAAAGGTAGAAAGGATGTGAGCACGTAGAGGTAGGAAAGGAAGGAGGAAAGAACACAGGGAAGTGGGCAGTTAGCTGAGTGAGAAGAGATGGGAATGTTGAGAAAGGAAAGTGAAGAGTGACTGCCATTTCCCACTTGATAGTCTGACGGCCTGACCAGGGCAGGGGCATGGGAGGGCAGAGCCCGCACAGGGAACGGGGAGTAAACCTGGGGACAGTTTGAATGTGGGGCTGGGAAGGGCTGGATCAGTCCACGGTGCTGGAGAGGTGTCTAGCTGCCTGGCTGAGAGGGAGGAGGCTCCAGCATTGGGCTGCTGGTCCTGAGGGGAGGAGCAGTGCTTGGTGCTGGCCACATAGTGACCTCCCAGTTCCTCCCTTGGCAGGTCCCTCGCACCTCGGAAATTTATGTCCACCGAAGTGGTCGAACTGCTCGTGCCACCAACGAAGGCCTCAGCCTGATGCTGATTGGGCCTGAGGATGTGATCAATTTTAAGAAGATTTACAAAACCCTCAAGAAAGATGAGGACATCCCATTGTTCCCTGTGGAGACAAAGTACATGGATGCAGTCAAGGTAAAAAGTGAAGGGGGGAGGGTCATGCTCCCTCACCTTGGAAGTATAACCCTTGGAAACTAAGTAATGCTTCTTCCAAGAGCTAAACAAAGGGATTCATTAAAAAAAATGGAACGAGGCTCTAGCCAGTTTGGCTCAGTGGATAGAGCTGCGACTGAAGGGTTCCGGGTTTGATCCTGGTCAATGGCATGTACCTCGGTTGCAGGGTCCGCCCTGGATGTACCTCGGTTGCAGGGTCCTCCCTGGCCCTGACCCAGTCAGGGCTCTTGCAGGAGGCAACCAATTGATGTGTTCCTCTCACATTGATGTTTCTGTCTTTGCCTCTCTCTTTAAAAAAAAAAAAGGAATGAGGCACTGTGCCTGGCATAAGGGCGAAAGACCGAGTGGCCACAAATGAACCTTCACTGTCTGTCTCTGAAGCCTCCACTACCTCCTCTGGATGCAGTGAGCCCTGCTGCCTGGACATCCCGAGGTGGCTGCAGGGAAGGGAGGTCAGCGTGGCTTGCTGAGGCAGACACTCAGGCTTCGTCACAGTCCTGAAGCAGATGCCAGTAATTCCTACCTTTGGGGTTTTATTTTAACTTAGCAGGCGTTCCCTGAGTGGGTACTGCTTACTATGGGCCAGAGTACATCAAACAGCAAAGCAGGTGCATTCTCTGTGGAGTTCCACTGGCTTGTGAAGCCGACCAAGTGCTAAAATTCAGGACAAATGGAGCACTGTGGTATCAGTGGGCACGTGGTCGAATTGGTAGGAGATGAGGTTTTCTCCAAGCGTCCTAAAGATAGAGATGTGAAGAGATGAAATTCCAGGAACTGAGGGAGCAGAGCAGTTGGCTCCTTTGGCGCAAACGGCATGTTAGCCATGTGGGGAAGTCTAATGGGAGACGCAGATGGAACGATGGAGACGCAGGTGGAAAGGTGGAGATGTAGAGGGAAAGGTGGAGGCGCAGAGGATAACCTTGAGTAAGGGGGACTATGAGCCACCCTGACTTTTCGTGGCTCCTTTCCGTCACACGCAAGATCTCTCCGTCTTCTGCTGTCACTGCAGTCTGACCACAGCACCCATGAGAGGGAGACTTGAAATGCTTTTCTCAAAGGACAGCTTGAAAGAGAGGGAAGGTAGTCTGTGAGTTTGTTTCACTGCGGTTGAGAGCTGGGCCCTAACTCCGGGCTGTTGGGGTGTTTCAGGGTCTCAGCTCAGCTGTGGAAGCAGCTGTGGTGCCTGGGGACTGTCTTCTTTGTCTGGGGCCTTCCATTACCACCCACATGTGGCCAGTCTGCCCATGTTTGAGTGCTGCCCCATTCCCTTAACTGGATGTTACCAGGTCAGGTTAGGGTGTCCTTTGGACACCTGTAGCTGGCAGTCCGCCTGAGGAGGCTCCAAGAGGGGCAGTTCAGGGTTGTTCGGATGCTGGCCCTTGTAATTTCCTATGTGTGCCACGTGTCACACATACC
>NW_006293780.1:960178-960931 GCF_000327345.1 Myotis davidii | reverse complement strand
GGTAAGTGGGCTGGACGGACCTTGAGCAAGGGCGAGTTCAGCTTGTTTTCCCTTTAACTTTGCTTTCTTGGAACCTCCCCACCACCACGGGTCCTGTCACTGGCAGCAAGATGCCTTTTCCGTCTTTGTGACAGGCCCTTGTCCCAGATGAGCCTCAAGCCCTCGGCCTTGCTTCCCTCTGTCTTCTTTGGGGCCTTCCATTACCACCCACATGTGGCCAGACTGCCCATGTTTGAGTGCTGCCGCATTCCCTTAACTGGATGTTACCAGGTCAGGCTTCTTAATCTCCCTGTGCCTGGGTGTCCTCAGGTTATAAAGTACCTACCTCATGGGGTTGTTGGGAAGATGGCTTGACTTATGGCTTTAGAGTGCTTTCAACAGTGATTGGCAAGTAGAAAGTATTTGATACATTTCGAGTTGTTGTCATTAATACTCTGCCTGTCTTCCAAGCTAACGAAGCACTTGGTCATCAGCTCACCCGATCTCCATGGTCTCCTGACATAAACCACAGGATAGTTATCCTGTAAATAGGGAACTGGGGTCACAGAAGAGAAGTCATTTGTCCAGGAAAACAGCCCCACCATCAGGTGTTTCCTGTGCCCCTAACTCCGAACCTGGGCCCGAGGCTTAGGATTCAGAGACGTGTCTGTGTGGGCCCTGCTCTAGAAAGTTCCCGAGTCTCAGGAGTGGCAGAACCACATCTGGAACCGACAGCACCGAGTTAGGCCCATTGTTCTTTCCAGCCCACAAGTG
>NW_006293780.1:959156-959769 GCF_000327345.1 Myotis davidii | reverse complement strand
TCGGAGACAGAAGCAGATGAAGATCCTGAAGAAGGAGCTGCGCCATTTACTCTCGCAACCGCTGTTTAAAGATGACCTGAAAACCAAGTATCCCACTCAGTCCGGCCAGCCGCCCGTGCTCAGGCCTGCTCCGAGGAGCGGTGAATCCGCTTTGAGCTGCCTCTCCAAACAGAAGAAGAGGAAGCCAAAGCCCAAAACAAAAGAGCAGCAGCAGCAGGAGCCCCAGCCAAGTACAAGTGCAAATTAACTGCCCTGAGGCAGCCTGCTGTGACCACACATGGTCCGTGCTCTCTGTTTATGTGGGACACTTCCACCTTTCCTTTCACTCCACTGTCAGCCGGTTACAGAAATCTCTCCCACACCGAGCCAGCCCAGGTGTAGGTAGGAAGAGGTCGCCGTCCTCGGGCTCCAGGATAACACAGGCTTCCTGAACATCAGATCACTTGTGCGCACCGTAGTGGGAGGGACCTCATGCAGATTGTGTTGTTTTAAAGTAAGAATTCTGTGCAGCAGCTTACATGTTTCTGTATTTCAGTGTTTACAGGCTTGTATGTTCAACTTGATTTCCTTAATTAAAAACAGAACCAGCATGTCATCTTGTATTTTTAGCCAG
>NW_006293780.1:955570-958408 GCF_000327345.1 Myotis davidii | reverse complement strand
AGAACCCTTAGCTTGGGCTCTCTACCACTCGCTTCGCTCACCGCTATAGTTTTGTCTGAGCCAGCCCAGGTGTAGGTAGGAAGAGGTCGCCGTCCTCGGGCTCCAGGATAACACAGGCTTCCTGAACATCAGATCACTTGTGGGGAAGCCAAGACTAGTATGCTGACTGGTGTGTGAGCACCCAGACCTGCCCTAGCAAATTCTCTCCTTGTCTCTCTCCAGCCCCTTTGTGACAGAACTGGTTGCTTCCCACGATTCCATGCGACCCTTCTCTTGTCCTGAGCCTTTGCATACGCTTTTCCCTTGGCCTGATTCCTTTCTCCATCCTTGAGCCCTGCTTCCTGTCTGTAGGTCCCTGAGCCCCCAAGAGGGTGAAGTGCTCCTGCTGTGGGCCCCCGAGTACCCATGTCTGCCCTCTGCACGGTACTTGCCACTCACATCACCTTTGCTGAGCTCCTCAGAGCAGAGGCTGCTGCTTACGGCCTCTGCAGCTGCGGATGGTGTGTGAATGTGCCGAGGGAACCAGCGACCTCCCTGTGCCACCCGGCTTTCTCCAGTCAGTCTGGATGAGGAGCCAGTATTGCTGCAGTTGTAGGAGACACACTGATTTCTGTACAGCTAAGTCTGGGCTTCTAAACAAGTTTCCCTCGGCCTCATGGTTGGCAAGGTTGGCAGAATGGCAGCAGTATTCCCTCAGCCCCTTTGGATAACTACAACAGGATAGTTGGTCTGAACTCAGACTCAGATGTCATTGCGTGTGGACCAAGTACCAGGACCGGTAGGCACTGCTAGCTACTCCATTATTTGTCAGGTCCCTGAGACATTCTTACGTCCTTCTTGCAGCGGAGAAGACTGGTTAAGCCTTGCTCAGGCTCACACAGCAGCAGGTGGTGGAGCTGGGTTTGGAACCCTGGGTATTTCCTTGTGGGCTCAGAGCAGGTTAAACATAGTGCATTAAAGACGGCAGTGTTGCCAAAGAGTGTTTCCCCAGTGTCACCGGAGAGAACGCAGAAGAAAACGGCTGTAGTCCGTGAGGTCACGCCTGAGTGACAGCTGTCAGGACAGTAGGGGACTCTCCATTTTCCAAATGATACATGGAGATTCAAGGTCCCTTAGCAGCACCTGAGCCATGAGAGGCCCGGGGCCACTTGTCACAGGCCAGAGCCACCAATGCCACTGATATCCTGCCCATACCTCCTAATGGCAAATTCTTTTTTTATTCTTTTTACTAGAGGCTCGGTGCCCAAATTCGTGCATAGGTGGGGTCCGGCAGGCCCACCCAATTAGGGCAGATCTGCCTGGGTGGTGGTGGCTGGACACAGGAGGTTGGCCAGCTGGCCCTGCCCCCCAGTCAGGGTGGGGTGGTGTGATCGGGGGTGGGGCCAGCTAGGGGGAGGGGCTGCAGGCAGTTGGGCAGCCAGCGCACCCCCCTTCAAACTCCTGGTCGAGGGACAATTTGCATATTAGCCTTTCATTATACAGGATTTTGGTGGATAACACATAAGGGAGGTTTTAAAAGATGAGGCAGCCTCCCAGACAGGTCTGCTCTCTGACCACATGAGGGGAAGCTCTGGTGAGGCCTTTGGTTCGTATTGATGCCTCCAGCCCAAGGGCGGGACTTCCTGAGTGTCTGGATCTTCCACCGAGCAAGCAGCCTGAACCACCACCAAATCCACTCACACTCTTAAGCCCCACGGGCACCAAATACTAAGTAGCCAGGACAAAAGTTGTTATGGAAACCATTTTAATGGTAGGAAATGTTTTCACCAACTGCCCAGGAAGTTGTAAGGCCTGGCCCACATCCCATGGAACCTAGGGTCCCTGGGCAGCCACCCAGAGCTCCGCCCCCACCCCCATTTCCACCCAGTGTGGGAATGTGTGTTTGGTTCTTAGACCATGGTCTGGGAAGCCACAGCATTCCCCTATCCTGCATGTCCCGTTGCTGCCCCTGGGAAGGGTGGGTTGAGAACATCCCCATCCATAGACCACTCCCTATAGCTGAGCCTTTTAGTAGTTTTCACACAATTGCATTCTACTTGAGTCGTCCTGTCTCCATCTCACTAAGGTGGGAGTTAGGGCTCAGGGAGGGGATGTGTTTTGGCCAAGGTCACAGGGAGTCAGTGACAAAGTGATATTCAAACCCAGGCTGCCTCTTGAGCCCCTTTGTGCCTAAAATAGGAGCTAGGTCAAAGCAAGGATAGTCTTTTTGTTGCTAAATATTTCCATTGATTTACAAAGTTTCTTTTGGGAAGAAAGTAATAAATATACAATTATAAAGCAAACTCAAAGCTTTTGGTCTAGAAAGAGATGGCTGCATGGGGTGGATGGAGAATTGCCCAGGAAGAGTGACTGTTAGCATAGCTGGGCACTCCAGACCAGGTGACTGGATCTGAGCAAATCACACTCTGTCCCGGCTTAGGACTTTCTGACTGTATGATAGTGCACACGTGCTATGTGCATTCCGTAGAAACAGCACTTTGAACTGTGATCTTTTCCCAGGCTAGCCACATGGTGACGCTGGGCGGCCGCAGCTCCAGGTCAGCCACGAGCGCATGAGGGCAAACCACCAATGCTCTGTAGTTTTACTGCCCCCAGCACTGGTTTGTCTTCTCATCCCAGCATGCCTACCAAACGCCCATCTATGTCTCCTGCTTCTGGTGAGAAGAGGAAGGCAGTTCTTGAGATGAAACTCAAGATAAATGCCCAACTAAAGGCTGAGCACGTGCAAGGTGGGCGGCTAAACTCTGATGTCCGGTAGGTTAGGTGGTAACTGCATTTTTGACTTAAAATATTTTCAAATTATGATGTGTTTTTGGGGACGGAACCCATCCTAAGCCG
>NW_006293780.1:945107-955506 GCF_000327345.1 Myotis davidii | reverse complement strand
GGGCCGGGGCTCAGGACCCACCTCACACCCGCAGAGTGGCCACGGGATGCTGACATTCACAAACCATGTAACACGTCCCCCCACTTGTCCAGTGCACTCCCAGCCCAGCACTCTTACCCAGAACCGGGTGAGACACTGAACCAATTCAGAGATAAGGGTAAGATTTATATTCCTGTGGACAGTGGCATGATCACTTAGCCCTTGGGTGCAAATTCCAGCCAGCGGCTGATGGGAATGTGGTCCCTGCCGGAATGAAAGCACCTGACGTCTGTCTGCGCCAAGGCAGGTGGTGAGTCAGGTGTGACGCTTGTGTACCAGGACTGGGAGCAGTCTGCTCCAGCCCGCGTGCATTGTGCGTCGTCACACCAGCCGACTCGCACTGCAGCACCAGTGGTTTCTAACAACTCCCTGCAGAATGGAGCCTGTGAGAAGAAGGAAGTAACTCGGGCAGTTCCACACCCCGCGTTCTCCATTTCCTCCCGCAGAGCAAGAGAACTAGAACTTGCTAGCAGTGCCCTGGCCAGCCAGGGCTCTTCGAGGTCCTGAGGCAGCAGGTGAGGTCCTTAAGGGGCATGTCCAGGTAGAAGAAGGAGGCGGCTGCCCACCAGGGCTCTTGTCTCCCAGGCAGTTTCCAAACAGAAGTCTCCCCACTGCCAAGTCCTTCGGCTTGCCTTGTTCTTCCCCACCTCACCTCTCGCCAGCCCAAACACCGAGCGAAGGAGGGACAGAGAACCTTACAAAGCTTGTCCGCGCTGCTCGGCTGGAGTCCACGGCTGCGTGTGCTGTGTCCACCTGACTGGGTAGCTAGTCTACCTCCAGGATATGTTGGGGACGAAGAGACAGCTTCCAGGTCCCAGACTGTAATTTTTCTCCAGCGGTGGTCCAAGTGGGGCTGGCAGCAGAACCCTGAAGGACCAGGCAGGCAGTCCCGGCCCTGAGAGAGGTAGAGGGGCCCCGACAACTTGCACTTCATGCGGAAGATCCCCTTCTAGACTTTGGCATAAAAGTCTCCGTTTCCTTCTTAAGTTAGGGTAAGAAAAACTCCTGTCAATAATGTTTGGGATGAAGCCTCACATTCACATTGGCCTCAGTGGCCCATGTTTCCTGAAGTCATCCACCCAAGGCCAGTCCGACAGCTGAGTGGACTTGATCCTTTTGTACAGAACTGGGAGTCAGCTGACCTTGAGCTCTTCCTCCCCACCAGAGAGGCACTGCCCCTGGTGGAGAGAAAGCGAGGGCCCTGCTGTTATACAATGGAATGTGGACACTGGCAGAAGCGCCTCCAGAGGAAGGCCCAGGCCCAGAGAGGGGAGGTGACCTACCCAAGGTCTCGGGAACTGGGGCAGAGCCAGGGCTCCTGGTTTCTTAGCTTTGAGTTAAAAATCATTTGACTTTCCATGAAAATAAATACTAAAAATATTGCCAAGTTACCACAGCCCATATTGGTAAGCCTCATTCCCAGTGACTTTGCCCAAAAGGCTGTGTTTTCTGTTTTCTAACTACAGTCTAAATCGCTTAAAAAATTGAAAAGCCATAATGTTCCATTCAGAAGGCAGTCCCGTTAGGTGACAGGCTCCACTTCATGGCCTAAAATTAATCACGTTTATCGGCTGCATAGAGGATGTTGTAGTGGGAAGTTTTATAGAGCAGGTAAACGGAAGGGATGGCAGCCTCGGGGAACACGTGGTGGTTCAGGGCCGTGTCCATCTCGTCCACGTACTCCACCTGCAGGGCGATGCTCAGCGCCTGGGACAGGGCCGTGATCTGGATGTGGTCACACTCCATGGCCATGGGCTCCACTTCCTGCAAAGGCCAAAATGGGAAACGCCAATTTAGGAAGGAAGCCCGGCTCTCGTGTTCCTGGCTCAGAGCGTGCCTGCAGCTGAGCCCCTGCTGGTTGTGGCCACGCAGGAGTAAGGCCTGGGAGCTACATCTGGAGAAATCCAGATTTTCCTCTGAAAACTGCCCAGGGTTTAAATGTTGGCAGCTCTTTCAGGTTCATGGTATGCATCATAAACAAAACACAACTTGGGGCAAATGTGACTTCGGGGCTGCTACTCCTTAATTATGTCCACAGTCCAGTCCGAAGCCCTATTTCTCAGATGGGAAATCTGAGGCCCAGAGCCACACAGTTCAGGCAGCTCACGGAGGATGCTGCTGGCGGGCTCATCCGTCCTCCTGGCCGGGGAGGCTGGTGCTCAAGTCCCCTCGGGAGAGAGGGTGCAGAGCAGAGCCCAGGGCTGGGGGCCGCGTCCCCACGGCCCAAGACCCGGAGGACCTACGTGAGTGCAGAAGTCTTTGATGTCCATCTCCTCGTCGATGAAGTGCCGGAAGAAGTCTGCGCGGTTCCTGATGAAGGCGGAGGTGAGCAGGCGCAGGAACTGCACGATTCTGTCGGAGGCGCTCTGGTCGTTGAACACCTTCAGCAGGCTGGCCACCGAGCCGTCCTTCTCCACCAGCTCCACCACACTGTAAAACTGGGCCCGGGGTCAGCCACGGCACAGCCAGACCCAAGCCACTGCCCTCCGTCCGCGGGACGCCCGCCGCCACAGGTTCACTTTCAAATCCTCAAGATCGCGCCAAAGCTAAGTAATGAGGGACTCAGCCCGGAGTCAGGTCTAGCGCACGGCAGTGGGGGTCTCCCTCCATCACGCCCTGGGATTGTTACTTAGAGATTCAGAACTGAGCGCCCCCTTCAGGAATGGGGTCAGGGAGTGGGGTGGAGAGGAAATGGGGGGAAGAGATTGAGGGAGCGTTTCCAGCCTGAGAGCTACTCTAAGGAGGTGCCTCCTCCCAGGGGGAGGGCAGGGCTCTGAGCTCTGTGTCCCATATCCCCACCCGCAGGAAGCATCCCTCAGGCCTTCCCAGCTGGGAGGAGCAAGTGAGGCACAACCACAGAGCCGCGGGCTGGGAAGGGGCTAGGGCCGGAGCCCATCCTGTCTGCTGGGCCAGCGTGGAAGGCCCCGGTGGTCAGCGTCGCCGCAGGTTAACTCACAGCATTAAAGAAGTTTCGGAACTTGTGCTCCTCAAAGCCAGCAGTCAGAAGGTCATTTGGGGTCTGCAGTACCCGCTCTTTGAACCTAAAGGGACAGGTGGATGCTTACAGGGAAGTACAGGGAGCGCTGCTGTCACTGTAGCTGTCACCCCCTCACCAGCTGTCCCCCAATACAATGAGAAGGCATGTCACTAACAGGGGAAGGACCTCTCTGCCTCTCAGGGCACTGCCTCATGGACCACACACTGACTTGTTCTGTCCTCACTGTGTACCATCCAAGGAGGTGAGTATTATACCCATTTCTCAGATGAGGAAGGTGAGGTAGTCACCACCTGCTCCCAGACAAAGGCCTCTTGGCTCTGTCCCTCCTTCTGTCTCCAGGGTTCATCACCATCTCTGGCCTGGACCATGCCTGGCCTTTCCTTGCTCCTGGTCGTTTCTCCACAGGGACCTCCGAGTGACCTCCACAGCCTTCTCCCTCAGCACCGGTGTCTGGCCTAGCTCACCAACCTCATCTCTAATCCAGTCCACAGCCTCCCTCCCGCCCCACAGCCATTCCCCATGTGCCTCTCACCCCTTAGTCCCCCCTGTCCCCTCAGCCAGGGATGCTCTTCTCAGTAGTGTGCTAGCAACAGTTTGTTCTCATTCACAAGAGCTAGTTGTTAAGTTTTTAAGAATTTTGCCAGCCAGGTGTTAAACACAGCCATTATTTAAAAACCAAGTTATGTACACTTTTAATTAAGTTATGCTAATAATAAAGATAATACTCAAAACTCATCATTTTCTGATTATTTTACTATTATATGCTCTTAAGGTTCTCTGTCGGTTGTGTACATATGGTAGAAACACAATGTCACTCAGAAAATGCTATGAATGACTCACTCAAAAGAAGGACCAGGTGGCTTAATTTCTACCCCCTTGGAGAGGATCTATCTTTGGAACAGGAGATGGCCTTAACCTGGCAGTTCTCAACCAGGGTGCCTCCCCTACCACACACCCCCCACTCTGCCCCAGGAGATACTGGCAATGTCCGGATACATTTTTGATTGTCCTGGCTTGAGGGTGCTCCGGACATGGAGTGGGTGGAGGCGAGGGATGCTATGAACATCCCACAGAGCACGGGACAGAGGCCAACCCCACAGCAGAGCAATCCTGCCCGAAATATCAGCAGTGCCGCCATTGAGAAGCCTGCCTGGCCAGGGGTTCGGACACCAGGGTCCACAGGTCAGCCCTGAGTGCTCTGCGATTGTTCGGTCCTTGGCTCCATCCCCGGCCACTTGGCTGCCCCACCTCCAACACGGCAGGCAGCTGGGCATCCCCGAACATCAATGCCGCTGCCAGGCAGCCCTCCAGCTCCCACCCTGGGTTAAGTGGGCTGTGCCGAGGAAAAACCCTCTATGAAATTCAGCGCCGAAGTAGCAGGAGCCCACCCCGCCCCACTCACTTGAGGACCTCTCTGCCCTTCCCCAGCAGCGACTCCAGGTAGGAATAGCCCAGAGCCCGGTAGAAGCAGTTCCCATCCCCCTTGGTCTTGCGGATGGCGATGAACCTTTTGCTGAGTTCCTGTGGGAGACAGGGCAACGTGGACATCTGCAGCAACACCCCTGCTGTCATCTGCTGTCAGGGCGGGCCCGACTCCCCCAGGAACACGCTCCCTCCCCTCAGACTGCCCACCCCTTCACAGTCTGATCTGCGATCCTCTCCCCCGACCCCCTGCCTCACCTGGATTTTCCTCTGGTAAATCCTGTTTTCAGGATGATCCCGGAGAATTGAGAGAATGTCACATTTCTCTGATATTAGGTGGAAAGATGTTTCAGTCTGAAAGCAAAAGAAGCAAAGGGGGACACTTTCAAAAGCAACTGATGGGCCCTCACCAAGTTCAAAGCCTCTGAACTGCGAGTTATCTGACATCGCGACTGTCATCTTCCCCAAGAGACATGTGTGAGACGTTACCGGGGTCCTGCATGCCCTGTTCCCTGGACAGGGAGTCAGGTCGCCCCCCATGGAAGGTACTATCTGGTACCCTCCGGACTGATTCATCATCTAGAATATAATGCCTCAAACCCAGCGAACCTTCATGCTGGAGCACGATGTGTTCCCTTGCCGCCTCTGTCCTTCCCGTCTCACTCCCTCATTCATTCCTTCTTGCAGTCACCCAACAATTCCCAAACACCCAGCCTGCACCAAGCAGTGCTAGAAATGCAGAGGTGGTAGCATCTGGCCGGATGCACCACCTACTGGTGAGAGCTCATATTGCAGCCCAGCTCGGAGTCCAGGTCAATTCCAACTCCTGGCCCAGAGTCTGGGCCTGGGGCCTGGGGTGACTGAGGAGTCACCTGGCAGGGAGCAGGGGGTGGCAGCAGGGAGCTCAGCGCCGAGGAAGGTGCAGGAGACTCTGTACTAACAGCCAGTCCCCTCAGGCCAGGCCTCTGCCTTTCGCTTTTCCTGCCAGACTCAGGGCTCAGATGAGCGGGGAGCGGCACCCCGGCCTCCAATGCACCCGGGAACAGCTCTGATTTCAGCACAAAAATAACGTGGGGGAATCTGGTGTTAAAGCCACTGGGGGTTCAGTTTAAAACCTGTGGCCCTGGTACCTGCGCACAACCCAAGGGGACAGTTCTTACGCAACAGTTCACAGCTGAGAGGTTGGCGTTAATGGGGAGTTTGTCAACGGAAAGCCAGTTTTCCATCAATTTATTGCCATCGTTTTTGACGAGTGCCTCCACCCACACGAGCCTTTCTGGGGCGGCCTCTCGGCCCCGATTCCTGTACCCAGCATCCAGGACAGAGGAGAGGTGCTACGACTAAGAAGCATTTGGGGGGAGGGGGGGGCCTGGGTGCCCCGACCGATCAATGTGTCCCAAGCCACACAGACCTTCCTTGGCACAGGACAGCTTGTCAGACCCTCTGAGACCTTCTGTTCACCTGGCTGATTCCCAGGGCCCATCCCAGGCCTTGGACAGAGGAACGGATGAGATGTTCGTTGAATAGATTTCACCCCATCTGCACCCTCTCCCCTCTAGGAAGAGAATCCTCTGGTCCTTGCAGGTGCCTTTCGTTACTACCCAATGGCTCCTGAACAGCCAGGCCTTGGGCTCATGCCTCTACCTGTACCCCCTGCCGCCCTGTGGACCCCCGTCAACTACCCGTTAGTGCATCTGTGAGCACCCTCCAGCCAGGCTCTGAGGTGCTGGTGGGCCTCTCATGGGTCCACCCTGGGCCCTAGCGGCCAGCCCAGCCTCCCTCAGAGGCCACTCTGCAGGGCCACCTTGGGCTGAGTCAGCCTTGTGAACCGGGCCCAGCCGCCCCGAAGCCACAACTCATGGCGTGGCCACAGCCGCCAGCTCCGACTCCTAGAGGCCAGAGCCTCCAGGCTGGCCCAGCAGCAGGGCAGGCCCAGAACCTGGCCCACCTCCCTCCTAGAAGGTACCATCACTTCCAGAGGCTCCCGGGGGCTCAAGCCTGGCTTTGCCTGCCTGGGGCTAGGTCTCCAGAGTGAGCTGGCTCAGGGGCTGTGAGGAAATGCCCTTTTAAATGTCTGCTTTAGGAGCGATGTGTATATACAAATACGCGGAATGATCAAAACAGTTTTACTCAGGTGAGTAATCAAAAATGCTTGGAGGCCGAAGACTTAGGAAAGGCCTAGAGCCCTGAATGCGTTTCCTATCGCTGTCTCACAGATTAGCACAAAGTCGGGAACTGAAACAGCACGGACTTACCGTTACCTGCGTTTCCTGGAAGCTCGGGGGAGAACCCATTTCCTTAGGTTTTTCCTTTTCTACCGGCTGCCGCACTCCTTGCTCATGATCCCTTCCCTCCATCCTCCCGGCTCCTTCTCACTCTGACCCGCCTGCCTTCCCCCTTCTAAGGACCCTTGCGATGACACATGGGCCCCCCTGGTAACTCAGGGTACCTCCCCTTCCGAGAGCCTCACCTTCCTCACACCTGTTGTTGCCGTGTGAGGTACCCTGTTCAGGGGTTCTGGGATTAGGCTGTGGGCATCGTTGGGGGGCTATGACTCAGCCCACCATCCCAATGCCCCTTCTCTGCTGCTTAGCTCAGAAAATAGGGAAGACCCTGTGCTTGGGCCCCCATATGTCTTGGGTCACAGCTATTGGCTGGCCGTGCAGAGACCCTGAACTAGAGACTGGTCCCCCTCTCATTTGATGCCTGAACTTGTACAATATCCTCAGAACTGGTCTCCGGCTCGGACCTCTTCCTGGAGATCTGGCCTCAAACAACCACCAGCCACTGGCATGTCTGACCAGCACCCCCAAATCACTGTGCCCCTACCTGCTCTCTCACTCCACCTCGGCCTCCCCTCTCAGGTGTCCCCAGCTCCCCTAAAGGCCCCTCCAGCCGGCAGAGCTCACACCGAAGACCCAGGAGTCCTCTCCACCTCTTCTCCTCCCCCATCAACCTGTTCCTGGGTCCAACCTGAGCTGCCACCATCTCCCCCAGCCCCAAGAGGCTGCAACAGGGTCCCTAATGGACTCCTGGCTTCCAGCCCCGCCCCCATCCCGACCATCCGACGCAGCACCCAGGGCTGGCGGCTCAACATGTAAACCAGGCGATGGCATGCTCTTCCTCAACACCCCCAGTGGCTTCCCTCCCTCGGGAGAAGACTGAGAGGACAGCTCCCACCCTCCACCTTCCCTCCCTCTGGCTGAGCCCCAGCCACAGTGACACTCAGTCTGATCCTCCAGCAAGACACACACGTTCCTGCCTCAGAGCATCCACACCTGCTGTTCCTGCTGCCTGCAATGCTCTGCTGCCTCCTCAGGTGACTCGGTGACGTCACTGCCCCCAGACAGGACCACCCAGTTTCATTTCATCCCTCTGATGCACAGGTTCCCTCATTCACTTGCACACTGTCTCCCTCCCTCCACTAGGATGTCAACTCCATAAGGGCAAGGACTCTGCCTGCCAGGACTAGAGCCCCAGTGCTGGCACCCAGAAATGCTCCAAAACTACATGCTGAGTGGATGACAGTGAGCGGATGAGCCAGTCTCAGACTCCAGCCCTGTGTCCACTGCACGCCAGAGCGATCATCAATGTCAACCAGCTCTTCCTGCTCAAAATTATCTATGGTTCTTCCCACTAGCAGAGTAAAACCCAACCCACGGCGCAACACGTTCTGACCCCGCCTGCTTTTCTTTTCTTTTTTAAAACATAGTTTTATTGATTTCAGAGAGGAAGGAAGAGGGAGACAGAGAGAGAATCATTGATCGGCTGCCTCCTGCACGCCCCACATGGGATCAAGCCCGCAACCCAGGCATGTGCCCTGACCGGGAGTCAAACCATGACCTCTGGTTCATAGGTTGGTGCTCAACTACTGAGCCACGCCGGCCGAGCCCCACCTACTTTTGTAGACTCAGCTCTCCCCCCAGCTCCCTGCACCCACACCGACCACTATCCTTCCCTAGAACACCCCATTCTTAACCATATTTCCAGGCCTCCGAGCATGCTGTGCCCTCTTGCCTGGGGTGCATTCCTCCCACGGTCCCTCCTGAAGGAACATCCTTCAACACCCAGTTGCCAAGCCCTCCCGGTGAAGCCCTCCCGCACTCCCCCGCCCTTAGAGGGTGCTGGCTTCCCGCTGTGCTCCCAAAGCCCTGGTCAGACCTCAGGCCAGGACCAGGGGCTCCAGAAGTGCTTGTGTCCGGCTAGGTCTTGACCCACAAGCACTAAGAGCGGGCAGGCCCTGGCCTTTGTCCTCAGTGCCCAGCATGACTAGAATGCCCACTGGGGTCTTGTTTGACAAGTAAAAGCACAAAGCCACAGAAGGGCCCTGTGGTTTTCTGTTCACTACTGACACCCATGCATTCACCCAACGTTAAATGCACTTCGAGTGAGCATGGGACCCTCACCAGCTACAGCCCCCTGGCCCCCCGCGGCAGCCCAGGTCTGGTCCTCATCCTGGCCCTGTCTCCCCACGGGGTTCTGTGTCTTCTAGCTGGGACCTTCCTCAAGCGCAGCCCATGACTTTGAAACGGGAAAGGAGAGAAGACGCTGTATCTTCCAAAGACATTCTCCTCTGCCCACCACGCACACACTCATCACCACTCACACCACACAGCCCAGGGTCCACCACAGTGCCTGGCAAACAGCAGGTGTTCAATAAATGTTGAGTGAATAGAAGAGAACAGACCCACATAGCCTGCTCCCCCCCCCCCCATTATTAGGGAGGCTGGGTGCCTTGGAGATGTCCTACTTAGTGGGCTGATCACTTCCTCTTGGAGGCACCCAAGCCTCCCAGTGACGGTGACCGGGTGAAGGTGTGATGCTTTGACCCCACCTGCCCTCTAACTTCCAGTCTCATGAGTCCAGGGCAGGCAGGGCGGCGGGGTCAGAGGTCTCACTGTACAGCACCAAGGGCGGAAGCTGAGGTCCCAGACCCCACTGTCCCTGCGGTTTTCTCAGCTACCCAGTGGTGACCAGAAGGCACCCAGCCTCCAGCTCCAGGTTGGCTAAACCCATTATTACCCCACCTCAGACTACTCCCTGGTGGGTGATGCACAAACACCTGGGCCCCTTTCAGGGCAGCAGAGCCAGGCAAGCCCTTGGGCCCCGGGTAGAAGCAGGAAGCGGTGCTTCCTCATGCTCCAGAGACCTCAGCCACACCTCAGCAGCGAGCTGGTTTGTCCAGGACGCTGGGGCTCAGGTGACCCGGCTGCCCACGCCACACCCAGAACGTGTGGGGCCATGACCCGGCTTTGACCCCTGACCCTGTCCGGCAGCATACAGCAGTAGTGACCCATTTCCATGCCCAGACACAGGGGGAGGACACCGAGCAAAAAGAACCAGGCACCTGTGCACACCTATTGCCAGGACTCTGAGCACAGAAAAAGCCATCCCCCGCCCCCCATGTGGTCCCCTTGGCAGCCCATTTTACAGATGAACAAAATGGTGCAAGGGAGGGGACGGGGCCAGCCAAAGCCTCTGGGCTTCCCAAGGGGTGGAGGTGAGATTTGAAGGCAGTGCTGTGACTCCCTGAGCCACCCGCCTTTCCACTCCACAGGACAGGGGGGTGGGGGAGGGAGAGGGGACCCACAGGGGAGGGTTCAGGGCGGCAGCTCAGCAGCCCCCTGGCTGCCTGGCCCCTCCCAACCCGGGAAGGTGCCCTGATGGAACAAGAGCACTGGGGCGAGTCCAGAGGCTCGGGTTCAAGTCCAGGCTCCCCCAGACCGCCCGTCCCCTTCCTGTCTGGGCCTCGTTTCCCCACCCGCTCAAGCCCCCGGTTTCTCAGCTCAGACGGGGCTCTGAACCAGGGGCTCCTCCAGTCTTGGCTTCGCCCTCCCTCCTCCCCGTGCGAATCCCCGCTCCGAGCACCTGCACATCCGAGCACCTGCGCTTGATGTCCGGGACAGACGGGCTTCAGTGACCCGGCCACCGCGCACGCCC
>NW_006293780.1:932370-944633 GCF_000327345.1 Myotis davidii | reverse complement strand
CGGCAGGGGCCTCGAGGGCTGGGGGGAGAGGGAGGAGAATACACCCGACCGCTCCGCAAACCAGAGGCCAGACCTACGCTGTGTCCCAGCGAGACACACGCCCCGCGATTGACGTCTGAGGCGGGCAATCAGAGGCCGGCGCACAAAACGTCACAGAAAGTGGGTGGGCCTTCACGCGCCTTCAGCCTATGCGTTAGGGCCCATCTGACAGGGTACCGCCCCCTTTTAAAGACACAGAAAGCTTTGAAGTAAGGAAGGAGTTCGCACCCTCCGGAGAGGTCTTCCTTTGTAAAGGCTTCGTTTGTAACCAGAACTGCAAATCCAGGCCTTCTGGGAGATTAGCTGGCCCTCATTCATTCATCAACAGCGCCACAGAAGTGCAGTTGACTGAGATCAGAGAACAGGCACGTAGGGAACATGTGTCCAACACATCAACTGCCTGCCCTTGTGTGGCTTCTAAGTGATATCTCATCCCCTTCCAACTCACGAATCAGTAGGTTGCCAGGCACCATTAATGTTTGTTGAAGAAATGAACTTCCAGGATTGTCGCGTCTGGGCCCCTGGAATTGTGTGGTCACAGATGAGGCACAGAGCGCGAGCCAGGGCTGGTGACTCAGCTGGCATACAAGCTCATTATGACTAAACATCAAACAGAGGACTATGCTTCATTCAGAGATGTAGTCACCCGCCCTTGGCCCCTGGAGGAGGTGCATTAGGTGGGGGAGAGGTGTGTGGGGAGGGGGCTCAGTGCACTGCATGTGTCCTTTTTGCCGGTATTAACACCTCCAGGAGCAGGCCGTAAGCTATTCCCCACCCCCCTCTCACGCCCCTGTCTCGGGCACCAGGCGAGGCTCCTGGGCAAACAAAGGCCTGTGTCTTCCAAGTGCATCTGTTGACTAGGTGGGGAGTGTGGGGTCAATGGAGCTCAAGCAGCAATCACACTAAGAGCTAATTTTTCCTGAGCACTTACTGTGTACCGGGCACTGTCCTAACCTCTCAGCCTTCATTACCTGTCTTAACTTTCTGACATCTAGTGTAGGGAGGTAAACTCACAGCACGCAGGGGGGGTCAGTCCCAGGCAGCTTGACTCAGAGCTGGTTTTGAATGCACCGTGCATGAGGCTGCAGGGGGGGCCATTGCACGCCCCTCGCCCCTATTTTTGGAGAGTTCCTGCTCTTTGTTTTTTACAGCCTAGGAAGCCGAGAGGTGACAAAGCAGTCCATGCTGCTCAGCTAGGAAGAGGCCCGGCTGGGCTGGATCCCCAGACTCCTGACTCCTCAGCTGGTGCTCATTCCAGGCTGTAAGGCTTCACTCGGGGGAGGAATGACTGAGTCAGAGCGGTCACATGGGTGCAGGTGAGGCAGAAAGGGCTGGCGGGGGCATTGCCTGGGGACTGGTCTCAGGCTTAGCCCTGGTTGAGCCCACATCCAAGGCATTTGGGGTCCCCAGGAGGAGGGCTCTGAGTGAGCTGGGGCTTCTAGGAATCCTCGTGTTGGACCGCACTAAGCCCTGAGCCCCTGGCCCACTCTCCTCCCTGCCCCCGGCCACAGCAGCTCCAGACTGAGCCAACCTTGCGGTGTGGAAGGGCACTGGGCTGCAGCAACACCGGGCCCCCGGCTGGATTGACTCTGTCACTCTGTGCTGTGTGGCCTCAAGTGACTTCCAAGCCATCTCTGGGCCTGTGACTCCTCACTCAATGAAAGGGCTGGACCATCTAGGGGATTAAAACAGATTTTTTAAAAACCGTTTTTAGTAGTGACGCTTTTAAACAACACACAGTCTTATCCAGAACCTCAGTGTATGCAGAATGGACTCTTTCCTCAACTCCAGCTCCAATAAGCAGGGGACATGTTATCTCTTTAATCTATGACCAATCAGGCTCCTTCCTGAGCTCTCTCTCTCTCTCTCTTTCTCTCTCTCAAACACCATTAGAAGAGAGAAAACGTGTAGAGTCTAGCTGCTTTTCAAGCTGGGTCCGAGTTAAAAGTGTGAGCAGGCCTTTTGGGGGCCACCTCAGAGCTGGGGGTGATCAAGTTCTGTCTGAAATGACTCGGCTTCGTCTCCCTGCACCTGTCTTACCTGGTGCCCAGGCGTCTGGGGGAGGGGTCGGGGGTGGCTGCTATGGCCTCACAGGTTTGGAAAAGAGGGTCTTTGTGCCACGCCAGCATGACCAAGGGTGATCCCGAGTGGGGGGTGGGGGGCGGTGAAAGGATTAAGGAAAGACAGACAAGAGAATAATAGCTGGGTCTTGGTGGGATGCTGTTCCCCGATGAGGAGACAATGACAGCGCCTACAAGCCGTGTCTTTATTTTATAGCAGATGCCATGAGGCAAGGTAGGGGCGTGATCACGTTGTTTACAGCGTTCTCGTGAGCTTCAACCTCACCCAACTACATGCACCGAACTCTATCACAAGGCACGTGGGGCTACATGTTCGGACCATAGGTTCAAGCTTACAACCACAGCCGTTGGCTATAATTGTGCTGGGAGGGCCCTGCCCTCCAGCTGGGACTTGCACGTGGCAATGAGAGGACCCTGTCATTTCATTAGTCTGAGGCTTGAACCTGGCCAAAACACAGTATCTGCGCCCCACAGGTCTTGTCCTCCAGCAAAGGACACCCCAGCACCCGGGGCTGGGCCCTGGGCCCATGGCCTGGCCTTCCCCACCTCACTCTCTACATTGTGGCCCCAACCCACCTTTCTCGTCCCCTCTCCCCTCACTTCCCCAGGTGCCCAGCACAGGAGCCTAAGAGGATGGCTTCAAGCGCTCCGAACCTTCCCCATCTCTCCCCGCCCTGAGCATTTGCTCTTCCTGAATGCCCACATCACAGGCTCCACATGTCAGATCCCACCAGGCCTTCAAGTTCTGGTCCCTCCCCCCTGACGCCTGCCCAGGTTGCCTGCTGAGCTGGTCACAAATTTTTCTGCGTTTCCACCACCCCATGTCTGTCCTTCTATGATGCTGACCCCTTGCAACTGTGATTCAGAGGGGGCAGTAGAACATGGTAATTACCAGTGTGGGCAGTGGCATGTAGTATATTCATGTCATGATTCCCATGGCATTTCTCCTTGGGCAAGTCAGACCTCTCTGAGCCTCAGTTTCCTCATCTGTGAAGTGGGGGTATTCATGCCTACCACAGAGGGCAGTTGGGAAAGCTACTTGAGATGACCACGAAAGGCACTTGACACTCAGTGGCCAATACAGTCACACGCAGGTTACGCACAGAGAGGGGGAGTGGATGTGATAGAAGGGGTGGGGAACGTTTTCTCTGCCCAGGGCCATTGGATATTTATAACATCATTCGAGGGCCGCACAAAATTACCACCTTAAGAATTAGCCTGCTATATGTGGTCAAACATTTCATTAACTCACCCCTATGCCTTGGCAGGGCCAGACCACATGGTTTCACGGGCCTCACACAGCCCGGACCTTTACCGCCCCTGTTGAACTTGGTGTCCGGTAAGTGGGCCTTGAATGGTGGTTATTGGGGCCTGACCCTTGGGCATCCTTGTGTGACAAACGCTAAAGGGCACTGGTAGGGATTTGCTCCTGGCAGGAGGAGCCCCGAGGACTTTTGCATCAGCGTCTGGAAGGAGGTCACCTGCCTTCTTCTTGGACCATGAATGAAGCTCTGCAGGAGGGACCGCAGGCAGCCATCCCCACCGGCAGGAGCTGTTCAGCGCAGGCCCATCTTCCTGGCATCTTTACACGGTGCTTTTCTGTGCACTTGGCCTCCCCTGCCTGCGGGCAGGTGCTCTGCAGGGGGACCAGGACCCAGTGCACCCTCCCCTGTGCACAAGTGAACCCTGTGCCCCTGGCCGCCCCTCCCCTCCCCTCCCATCAGAGCCTGCCACATGAGCTGGAAAACTTCTTGAGATATAAATTCGTGTATTGCTTCACTGCTGGGGAAGGTCAGAAACAATCAGAGCTATTGTTAGCACACACACACACACACACACACACACACACCCTCAGGGAGCAGAGCTATGAACCAGCCCCGAGGCCGGTGGGCTGCCCTGGCTCCCACCCCGCAGGGGCAAGGTTGCAAAAGAGGCTTTTATTTTTGAGAAAAGATCTTTCTGGGAAGAACGATGGAACTTGGGGATTGGAGAACAGGGCAGATGGGTCTGGCTGAATAGGAAGAACTTCCTGGAATTGGGGAAGGGGCGAAAGCAGGTGTCCCCGAACAGGGGCACTCCCAGCTCTCTCCTGGCTCCCCGGGCACCTTAGGACCAGAGGAAAAAGGCTGCGCTGCCCAGGGAACTCAGCACCTGGCCGGACTATCCAAGACCCTCTGCCCCTCCCTTCCAGGCACCTGTGCGTTTGGGTGAGTGGTTGTTGTGAGCGAGGGAGCGTCCCCGAAGGAGTCACTCCCAGGTGTCTCCCCACAATGCCATGTTTATTAGGGAGACTCCCCCATCAGCCAATCCAGGACACGCAGTTAAACGCAGAGAGGGGGAGCTTAGCAGAGCGGACACTGGTGGCGTCTGCAGGTGGAGAGACAGGCGTTGGTCTCAAGCCAGGTGCCCGCAGTGGCGACCGCGTGCCGGGGAGTGGAAGCCCGGCTGGACTCTGAGTGTGACCGGGGCACAGCCCAGCGCGAGCCTCAGGCGGCCGGAGCTCTGAGTTCTTACAGCCCCGGGGGTGGAGGCCCCACTCAGGTCGGTGCTCAGTGGAGTCCTTATCTGAGAGTCCAGACTTCTGGTTTGGGGCCTTCCGGACCCCTCCTAAGGGCGTTCCCGTTGCACCCCATCACCTCAGTCTTGACATAGCACTTGACATGACTGTCGCAGCTGACCGTGACTCCACACTGGGTTGCCCACGGTGCCCAAAAAGTCCACGCTGCTCTTGCTGTGTACAGTGGTGTAGCGACAGGACCAAAGATGGTTCATTCGACAGAGACTTATGCACACCACGTGTGACGGGCACTGACTGCGTACATCTGCGCACAAAATGACAAACACCGCTGCCCCCGCTCAGCTTCCGTCCAGCGAGGACGTAACCTCCAAGGCTCTCCCTGGGTCAGCTGCCCAGGGCCACACACCCCAACAGGGTGAGGGAGGACGGGGAGGGAGCCCCCAGATGATGGAGCTTTAATTTTCCACCAGCCCAGGGAGATGGGACACGCAGTGAGAGGTAATGTTAGCGGGAAAATCCAAAAGGAATGCAGTATTTCTTGTTCCCTCAGAGCCAGCCGCATGCCAGGCTGGTCCAGCGTTTCAAATGTGAGACAAGAAAAGCTGGAAGAGAAATCATCTCACAGGGCTCAGCCACACCATGTCACTGCTCCCTTTTCAGTGGAAACATGACCCACAGCCCCTCGAGGGCCCAGGATGGGCCAGTTTCCCAGCCAGCTGCCCATATGTGGGCTCCTCCACGCCCGGATTTAAAAGCTACAATCTCTTCAGCTCAGACAGCAAGTGCTTGTCCCACATGCAGGTTCCTGGGCTGGGCAGGGAACACTCTGGCTTCCATGGAAGGAAAAAGCAGAGGACATTTAGGGATGAGGCTGGAGAGAGCTGCCTGGCCCAGCCCCAGCCTCCCCTGCTGGAGACTGGAAGG
Organism: Myotis davidii; assembly: GCF_000327345.1. Lineage (NCBI taxonomy): Eukaryota > Metazoa > Chordata > Mammalia > Chiroptera > Vespertilionidae > Myotis > Myotis davidii. Next base: position 939,071 of record NW_006293780.1, on the reverse strand, counting down.
TGTCCTAGCTACACACCTGGGGCAGGTACATGACCTCTGTGCTGCCCAGCCAGTTACCACCTGAGCTCCCACCGAGGGCTGCACAGGGTCCTGAGTATGCCCTATAATTTAGCAGCATAAAACAATGAACATATAGTACCTCCTTATTATAGTACCTCCCGTAGGGTCAGCAATCTGGGCATGGCTTAGCTGGGTCCTCTGGCTCAGGCTGTCTCTACAAGGCTTCAATCCAGCCTTCAGCCAGGGCTGTGTTTTCATCTGAAGGCTCAACTGGAGAAGAATGTGCTTCCAAGCTCACTCACACTGCTGTTGGCCGAAGGCCTCCCTCAGCTCCTTGCCCTATGGGACATCTCCATACATCAGCTCACAAGGTAGAGAGAGAGAGAGAGAGAGAGAGAGAGAGAGAGAGAGAGAGGAGGGAGGTCAAGCATGGTCTTTGTTAACTTGATCTCAGAAATAACATTGCATCACTTTTGTTGTACTCTCTTCATCACAAACAAGTCACACTCAAGGGGAGGGGAATATTTCTGTAAACACAGAAGGTGGGGTCATTGGGGCCACTAGAAGAGCTGGATTCTTCTCCATTTGGGCAATTCCTGGCGGAATTTGGTGTGCAGGTGTACCCTTAGAAGCCACGCCCTCCAGCTCACCTCAGAGCAAATTAGACCAGTGCCTTCCTGTGCCCATGGGTCCCCCAGGGGTCTTGTTAAATGCAGCTTCTGCCTTCTCACCAGCTCCCAGGTGCTGCCCCCATGCCGGTCCCCGGACGACACTGAGTAGCTGGGATCTGCAGCAGCACCTTCGAACTTGTTTCTTCTGGGAACTGCTGCGCAGATTGAACGTGAGCCATCGACTCCTGCCTGTGGTTCAGGATTCACACCTGTGCTACCTTCAGCCTGTAGCACTGACTCTGAAAGGAGACAGCCAGGCCTGGCTGCTGGGCTGTGCCACCTCGGTAAGCCTTTAACCTCGTTGAGCCCCATTTCCTCTTGGGCACAAGGGGGAGAGTTGCTGGCAGGGTGGGTGTGACGACAAGCTCTGCGAGATTCCCGCACACAGCAAGTGCCTGATGCATGTTGCCTCTTGTTCTTATGGTTCCTTTTACCAGCAAACCGTTCCCAGTTACAGCGACAGGGTTCCATTGGAGCCAATGGGCCTGCATGATATCCCTGCTCAAGCCACCTGACCCTACTGAGCTTCAGCTCCCCTCTGAAATACGGAGCCAGGGAAACGACACTTTTCAGCTCATGGTTGCCGGGAGGACCTGATGAGCACAGGGGTCTGTGAGCAGCATCCTGAGCCACCTTGAGAAGTTCCCCCCATGGGGACAGCCATCAGGAGCCTAACTCTTCTGATTCACTCACATGCACCCACTGGTCCAACAAAGAGCACCTGCTCTGTGTGAGGCCACGGAGGGTTGGAGGCCAAGGAGATGCGGCTCCGACCCCACGTTTCCCGTCCACAGTGCAGCTGGGACCCAGGGCTCCCGCCTCTGGATTCTGAATGCAGCGCCTCACTCAGCCCTGAATCGTGCAGGGAACCTAGGTAGCTGGCAGCCAGGGACAAGTGAGCTTTGGCACCAAAGGGTTCAGGAACCTTGCAGCATCTTCTGGAGCCACCTAGTAAGAGCAATGGGAGCAAACCAGGGGCAAGCAGTTCACGTTTGAAGACATTTGAGATGTTCCTATGGCCACACGTACAATCTCAGAGCACCAGCCTCCCAGCAGCCTGGCCATTCCTGGGCCAAGGGCAGGGCAGGGCTGGGTAGGGCTCCAGGGTGAGGGGCTGGGAGGAAGGCTGGAATGCCCCACGCCTCCACACCTGGGGCTGCAGCAAGGAAACCTCTTCCAGATGTTTGCTGTCATTCCTGTCTGGCCAACGTCCTTACCTGGAGAGTGGAACCCAGATTGGGACACCATGGTATGAGGCTAGAGACGAAGGGAGACCCGTTCAGAGAGTGGAGCCACGTTCAAGGGAGCAGAGCGCCAAGCTTGGAGACAGGACAGTATGCAGGGGGCCAAGAATCGGTCTTCAGAGACCTGCCTGAAGACCGTCCTGTGGGTGAGGACTCGGTAATCAGCTTTGTTCTTGGGGGCACCAAAGGTTAGGAGCCGTGAGGTGCCAAGAAAAGGTGCTTTCCAATTTTTGAATAATGTGTTTCTTTCTGGTTATAAATGTTCAGCATGCTCATTACAGAAACTTTGGAAAACATATGAAAGTATAAGGAAAAAGTAAAAAATTAGGATCCCACAATCCAGAGCTAACCTCTCTGTTAATATGGCAGAACAGAGTTCTTAGCTCCTTTTCTACATCCCAGCATTCCTCGGGTGGACTGAGCCCCAAAGGCTAGTGACTCTGGGGTTGGAATGTGGAATTTGGTGTGCAGGTGTATCAGACAGCTATCGCTATAACACTGCGTAACAAACAAGCTCGAACGTCACTGGCTTACAATGATAGGCATTTATTTCTCACTCAGGGCTCTGTGGGTTGGCTGAAAACGGAATGATTTTGGTGGATCCACACTTTAGGCAGGTCTCTATCTGCTTCATGTGGCTCTCATTCCTTTTGGTGGATGGGGGCTTTCTGAGGCTTGTGACTAAGCTCACAGTGACAAGCCCCACTGCACAATCATGTTTTAAGCCTCTGCTCCAGTCATAATCCACTATCATTCTACTTGTCAAAGCAAGTTGCATGGCCAACCCAAAGTCAAGAGGTGGAGAGGAATATCTGCCCACCAGGAGCCTCTGGCAAGAATGTGGATGTAGATGCTGCCATAGGGGGGTGGAGACTTGGGACCACTAGTTCAATCTACCCCACTAGGTGGGTCTAATGCTCCCCACTCCTCCCCAGGGTCAGGCTCCTCCCACTTGGAAGCACTGCTTTAGTGTTTTTCCCTCTTTATATCTATTTACTAGAGGCTCAGTGCATGAAATTCGTACACTTGGGGGAGGGGGTGTCCCTCAGCCCAGCCTGTGCCCTCTTGCAGTCCGGGAGCCCTGAGGGGATGTCCTACTGCTGACTTAGGCTGTCAGTCAGACATCCTTAGCACTGCCACGGAGGCAGGAAAGGATCCTGTCACTACCACAGTGCTTGCCAACCATGAGCCCGGCTTCTGGCGCACTGACCACCAGGGGGCAGCTCCTGTGTTGAGCGTCTGCCCCCTGGTGGTCAGTGCTCATCATAGCGACCGGTTGTTCTGCCATTCAATTGATTTGCATATTAGCCTTTCTATTATATAGGATATTTTTTTTTACCAAACTGGGTTTATAGTCTACTTTTTTTTAGAGTAAGTTTATAATGATTTGGAATCATTTCAACCTACAATGTCTCCAGCCCCATTGTACTCAATATTCCTTCATTTAAATAGTTCCAACATGACAGAGCAGTAATTATAAAGAAACTGAACTTGACTTAGTTCAGTTAAACCATCCAATGTAGACAACTGGAATTTTTCATCTCTGTTTAATTTAAAATTTTATTTTTTAATTACAGTTGACATTCAATATTATTTTGCACAAGTGTACAGCATAAGTGGTTATATATTTATATAATTTACAAAGTGACTCCTCACCCCCACCCCATAAGTCTAGTACCCACCTGGCACCATACATAGTTATTACAACGTTATTGACTATATTCTCTATGCTGTACTTTACATCTCCATGACTATTCATAACTACTAATTTGTACTACTTTAGAGTCTACTTAAAAAAACAAACAAAAAACCCTGCTTATTTCACTTTGCTGTACATCCTATTTTGTTTTTACATCAAATATTTTTGGATTTGTAATTTCATGGCTGCCGAATTATAAAACCACAACATTTGGGCATCATTGACTAAAGTCTTCCTCTGAGATATTTAGGTTGTTTCCAATTTGGCTACTATAAATAGCAAAGTGGTGGACATCTTCGTACAGCCACTTGGCTGCATCTGTGATAAACATTCTTGCTTTTGTTTGCTCAGCTCCAGGCCCCACCTCCCTCTGATGACAGTAGCTTGATTTCCCTTTGGGGAACCGCACCTGTCCCCTTCTTTCAGTCCATGAAGTTCATGCGGCACCCACCACCAGCTCCAGGGGACTAGCTTCTAGCCACCTCCATAAAACTCAAATAAAAATTTGACCCAGGCCTGGACAATCAGAGCATGGAATTCCCCCCTAATTATAGAGATCGGTTAGAATGGACTCGGTAGCCTAGGCCTGGCCAATCAGGAATTTGTTTAAAGGGAGCCACATGACCCAAGGTGATCCAATCAGAATGAACCCTGGGACTTGCCCCGGGGCCTACTGGGAAGAGACACTCTCTCTTTTCCTCTGACTTCCAGGCCAAGGTGGTTGACCAGCTTGTTAAAGTGGAGCATGAGAATGGAGTCCACATGCAGAGCAGAGGCCAGGGACAAAGGCGGGCTGGATTCTGCTGACGATGAGCCCCTGATGGGGCTGTGCCTCCAGCTGGAGTCCTAGCCTTTCCATGTTAAAATTCAACACTTTCTCTTTTTGGCTTAAGCCCAGTTGAGTTCGGGCTTGTGGCCATTTGGAACCAACTAGCTCTGGCTTTATTAACTTAAATTTCTTGACCTAGAATTACGGAGCCAAAGGACATAAACATTTTAAGCCTCTTGAGACCTATAAAGTTGCTTTCCAGAGAGTTTATTCTGCAGAGAGCATCGCAGTGTCTGCGAGCCTAAATTTCAAGCAGTAGCGCACTAGCTTAAGCATCTTAGGTGGGAAGAAATGATATGGTTTTTATTTTCAGTGACCTGAAATATGTTTCATGTTTATAGGCCATTTTTACCTATTTTGTGATTTGTTAAATAGGAGCAATTGGTGTCAATCTTCTTCTTTGTAAGAGTTTTTAAAATATCAAAAATTGTTCCTTTTTCACCTTTCTCAACATTTCCCCCCAGTTTATTGTCTTTAAATATTTTGATGTGTTCTGAGGTAGGTGTAGTTTTTTAAAAATATTTTTATTAATTTCAGAAAGGAAGGGGGAGGGAGAGAGAAACATCAATGATGAGAATTGCTGATCAGCTGCCTCCTGCACGCCTCACACTGGGGATCGAACCTGAAACCCAGGCATGTGCCCTGACCAGGAATCAAACTGTAACCTCCTGGTTTACGGGTTGAGGCTCAACCACGGAGCCAGGCTGGCCAGGCAGTAGATGTATTTTTAATATTTTTGTGATCAAATTACTTTCAGGTGTCACTCTGTTGCTTCCATGCTTCCAACATCCTTCCCGGCTGAAGGCCAGGCCAACGTGGACCAGGTTTTCTCCTTTTTGACATTCCGACACCCAGTATTTCGCCGAACCGCAGTTTGCCGACCACTGCCCTGGGGGCTTGTTAGGTTGTAGATTGATGGCCAGGCCACGGCCACACCAGGTGTCTGCTCTGATCATCCTGCTTCGCAAGGAGTGTGACAAAGCATCTGAACTTGACCTACGAATGCACACCAGGTGCACAGCAGGCAGACGGCAGGGGACAGGATGGCGACCAGCTCTCTGCAGAGCCCTGGCAGGCAAAGCTACAAAGCCAGCCAGCCATGCCTGGGCCCATAAGGGGGTACTACGTCCTGCACCTGGCAGGAAGGCAGGCAGGTGAGGTGGAGTGGGGGCGGCCCTCCCAGAATGCCAGGTGCACCCCATCATGCTGATGGGCACCCGGAGTCCTGGCAGGGGGGATGCGCTCCAGGTGGGTCAGACCCCAGCTTAGGCATTTAGGATTGGCCATGGACTCTACGGCAGTGGTTCTCAAAGTGCGGCCCTGGCACCCGCAGCATCGGCGTCACCGGGCATCGTGTTAGAAATGCAAATTCTAAGGCCTCCCCAGCCCAGACCTGCCGGGCCAGAAGCCCTTGGGTGGGTCCACGCCCTGTGTAACAAGCCTTCCTGATGCGTGTGCAGGTCCGCGAATCACTGGCCTGATCTGTACCCACATAACAGGGAGGTTAATGGGATGCTTCAGGTCTGGAAAGTGGTTGTGGGGAGAGAAGGGGAACTGTGAGCATGAACGTGAGGGGGTCCCTGCCACGGACTGAGGTTCATGCCTCCCCACCCCCTCATACGGTGAAATCCTACCCCCATTAACCGTGGGGCCTTGGGAGGTGAGTACGTCGTGAGGGCTCTGCTCTCACGAATGGGATTAGTGCCCTTACAAAGCGGCCGCAGAGAGCTCCCTCTCCGCCACCCCTTCCCTCCCCCGGCCGCGATGGGAGGACAGCGCGAGGACAGTCCAGTGAACGGGGCAGTCCTGCCGCTGCCTTGATCTTGGACTCCCAGCCTCCAGAACTGGGAGAAACCAATGTCTGCTGTGAGGCCGCGCGGGCCACGGTCTTCTGTTACAGCGGCCAGATGGACCAGACATCCTCACGTGTGACCTCTGGACAGAAGCCCGACCTCGTAGCCTGGCCTAGGGGCCCACCTGCTCGGACTGCCCAGCAGGTTCCTCCACCCATAGCCAACCTGGAACCCCGACCCCTGTGTTTCCTCCACTTCCTTCAGCCCCCCCACCTCCTCCTCCTGAAACCTGCCTCCAGCCCGACCTGAGAGGTCCTCTGAGCCCCAAAGGCCCGTGAGATCAGAAACTCAAAAGGATGCTCCCGCTCAGAGCCCCTGTGTTCAAACTGCTCTTTAGACCTGACCACACTCGGCCGCCCATCATGTTTAGCTCCTCTAATGGCCTCGATGGCCAAGTCCTCCCTG
>NW_006293780.1:928013-932286 GCF_000327345.1 Myotis davidii | reverse complement strand
CCCATCCCCCTCTCCCAGCAGCACCTGGAATACAGCAGACCTCCGCCTTTGTATTTCTCCAAGCAGCAGCATCTTTTCTGAAACGCCCCTTTGACAGTTCGTTTGCTGCTCTTAACTTTCAACTGTTCAACTGTTACCTACACCAGTTCTCACCGGCAGGCAGACCTCCAGCGGTGAATTCTTTTCACAGCCGCGCTGGTTGCTGGGATGAGTTGACCCCAGCGACACAATAAAACCAAATGAGCGTCCTCCGTGCAGACCAAGCTTTTCCAGCCTTGTCCTAGAATGTGAACCTGGGGAGGGGTCTCCCTGAGACCCTCTCGCCCAATATTACAGGTGGGAAAACCAGCGGAGAGGGGCGTGGCCGTGCCAAGGCCTCCCGAAGAATAGCACTCCTTTCTGGCCTCTCCGGGGCCCTCAGCGTGGGCAGAAGGCACTGACTTGGAATTCAGATTCTGGGGCCAGTAATGAAATGCCCCCCCCCGCCCTTCAGTACCCCAGTCTACTGCGCTCCCCAGTCTGCTGCGTGCAAGACAGGCTCTCCTGCATCCTACAGCCCTGGGTGGCTCTTTACAAGAGTTTCTGTGACTCAGGCATCCCGACAGCCAGGCAGAGCTCCGCGGTCTCAGGTGAACCCACCAGTGACACAAAGGCAGTCCTGGCTCCTGGCTGCTGGTCTCCAGCCTGGGACTTCCCACCTGGCTGCTGCCTCTGACTCAGGAACCCCCCTCTCTTCCCCATGGTCCCAGGCAGACCTCATCTTGATCCCTGTCAACCCCCCATCATAGAGAACAGCACCCCCATCCCAGCTGGCCCCAGGACCCCACCCATTCGCTCAGTGCCCCAGGCTGGCTCCCACCCACCCAAGGGCGTGGGTGGTGAGAAAAGGAGGCCAAGCAGGTCAGGAGATGGTCATGATGCTGGCCGGACCGGTGGCCATCGGCGGGTCAGCGCAGGCAGGAGCACTCTGAAGGCTCGGTGGTGGGAACGGGGGCCCTTGGGATTATATCTTGCCTCGTCGGACATTTCCTGAAGGGTCTGGGGTGACTTCTGAATCCCTGGTCCTTGTGTCTACCGCCTGTCCAGCACACACTGGGTTCCATGAGCAGTAAGATAAATTTCACGGTCTCCATTTTGTCCAATATAAATTTCTAGGAGGAAAAACAAACCTCTCATTCTTTATTCTGGACACCATTCCCCAGGGACCAAAGCACCATTAAAATCTGCCTACATCTGCGTTAGCTTTCACAAGAGCCCTAGCAAGGGTGTGGTATCAGTGACGACTGGTGAATGAGCAAACCTAGGTTCAGAGAGGTTAAGTGACTGGCCTGAAGCTGCACAGCCCAGTGGTGGCCGAGCTGGAGGACTCAGAGTCCAGATCTTGTGTGGCTTTTTGAAGTGGTTGCCTGCCTCTTACCACTGCTTCCTCCATAAAACACACCCTGGCTGCCCTCGCCTCCCTCCCTGAGAGGCATTCAGTTCTTGGGGACCAGGTAGCCCTTTATCTCCCCCCACCCCCAGCTCTTTACCCAGCACAATGTGAGCACACGCAGGTGTCTCTCAAACTAGGTTGGGTGATTAGTACAGGAGACCATGGGGACCCCTTGACATTACTCTTTTAGGGGAAGGTGAAATGAATACACTGTAACTATTTAGACAAACGTACCCTTCTTCAAAATCACGTCACTCATTTTGCAACCGGAAGGAGTTAAGCCCCAGGGGGTGCCAGGTATGTGGCCTTCAACATGGATGGTGCCTCTGAGCGATGCCACAGAGGGGCCCTGCTACTGCCCGTGACGTTCTTAAAAGAAGTGCTTCTCGACTAGGATGCAGGCTTGCTCACCGCTGACTGATGCTATGGGACAACACTGCGGAAGGGACTTGCCTCTTTGGGTTCCAGAGAAGCGAAGGATCCTGTTTGAATGTCTCCACTGAACCTACCTCAAGTGAGGAAAGCGAGTCATGAGCTAGGATAAAGCCAGTATTGAAGGTGGCAGGCAGGGGAGCGTGGGAAGGCCAGGTCCTTGATGGTGCTACTGGGCCTCCGGTCACACCATGCCTGAAATCCAGCCACCAAACATCCACTCGAGGTGCGAGACATGCCTGTTAGAAGAGTCCAACAACCTCAACCAAGAGTGCGGTTGTGCGGCTCACACCTACGGATTTCAAAGCTGACTCCAAAGTTACAGTAGTCAAGACAGGGTGGTACTGGCATAAGGGCAGACAAATGGATCAATGGAATAGAAAGGGGTCCAGAACTAACACTTCTCCTTTTTTAAAAAATATATTTTATTGATTTTTTACAGAGAGGAAGGGAGAGGGATAGAGAGTTAGAAACATGGATGAGAGAGAAACATCGATCAGCTGCCTCCTGCACATTCCCCACTGGGGATGTGCCCACAACCAAGGTACATGCCCTTGACTGGAATCAAACCTGCGACCCTCGAGTCCGCAGACCGATGCTCTATCCACTGAGCCAAACCGGTCAGGGCAATACTTCTCCTTTATGGGCAATTGATTTTTGGCAAGGGCGAGGAGACAATTCAATGGGGGAAGAATCATTTTTTCAACAAATTGTATCAGGACAAATAAATATCCTTATGCAAAAGAATGAAATAGGATCCTTATATACAAACATTAATTAAAAATGGATAATAAATCTAAATAATAGAGCAAAAACTACAAACTTCTTACAAAAAACTTAGGTATAAATCTTTATAACTTTGGATTAGGTAGGTAATGTCTTTCTTTCTTTCTTTCTTTCTTTCTTTCTTTCTTTCTTTCTTTCTTTCTTTCTTTCTTTCTTTCTTCCTTTCTTCCTTTCTTTCGATATGATGCCTAAAGCATAATAACCAAAGAAAAAATAGCTAAATTGGATTCATAAAAATTAACGTTTGTGCTTCAATGGATACCATCAACATGAAAAGACAATCCATAGAATGAGAGAAAATGTTTTTAAATCATATATTGTAGAAGGGACTTGTATCCAGACGAGGTAAGGAATTCTTACAACTCAACAATAAAGACAAACGATCTAATTTAAAAATGCGCAAAGGATCTGAATAGATATTTCTCCAAAGAAGATGTACAAACAGCCAATAACACCTTATGAAAAGATGCTCAACATTCATCTTAGGCATCCAGAAAATGCAAATCAAAACCACAATGAGATACCACTTCATGTCCACTAGGATGGCTAAGTTGCAAAAGACAGATAATACCAAGTGTTGCCGAGGAAATGGGGAAATTGGAAGCCGCACACATGGACCCTAGGGTTGTAAAATTATGCAGCCACTTTGCAAAACAGTACGGCAGTTCCTCAAACATAGTTGCCACATGACTCAAATTCCACTCCTAGGTGTATACCCAAAGTGATTGAAAAGACATGTCCACACGGAAACATGTTCATGAACGTTCATAGCAGCATTATTCATAATAGTAAAAAAAAAAAAAAAAGGAAATAACCCAAATGCCCGTCAACTGATGAATGGCTAGACAAAGTGAGGGTTAGCCAAACAATGGGCTATTCTCAGCCACTTAAAGGAAGGAAGTATTGGTTCATGCTCCTGTACGGATGAAACTTGAAGACAGTACGTGAAGTGAAAGAAGGCAGATGCAACATGTACTGTGGGGGCGATGAAGACGCTCAGGCATTAGATACTAATGATGGTCGGGCAATTCTATACTGAAAACACTGAAGCGGGCGCTTTAAACGGGGAAATGTTATGATATCTGAATTACATCACAACAATATTGTGATTAAAAATAAGAATAAATATATATGCTCTGCTGTCAGTGGACGCCAATGTGGTCACAGGTTCCCTGTCCCTGAGCATCTGCGTTATGAGGATGGGGGTTTGGGCCGATGGGGCAGTGAGAAGGGACACTGCCATGGACTTGACTGAGAGTCTGAAGTTTAAATTGAGGACTCGCCACAGAGCTCCCTTCGTCACCGAAATGCCCCTCCCAGCATACACACGTGTAAATGTGGGACCTCATGTGTGTGCACTTTGGTGTGTGTGTGTGCAGGTGTCAGTGTATGTTTCGTGTGTATGTTAGGTGTGCAGAGAGCACCTGTGAATATATGAGTGTGTGTGTGTGTGTGTGTGTGTGTGTGTGTGTGTGTGAGTGTGTGGTGTGCCGGGTGGGGGGCTGCACATACAGGCCAGCAGGGCAGGAGTTCTTTGACACCCACCTCCAACCTTGCACCTTGTAGGTGCTCATCATAAGTTTGCTGAGAGACTAATGGAGACCCCCAGACCTCACGGGCACC
>NW_006293780.1:927594-927913 GCF_000327345.1 Myotis davidii | reverse complement strand
CGAGCTTGGAGGAGAGGCCCATGCTCTTGGGCTCCACACAGTGAGAGGAGCAGCACTGCTGGGCCATGTTGTCGATGGCCATTTGCATGTAGTTGAGCAGCTGGCTCTGCAAGTGGAGCAGGAAGAGGAGGGGGAGGCAGCGGCTCAGGCCTCTCCCAGAATCCCCTGGCCCCCTGGCCCCCTGGCCCCAGCTCTCTCAGGTCAGAGAAGCGACTGGGAGCCAGGAGCCACCTTCTCATCCTGGTCTGTGCCTCACTTCCCCAAGGGCTTTATCCAGTCCCTCCCGCCCGCAGGGTCTGAGGGTCCTCCTGGCTGGAGA
>NW_006293780.1:858502-908505 GCF_000327345.1 Myotis davidii | reverse complement strand
GTAAAAAAAAAAAAAAAAAAAAGGAAATAACCCAAATGCCCATCAACTGATGAATGGCTAGACAAAGTGAGGGTTAGCCAAACAATGGGCTATTCTCAGCCACTTAAAGGAAGGAAGTATTGGTTCATGCTCCTGTACGGATGAAACTTGAAGACAGTACGTGAAGTGAAAGAAGGCAGATGCAACATGTACTGTGGGGGCGATGAAGACGCTCAGGCATTAGATACTAATGATGGTTGGGCAATTCTATACTGAAAACACTGAAGCGGGCGCTTTAAACGGGGAAATGTTATGATATCTGAATTACATCACAACAATATTGTGATTAAAAATAAGAATAAATATATATGCTCTGCTGTCAGTGGACGCCAATGTGGTCACAGGTTCCCTGTCCCTGAGCATCTGCGTTATGAGGATGGGGGTTTGGGCCGATGGGGCAGTGAGAAGGGACACTGCCATGGACTTGACTGAGAGTCTGAAGTTTAAATTGAGGACTCGCCACAGAGCTCCCTTCGTCACCGAAATGCCCCTCCCAGCATACACACGTGTAAATGTGGGACCTCATGTGTGTGCAGTTTGGAGTGTGTGTGTGCAGGTGTCAGTGTATGTTTCGTGTGTATGTTAGGTGTGCAGAGAGCACCTGTGAATATATGAGTGTGTGTGTGTGTGTGTGTGTGTGTGTGTGTGAGTGTGTGGTGTGCCGGGTGGGGGGCTGCACATACAGGCCAGCAGGGCAGGAGTTCTTTGACACCCACCTCCAACCTTGCACCTTGTAGGTGCTCATCATAAGTTTGCTGAGAGACTAATGGAGACCCCCAGACCTCTCGGGCACCAGGAGCCCATGCAGCCATGGAGAAAGGGGCTAATGGGGGGCTAACCTCGAAGGCACCCCGAATCGGCTGAGGTTGGGCCAGCCTGGGAAGCAGGGAGGCGTCACCTGAATCAGGTCGAGCTTGGAGAAGAGGCCCATGCTCTTGGGCTCCACACAGTTGGAGGAGCAGCACTGCTGGGCCATGTTGTCGATGGCCATTTGCATGTAGTTGAGCAGCTGGCTCTGCAAGAGGAGCAGGAAGAGGAGGGGGAGGCAGCGGCTCAGGCCTCTCCCAGAATCCCCTGGCCCCCTGGCCCCCTAGCCCCCTGGCTCCAGCTCTCTCAGGTCAGAGAAGTGATCCGGAGCCAGGAGCCACCTGCTCATCCTGGTCTGTGCCCCACTCCCCAAGGGCTTTATCCAGTCCCTCCCGCCCGCAGGTTCCCCAAGGGCTTTATCCAGTCCCTCCCGCCCGCAGGGTCTGAGGGTCCTCCTGGCTGGAGATGTCGGTGGTCCACACCTGGGGCAGGGGCTGGGCAGGGGCCTGGAGGCACCCAGCGCTCCTCACTCCGGGCAGCGCCTGCGTCCTGGACTTGAGGCCTCCGGGGTGGCGATCAGCTGCGGCAGCCTTGCTTCCCACCTTAAAAAGACCCAGAAGGGGCTCTTACCTCTGCCGGCCTGCTCCCTCTCCCAGCTCCTTGGTTGGGAGCCAGCAGCCCACAGACCCCAACTTTCATGTCTTCCAAATTAGGGTCCTACGGGGCCTGGGAAGGTCCTACATCCGATGACCACACCCTGCCCGGGTGGAGTGTGCCCAGAGCAGCCCTGTGCCCCAGGCCTCAATCCCTGTGCCCTTCGAGCAGCCCCAGCCCCTGAGGCTGGGAGGCCACAGTTCTGAGCATTTTTAGTGGGTGAGGACTGGGGGCGGGGGTCAGGAATTCACATTCCAAAGGCCAATAAGAAGCAGCTCGAGAGCCTAAGCTCAGAAATCCTGGCTCTGGTCATGAACTTCGACCATGACTTGCTCTCCTGAGCACCACTTTTCTCATCTGTGAAATGGGTATGGGGAAAACCAAGCAATAGTTCGGAGTGCCTATTCTGGGTTAGGCCTTGGGCTAAGCCCTCCCTGGTAATGATCAAAGATAGTGCACAGCAACCACTCATTTCAATGTCGTTATTATTCATCACAGGCATGACGGAAGGACCGATCAAGCAGCCAGCATAGGCCGGGCCCTGGGCCTGGGCCGGGGATCCCAGCTCCGGTTCTTGGTAGAGCTGGGTCTGTGGCTGCAGGTTTTCCCGCCGGTAAAGTGACACCTCCCCCATCTTAGAGAAGCCCTTCGGAAGCTAGCAGTCACCATGGTGCAAGCGGGTAAGTGGTGTGTGTGTGTGTGTTGGGGGCGAGGAGACAGCAGCCTCCGCCCCTGCCCCCGCCCCTGGGCCAGCAGACTGGACTCACATTATGGCTGCCCATGTCTTTCTGGAAGGCGACACCATGTCCCGACCGCCACTGCTCCTGCCTGCGGTGGCACCTCTTCTGCAGCTGGCACAGCCGGATCTTGAGGGTCTGTGAGGAGAAGGGCTGGGTCACTTCGGGGCAGCGAGCCCGCCCAGGCCCGAGAAGCCCACTGCCCAGGGCGGTCTGAGTGATGATGGGGTGGGAGGCGGGGCCAGTGAAAGCACTGGAGGTGCAGCAGAGGCCGTGCCCAGGCCGCCTGGGGACAGAATCCCCACTCAGCCCCCAGAACCCCGTTTTCCTCGTCAGACCCAGAGCCATCGGTCTGTGCCCTCCTGGCCGCAAGGGGCTGCTGGGAGGACAGTGGGGAGCCAGGCTGTGGCCACCGCGCCGTGCTGAGCACAGTCCCGCCTCCAGGCACCGTTGAGTTTGGAAGACACAGGACCTCCGCCGTGTCCTCACTTCTCTGAGCCTTAGTTTTCTCACTTCGAAAATGGGAAGGACAGCATGGCGGCAACTAAGGTGTTAAACTAAAGAGGGAATTATCTCCCTCTTCCTTCCTCTCTGAAATCAATAAAAATATATTTTTAAAAAAATCAAAATTAATGCAAAAAAGTTTACGATGAACAAAATATTACCATTTTTTAAAAAGATGGGAGCCAACCCTGCAGTCACACACTCCTCTCACTCACCTGCCCTCGCTCAGCCCTTGGGACAGAGCACCTACCTGGAGGTGCCGAGCGAGATTTAAAGGAGATAAAGCACGTAAAACGCTCATTGCGGTGCCGGCCATAAAGGGCCCTGGTTCTCCAAAGGAAGGAGGGAAGGTGCGAAGCGGTGTAGGTGTTCAGTGCTGCCACCAGGGGGCGGACTCGCTGCAAACGTCACCAATGGTCCTTTGCAAGAGTCAGTCAACTGTCAACCTTCCTGTCCTTCTGGTGTCCCCTCCCCCTCCCTGGCCCCAGGCCCCAGCTGCCGCACGCACGTGATTCATGCCATGCCTTTGACCGGGCAGTTCCTGCTGCCTGGAATGTCCAACCTCCCTGGCGAAAGTTCTGTTTATTGCAAGACTAACCAAGAAGGACGCACAGAGAGAGGACTTCGTGGGGGCACTTCCTCTGAGACAGGTTGAGTTCGGTGTCTCTCAACAACCTAGTGCTGTGGTCGGCAAACCGAGGCTCGCGACCCGTATGTGGCTCTTTGGCCCCTTGAGTGTGGCTCTTCCACAAAACCACGTGTGGGCGCGCACGTACAGTGCGATTGAAACTTCGTGGCCCATGCGCAGAAGTCGGTATTTTGTGGGAAAGCCACACTGAAGGGGCCAAAGAGCCGCATGTGGCTCGCGAGCTGCAGTTTGCCGACCACTGAAGTGGCTAAGTTGCATGGCCCCCATTTGACAGCTGAAGGAACTGAGGCTCAGTGTGGGTGCAGACTTGCCCAGGGTTGTGCATCTAGAAAGGCTGAGCTGGGATTTGAACCCCAGGCTGTCTGAGTCCAGAAATCGTGGCTTTTCTTCCACAAAGAGCACCTTGTGAACATAAGCCGAGCCTCAGGAGAAACCCCAAGCCAGCCAGCGGGAGGACAGAGGAAGGGATACAGGGCAGGTCTCTGGGGTGACAGCCCCACCACTGCTTCCGGGCTGGGGAGGGAAGGGGGCCCTAGGACCCCCGCTCTCTGGGCCAGTGGGGACGGGCCAAGATGCAGGCAGCTGTTACCGGAATAAGAGCTCGATGGCTTTCCTCCAGGGACTCCAGGCTCTGGTGGACGGCCTGGCTCATCTTGGAGAAGGCCTCCAGGTGCTTCTGGATGTCCTGGCTGACGGTGAAGAGCTTCCCATAATGCTCCACCAGGGCCTCCACCAGGGCCTCCTCCTGGGCCTCCTCCGTCTCCTGCCCTTCATTGTAACCTATGGAGACAGTGCTGGGCGGGGTGGGTGGGCACGAGAGCTGGCCCTCCCCCGCCCCTTCAGTGGGCGATGCTAATAAGGTAGATGGGGCTTCTGCTGGCACCCCAGAACTCCAGCTGGGCTCGATCCCCAGTAGGGGGCCTGCAGGAGGCAGCCAATTCATGAAGCTCATCATTGACGTTTCTCTCTCTCTCTCTCTCTCTCTCCCTCTCCCTTCTTCTCTGAAAAAAATAAAAATAAAACGTGTTTGTCTTCCCTTACCTTTCCTTACAAGTTTTCAGCACTGTAACAGTGGATTTTGGTATAAATCAGGATAAAACAAAACAAGATACAAAAACCCATTCAGTTGTCTGCATAATTTTAGTTGATAATAGCAAAACTCAAACACAAACCAAAGACAAACAAAAGACCAGTAACAGTAGCTCACGGTGCCTGGGTGCTAGCTAAATGCCGGGCCCCGGTACATGCTTAGGAAAGAGGCGTTCTCCTGGTCCACACGACTGCTGCTGTCCCATCGCACAGATTCAGAAACCACGACCCTGAGAACCTACCACAGGCCACATGGTCGGTGCTGGCAGGCCTGGGCCCTCAGGCAGGCTGGCTCCGCGCCCGGGCCCTCCTCAAACACCTGGGCATCGGCCTCCATGGATCACCCTCCCGAGATGAGCTAGACTCGCAGCGGTTCTCAACCTGTGGGTCGCGACCCCTCTGGCGGTCGAACGACCCTTTCACAGGGGTCGCATCAGACCATCCTGCGTATCAGATATTTACATGATGATTCATAACAGTAGCAACATTACAGTTATGAAGTAGCAACGAAAATGATTTTATGGTTGGGTCACAACATGAGGAACTGTATTTCAAGGGCCAGAAGGTTGAGAACCACTGAGCTAGAGGCTCAGTGAGGCCACACACTGTGCTCCACTCCTGAGTCTAGGAAGTGGCCACACACAGGAAGCTACGTACGTACCCTTGGGGATTTTCTCAAGGACCTTAATCAGATAGTCTTCAAAAAGCTTGTACTTCTCCAGCTCTCTCTTCAGCTTCCTCTGCCTGTGGGGACATTGCAGTGACGGTGTGAGCCGGACAGGAGGCTGTGGTTGGGAGGCTCCCAGATCCTGACCCCTTGCAGGGCCACCCTCTGTGGTCCCCTGCTCAGAGCGGTGCTGGCCGTCCACCCCGCCCCACCATCAGTGGGCCACTGACTTCAGTCTGTCCACTCCATTTTACTGCTGAGCAAACCGAGCCACAAAGAGGTCAGAGAGACACTTGAGGTCGGTGACACCTGTTGCTGTTCCCAGGGAGTGAATCCAGGATTTTCTGGCTTGGGGGCCTACGGTGCCTCTCCTGGAGGCTGAGCAGGTGCTGGGTGGCTTAAGCCACTATTAGCTGGTGACCTGGCAGGGGTTTTACTTGTCTGTGCCCATCTGCGATGGGGGTCGTGAGAGACCCTCCCCCACAGGCTGGCCGGGACTGTGCCTGGGGATCCTAGTACCTCATAAGCACCCAGTCTGAGGTCAGGAACCCAGCAGCCCCTGGAGGGGAGGGGGCCACGTGCTGCCGCCCAGCTGTGTCTGACTCTCAGGGGATCCCTAAGCAAGATGAGTCTCCACCCTGGGCCTAGTCAAGGTCAACAGTCAAGGGCAGAGGGCAGAGGGCAGAGTAGGGCCTGCCCCCGCCAGCTGGCTGAGCCGATGGGGGGAGGGGGGGTATCTCTGAGTGACAGTAGAGTGATCCATGGCAAGCCACTCTGCCTCTCAGGCCCCATGTTCTCATCCACACGATCCTAGAAAATGCAGGAAAAATTTGTCTTTTCCTGCAACTAGCACGCGGGGCCCTATGAGCTTCGGTGCTAAACCTCCTGGGGCCGGGAAGCCCTTCTAGAACCTGATGAAGGACTTGGACCTTTCTTCCCTAAAAATTGCTCAGACACAGCCGTTTGCATCTAATCCAGGCTTTGTGGGCGGCCTGAAATCCAAGGGCCCCTGGGAGGCGAGGACCCAGGGTCTCCACTCAGAGCCAGGCGGCAACCTCGCAGCCTGATTTTAGAGGGGCTGGGCCAACAGGTGCACAGGATGGCACCCACAGCCCTGCCTCTGTGATGGGGGCCCTGCCTCCGTGATGGAGATCCTGCCTCCGTGATGGGGACCCTGCCTCCGTGATGGGGATCCTGCCTCCATGATGGGGGACCCTGCCTCCATGATGGGGATCCTGCCTCCATGATGGGGGATCTGCCTCTGTGATGGGGGCCCTGCCTCCGTGATGGAGATCCTGCCTCCGTGATGGGGACCCTGCCTCCGTGATGGGGACCCTGTCTCCGTGATGGGGATCCTGCCTCCGTGATGGGGGCCCTGCCTCTATGATGGGGACCCTGCCTCCGTGATGGGGATCCTGCCTCCGTGATGGGGGTCCTGCCTCTGTGGTGGGGGACCTGCCTGTGGAGGGCTGAGACCCACCCAGGGTCTCAGGTGAAAGGACAGTAGCCAACCCCTCCACCCCCTTGCCTCAGCTGCCCCTCCCCCTTTATCCAGGCCTCACTCTCCTCCCCCATTTCCTGGCATTTTAGCTCCGTCCCAGCCACTCAGCCCATGGCAGGTGGCTCTGGGGATGAGGCTGGGGGCCTGGCGGGGCCTGGAAAACTCATACTTGGCCTGGAGCTGGCAGAGTTCCTGTAACAGCACCTGCAGGTATCTGTCCTTGTCGCCATCGCCAGTACTGCTCGGACCGGACGCCTGGCCCGTGTCCATGGCCCCTGGCATTGCCCCTCACCACGCCAGGCCGCTCTGGAGGGCGAGGGTCATGGGGGCCAGGCAGGAAGGTGATGGCCGCACGCAGGGCAGCGGCCTTGGTCTTCTGGTGCTCCTGACAGTCCTCGGTGGCCAGGTACACTCCCACTTCACAAAAGGGAAACAGGCTCAGAGGGGGCCGGGTGCCCAGCTCAAGGACACACAGTAGGACTGGATTTGGACTCGGGGGTCATTAAATCCAAAATCTGGGTTCTTTGAGCTGCACCCCAGCTCTGGAAGGACCAAACGTGCCATTCTGGAGCAGCCTATGCCCTGTCACCCCATAACTGGGACGGCCCCATCACCACCAGGACCCGCGAGCACCGACATGCCGGGCTCCCAACAGGTGCTGGTTTCCGTGGCACCAGGATGGCCAGGGTCAGAGCTGGGCTGGCCCAGCAGCTGCCCCAGAGGGAGAGGCGCTTTTGTCGTCTCTCTCCCGGCCCATCCCTCCGCCCAGGCACGCACTCAGCTGACACCACAGACTCTGAGCTTACACAGAGCTGACCGAGTTGGAGTGGAGACGAGACAGACCATTGAATAAGCTTTGAATAAGCTCGTGGTTGGCAGGGAAGCTGGTCTAGTTACCGGGGAGCTTCCACTCACCTTGCAAAGAGTTCCTGGGCCCCTCGCCTAAGTGTGGCCCCCAGTTATGACCAAAAGGAGAAGAAAGCCTCCCAGGGCGCTATGCATTGGGCGCCTCCTGGCCCAGCCCCCGCACAGGGGAGGGGCCGGGAGAGGAGGTAAGGGGCTGCCTGCTCAGCGTCTCCACCCCCAGATCAGACATGGGTACCTGAGCTTGGGAGGAGGAAGCTGCCTATCTGACTCACTGTCCAGGAGCACAAACCACAGCCGGCCGTGACATCATAATGCTGCCTTCTGTCCCGTGACCTGCCCATTGCAGGATCCGCCTGTGGGCCATGACATCACACTGCTGCCTTCTGTCCCGTGACCTGTCTATTGCAGACCCACCCGTGGGCTGTGACGTCACAATGCTGCCTTCTGTCCCGTGACCTGTCCATTGCAGATCCGCCCCTGGGCCGTCCTGTCACAATGGGGGCAGCAGGTTTCCCAGAGCAACCCCAGCTGCGGGCTGGAGAAGGAGAAGGGGATGCTGAGCTCAGCACACGGAGGCTCAGATGAGCCAGGCGGGGAGGCAGCGGCAGCTGGAGGGTTTCTGCTGAGGGCGTGGCCTGGGCAGCCTGGCTGCAGAGGGTGCGCCCGCTCAGGGTGGACACGAGGCAGGCGGCCAGCGGCGGTGGCGGCCAACCTCTGTGGGCACAGTGCTGAGCACCTTCCCGCAGGGCTCACCCTAATGCGACACACCACCTGGCAGAGCCCTCACTTCACAGGTGGGGAGACTGAGGCCCTGAGGTTCAGTAACTCGCCCAAGGTCTCACTATTGGGAAATTGAGATTAAAAAAAAAAAATTATTGATTTCAGAGAGGAGGGGAGAGGGAGAGAGGGATAGAAACATCAATGATGAGAGAGAATCATTGATCGGCTGCGTTCTGCCGATTGAGCCCACAACCCGGGCATGTGCCCTGACCAGGAATCGAACCGTGACCTCCTGGCTCATAGGTTGATGCTCAACCACGGAGCCCTGCGGCTGGGCACTGAGCTGAGATGTTAACCCTTCTGTCAGAACTCCAGGACCCTCTGGGAGGTTGAGTTGCCGGGCCCTAACCCACTTGACCCGGCACCACCACAGGCAGGGGGTGTAGGGATGGTGGAGCCATCTGCTTCCCAGGAAGGACTGTATCTCTGGCCCGAGGTGTCCTGGGCAGTGTCCAGGGCGCAGGGGACAAGGCTGGGAGAGGGACCGCGGCTGCTCCTGTGAGAGTTCTCCCTGTCAGGCCCTAAGGAGCGACTGTCCAATGGCCAGGGATTGACGCGGATCATGGGTTTACCCTGCCTGGCCCTTTGCCTGAAGTCGCCCATGTACTTCTCCAAACAATCTTTAAGGTGGTGGATGCCCTGCTCCATTTTGCAGATGAGAAAACTGAGGGGAAGTAACTTGCCAAGGACACGCGGCTAATAACGGGTCGCAGGGCTGGCCCAATGCAACATGAAAATTCATGTCAGCAACAGCAGAACGTAAGTCCAAATACTGGCTGTCCTGAGCACAGGCGCCCTGCACATGTCCTGTGCTGGGATCTGAACCCAGGTCTACGGACTCCTGAACCTGTGTCCTCCCTAACTACCTGCCTCAGAGCCCTCTTCACACTCTGGTTCTTCCTCCTCCTCCCTCTCCTCCCCTCCCCCACACCCTTTCCCCTCCTTACTTCCCCTCCCCCTTCTCCCCCCTCCCCACCCCTCCACCAGCAAGTTGCAGACCCAACCCTCCCTGTCCAGGGGAAGAATTGGGGGCTTACACGGGGCTCCAAGGAACTTCAGAAGAGAGAAGACAAGGCTGAGGGAGAGGCGGGAACTGCCAAGGTTACACAGCTGGTGCGGGGCCCAGGTCCCAGACCTCCCAGCCTGGCTCTGTCCCCTGGGCTTTGGGAGAGAGACCCAAGGCAAGGCCATCCGTTCCAGACAGCTGGGAACCCTGGGAGCTGGGAGCCCACTTCAAGGGCAGAGCCCCAATCACACGGCAGTAGAATCCCCCCTCCACCCCCTTTAAAGCCTTAACAAGGACTCCTGGGGCTGGAACTTGACCCCAGGGCTTGAGTCTCACGGCACAGCAGAAGGATGGGCCAGATCAGGCCCGCCGCCCAGAATTCCAACCCCGACTGCCCTGCAGCCCCAAATGCCCCCACGAGGACATGGCCAGCCTTCCCCAGCAGTAAGTGACGCTGAGGAAGCAGAGTGAGTCTGTGGAGCCAGGCAAGACGGCCGGCTGTGTGACCTTAGGGAACGTGCACAACCACTCTGAGCCTCAGTTCCCTAAAGTACAACGGCGAGGTAACAGCACCCAGGATTAAATGAGATAATCAACACGGAACGCTTAGCATCGCCTCATTTTAAAAAATTAATGAGTGGGCGTGTGCAGAAGACAGTCTAGAAGGGGGCCAGTAAACTTTGCAGGCCTTATCCTAGGGGCAGGGCATGAGGGGAAACGTCTATGATCGCGCCTCTTTGAGGTGAGCAAGCAGCTCAGAGCCTGACGTGCAGTAGCACTCAGTCAGCCTTCGTTCTGTTCTCTGCCTTCCCTTCTCTCTCCCTCCAGAAGGCCACGTGGCAGTGACCCGCCAGCAAGGACCCTTCCTGGAGAGCATCTGACAGAGGGCGGGGCTGGAGCCCAGGAGCCCTGTTGCTGGGTTGGCTGCCAAAGGTGGTTTGGGGAAGGGTGGGGGGTGTGCAGCCTGGGGGCTGCGGGCTGAGGCTGAGTGGGTGCGGGGAAGGCAAGCATGGCCTATTTATTCTGCTGGGAGTTTGCTAAGACCAGACAACGCTTAGATCCCCTCAACCCTCCATGGAGATAGACTCTCCGAGATCTGTCCCTTCCACTCCCTCCCAGCCTGTGTGCAGGAGGAAGCAAGTCCCAGGGCCCAGGATGCGGTGCTGTGGCTGCTGCTCCTGTGAGACCCCCAGCCTGGCTCCTACACCCTCCTCCCTGCTCTGCACCAGGGAGAGCCTCAGCAAGGCCCGCTGCTTCTGCTTCCAAAATCGCTCCAATCCATCCACCGGCCCACCCTGGTCCAAAGCCCCATCTCTCCTGCATGCACCAGGGCAACACCCTCCCCTCCCGCTCGCCATTCTCCACCCAGCAGCCAGAGTTCTCCTTAAAGTGCAGCCCAATCTCCCCATTTCCCTGCCTAAAGCCAGTGCAATGCAGAAAAATAACCAACCACCTTACTGCCCAGAGCATAGAGCCATGATTTGTGGCGCATGCCACTTTCCATGGTGTAAATGCCATTTTACATGGTGTAAATGCCATTTTCCATGGTGTAAATGCCACTTTCCATGGTGTAAATGCCATTTTCCATGGTGTAAATGCCACTTTCCATGGTGTAAATGCCATTTTCCATGGTGTAAATGCCACTTTCCATGGTGTAAATGCCACTTTCCATGGTGTAAATGCCACTTTCCATGGTGTAAATGCTCCCACTGTGGCTGATTTCAAGCTACTAACAGTTAACCTGCTTGCAAAGATTTAAGAGGTGGTTTTAGGGGCTGGTATGAGTTGTCTGTAGTGCTCTGCTGGTATAAAATCCTCCAATAATTTCAAATGAAGGCCAAACCCTGGCTGACCAGGCCTTGAATGATCTGGCCCCATCTTGGCCTTTCCTCCCACACTGGTCTTCCCCTGCCCCACCTCAGGGCCTTTGCACCTGAGGTTCCCTCTGCTCAGAGCATTGTTCTCCCAGCTCTTCATAAAGCTCTCCAATTCCCTCTGCTCAGAGCATTGTTCTCCCAGCTCTTCATAAAGCTCTCCAAGCTTTCTCGCCCTCCAGGTCTCAGCTCAGATGCCACCACCTCAGAGTGGACTCCCTGACCCCCAATCTCCCTGACTCCAGCTTACTCTTGGTTTCACCTGTCCTGGTTGATTCTATGTCAGCACTCATTACTCCAGGTTGTCTCACTCCTACTGGGATGCGATCTCCATGAGGGTGAGGTCTGGGACTAAATGGTCCGTCCCTGCTGGACACACAGCAGGCACTCAGTAGATGTATGGACACAGGCAGAGCTTTGGGTTTGAGTCATGGCTCCCCCATTCACCATCTGCATAACCACTAATAAGTCAATCTCTTTGAGCCTCAGTTTCCTCATCTGTAAGCTGGGGACAATAGTGCCCAGGTGATCAAGGACCTAAAGATGACATATGTAAGTGCTCAGTACAGTGTCTATTATTAAGGGCCTCAGAAAAAGAGAACTTGCATCTACTCAGCGACCGGCAGCTCATTCCCTCCCAAGACAGCCATTGCTCACCCCTGGGCCACTCTGACGGCTGGGACATCTGCCATTATGTTGAGTCCACATATGTCGCCTTGTAGTGTTCCTCTTTTAGTCCTAGTTCCACTGCTTCCCCACATGGAGCCTCTTGCTGATATACCTCCTTATTCATGCTAGATCGATAGAGTCATATTCCAGCATGGCAGCGATACTGACGGCAGGGGACCTCCCTCAGCAGCTCCTCCCATCATGAACTGCCTGGCCTGGGGCGAGTCCCTTAACCTCACTCACTCAGCCTCAGTTTCTTCCTCTGTGAAATGGGGTTAATAGTAGCACCTACCTCATAAATAGTCATGGATTAAATTAGCTAATATTTACACATACACTTAGCACCTGGCACATTGTAAGTGATCGAAAAAGTTCCTATTATTGCTATTATTCTGCCTGGTGCAGGTCCACTCCCGGCCCAACCTTTGTGCCATTTTCGGGTCCCCAGTTGTTTCTATTCAAGGCCAGGCCCTGTCTTGAACACTCTCTGGCCGAGCTGGAAAAAGGGCCAGTCTGTCTGGGTCACCAACCCACATTCACCCCCAGTGCTCAGAGGGTAACTCAGCACTTCCCAAAGTCTCCAGGAAACTACCTGACCCTGGTGGTCACTTCATGTGCTGCGCCAGCACAGCCATGGGTGAGCCTGAGGGGGCGAGGGCGTGAAGGATTAGAAAAGACAGACAAGAGAATAAAGCTGGGGCTGGGTGGGACTCTGCCCTCTGATTAGAGAGACAGTGCCCTGGCCTGCAAGCCGAGTCTATTTCATAGCCGGATTCCACGAGGCAAAGTAAGGGCGTGGTCAATGTTTACAATGTTCTGGTGGGTTTGAATCTACTCAGTTACATGCACCTGAACTCTGTCAGGCCCACATCACTCAGCCACGTGGGATCACAGGTTTGGACCGTAGGTCAAGCTCACAAGGATAGCCTTTGGCTATAATTGTCCTGGGACTTACACGTGGCTTTGCCACAAGAGGATCGTGCCCTCTCATTAGTCTGAGGCTTGAATCTGTCCAAACGCTGTAGCTGCTCTCCACAGCTTCATCCATTGAGCCTGATGGGCAAGGCCCCCAACCCCTGGGACATTAGCTGCCCGAGCAGGGCCTGAGAGTTCCCAGCTGGGGTGACTTCTGCCAGCTCCCTGGGTGGCCTGGACCCAGGCCTCTCTTTATTATCACTTGTTTAGGGAGTCCTGATGTTCTTCAAAAATGCTGGCGGTTGGGGGCGAATGCAGCCAAGGACCAGCAGGAGCAGCAGTGAGGAAAGGAGAGAACCAGGAGGGCGTGGTGTCCTGAGAGCCAGGAAGGGGGGTCAGATAGACCGATTCCTAGCCCGGCCCGGGCCTGTGACTATGGGTAGCATCATACCTGTGAGGATGCCACCCCTCAGGGCAAAAGGGATTCTGCAGATGTAATTAAGGTTCTGACCTGTGGACAGTGAGACACGGAAACCTCCCACTTGGTCTGATCTACTCCCAGGACCCCTGGAGGCAAAGCATCTTCTCTGGCTGGTAGCAGAACAAGTCTGAGAGATTCAAGTGTGAGCGGGATTCAGGTGAGGGAGGCTGAGGTGGAGGCTCATGAGGCAAAGACCCCAGAGATCCCCGAGAGTGGTCTTCGGCCAATAGTCAGCAAGAAGACGGGACCTCCGTCCTGCGGCTGCAGGAACTGACCTCTGCTAACAACCTGAACACGCTCCCGGAGGCTCCCGATGAGAGGCGGGTCTTGGCTTCAGCCTCAGGAGACCCTGAGAAGAGAAGCCAGCAGAGCCCTCCCCGACTCCTGACCAACGGAGCACTTGGGCTGGGGCAGGAGGCACCTTAGGAGATGAGCTAAGAATTGGGAGCTGGGTCGTGGGGTCTAGGGGCCCAGTTGGCATGAGGAGCAGGTCAATGTGCATTTCAAGGGCATCATTGGGCCTGAGGAAAGGAAAGGGTCCGTGGGCTCCTCTGAATAATCAGTGACCGGGGAGAAGAGAGAGCCTATCTCACCTCCTCCCCAGGCAGCCGTGGGGGATGCTCACATATGTACAACCACAGCGTCTCATCTAAAGGTCCGTGGTTTCAGAAAACGGTGCCTGCGCTTCCCTCATCCAGATCAAATGCATCTCAAAGACGTTCAAGGCCACTTGATTGTTTCCAGACCCGACCTTATCCTGTAAGTTTTTTCCATTTGATGTAAAACTGTTAATCGTGGAAGGAGAATATGTCTCCTGTGGTAACTTCTGCTGGACCACGTGTACCTTTGCTCGCTTTTCCGCCTGCGTAAGCCCCTCACTCCCCAAAGCAGAGCACTGCTGCCAGGCTGCTCGAAGCTGCTCTGGGGCTGTCGTCCGCAGATTGGCCCCAAGTAGAAACCCAGTGTTTTCAGAGATTCAGGTGCCTCCCGCTGAAAGATCCAAGTATCCCAGAGCCAGGAGAACGTTTGCATCCCGATGAAATCCCAAGGGTTTCCTTGGAGGGCCAGCCGTGGGCCCAGCTGAGCGTGCTGGGGCACCCGTAGCTCCTGGCTACATGGCAGCACCTCGCACTGAGCAGCATTTGCCATGGGTGGGGGGAGGCATGGGCCCGGGCAGCTGGGACCGTAACCTTGACCGGCTGCCCTGTACTGGGTGTCATCATGAGTCAATTCTCATGTACGTACAGTCTGTGCTTCCAGTCTGTGCCTGAGGCTGCCAAGCCCTCTGACCTGGGAGCAGGGTGTCTGGCCTCGGCCAAGGTCAGGGGACTGGCTGTCCCTTTTTGAGGACAGTCTGTCTGACTCCCAAGGTCTGCGACAGCTGTCAAGACTCTGAGTGCCTCTCCATGGGGCCCCGCCTTCCCCAGTGGGTGCCATTCACCCCTGGGCCCATCGGACTCCCTGCGTCCTTGGCTAGCCACCACCTCTCATGTGGATCCTGCACTTGGCAGTTTACCAAATCTGTTTGCAGTGGGATCTCCTGGGGGAGCAGGCACACCCCGTCCTGTTTCCATGCTCTGCTGTTACTGCCCTGAAACTTCGCTAATTTTTGATCAAGGAGCTCGTATTTTTCTGTCGCGCCGGGCCCCGCACATTCTCAGGCGATCTTGGTTTTGTCTTCCAGGGGCCAGTGAGCATCCCCACTTTACAGACAAGGACCCGGGATCTCCAGCGTAGAGACTCCTGCACCCGCCCGGGGCCTGGTGAGATGCTCAGTAAATACAGCTACGAGGGAACTGACTTTGCCTCCTGAGGCTGGGGGTCGGGGGGAGTCCTCTCTGATTTTCAGAACCCGCCCCTCCTGTTTTCCCACTAAGCAGCCCTGGCACCAAGTGTCCCTCCCTGGGAGCCCCGGGAGGGCTGGGCAGTGATCCTATCTCAGCTGTGCCCTCAGGGCCCAGCGCGGTGCCAGGCCACGGATTTAGTGGGCCTCCAGGGAGTGTCGCTAAGTGAGCAGAGAGTAGACAGGCCTGGGAGAGGAGATGGCTTTCTTGCTCAAGGTCTCTTGTCAAGAAGCTCCAGAGCTGAGCTCAGGTCCGCGGACTCCGAGCCAGTGCCCACCCCTGGCCGTGCAGCTGCCTCCAGGCCCGCTGACCCTGCTTCAGGGCTGCAGGCTGGGAGTGGATCCCTTCCTATCCCTTCAGGGGACCAACTGAGAGAGGGAACTGAGGTCCCTGCACATTTGCTGCGTGTAGCAGACACTGTGAGTGCCCACTCAGGCCCCCAACCCTGACCACTCGGAGCACACCTCCAGTTCCCACCTGCCGGCACCTGCTTGTCCGGCCCAGGCTCCCTTTGCCACAGGAGAGACCACAGGGCTAGGGAATGACACCCCCAGGAGCAGCCCTCAACCACTGACAGATGGGGGTACCATACCCAGCTCCCCACTCCTTTCACGGGATGGCTCTGAGGCTCCGTGCCACCCTGGCTCCCAGGGCCCTGAGGTTTAGGCTCCAGCTGCCCCCGTGTAGCTGGCCAGAGAAACGCCCTTGGTTAGCTGACTTCCCTCTGCTGCCTCCCCGCCCTTCTCCTCTGCCATGAAAGGCGGGGTCTCTTCCAACCCGCAGCGAGCACTCCCATCCTCGTCTCAGCATCTGCTCCTGGGCCAGGAACCCGAACCAAGAATCAGGGCCTCATTTCTTTGGGGCTCCCAGCAGTTCCCTTCTCCTGGGGCCTCCTCCAGAACCTTCCAGAGTGCCGCTGTGTCCAGGCAGGAGGCACTGCTTCCTGAGGCAGAGCTGGGCGACACTCCTCCATGGGCTGAAGTCAGAAGTGGCCAGGTGACCAAGGGCGAGTCAGGTGACACGAGCCTAACGTCTGTCTACGGCCTCCAAGCCTGGCCGGCAGGACTCCTCCGTGTGCCCCGTCCATGCTGTTTCCTCTCCCACCACAACGCAGATGGACATGGTGACCTCGGAAGCCGCACAATTATAAGATGGCAGAGCCACCCACGGAAGCAGCCTGGGTCCTTGAGCCATCTGTGGGGAGAGCCACTGGCCAGTGAAGAATACCGGCGGTGTGTGCATTTTCAAGAGAGAGAGAGAAAAGACTCTGTTTGAGCCATTGCTGCTTTGAGATTTGTTACAGCAGCAGATCCTTGCTGATTCTGAAGGCAAGAGGCCGGGCCTCTGAGGAGGGCAGTCCTGACCCTGCTCCTTGGTGTCTGTGTCCATGAGCAGCTCCTGTTATTCTCACTGCAGACCGGCCTAGACCCGTGGTCGGCAAACTGCAGCTCGCGAGCCACATGCGGCTCTTTGGCCCCTTGAGTGTGGCTCTTCCTAAGCCTTAGGAGTACCCTAATTAAGTGAATAACAATGTACTTACCTATATAGTTTAAGTTTAAAAAATCTGGCTCTCAAAAGAAATTTCAGTCGTTGTACTGTTGACATTTGGCTCTGTTGACTAATGAGTTTGCCGACCACTGCCCTAGAGGATTGACTGTCCCTGTTTTATGGTTGAAGAAGCTGAGGCCCAGAGTCGCATGGCTAGGAGGCGGCAGACAGGAATTCAATCTGACTCCAAACCCCGTTCACAGATCGCAGGAGGCTCCAGACCCTCCTAAGCCCTCTCTCCAAACGTCCTGGTCCTGGTTGTCCACCCCTCATGGGACCTCAAAGTTGATGCTGAGGATCCTGCCACATCAGTGCCAATAGCCAGGACTTTGCATGAGAGCATGGGCCTGGGATGCCTCTGCCCACGACCTGTGGGACATTTTTTATTATTACTATTGTTTTTTAAAAAAAACATGTTTATCGATTTCAAAGAGGAAGGGAGAGGGAGAGAGAGAGAAACATCAATGATGAGAGAGAATCATTGATTGGCTGCCTCCTGCACACCCCCCGCTGGGGATCGAGCCTGCAATGTGGGCATGTGCCCTTGACTGGACTTGAACCTGGGACCCTTCAGTTCTCAGGCTGATGCTCTATCCATTGAGCCAAACTGGGCAGGGCCCAGGGGACATTTTAGGGGCTGATGCCCGGCAACTGGGGCGATGTCTCAGTCAATCTCATCTCATCTTCAGGCTGTGTCCCTGTCCCCAGGAAGCCCCCGCTGCCCTGACAGGAGAAGAAAGCTGCGCCTCACTCCAGCTCTGTGTGCTGCCCAGTGTCTTCAGACCCACCGTGTCCTCTAGTCAGGGGTGGCTGGAAGCTCCCCATGACCTGGAGACACATTCGTGCACCATTCAAAGGCCCTGCAAAGGTGTACCAGATTTAGAAAGAAAAACACAGGATTCCCAGGGGGACACAGACACCCTTGTCGGACAGGCAAGAGACTTCCTGGGTCAGAAACCAGACCACTGGGCACTGCAGCCCGGAGATAATCTCCAGGCCCCAACAGTCCTGCTCTGGGACCTGTGGACCAACAGACACCTGATCCCCCGCCAGGGCCAGGGCCCAGCGTTGCTGCTAATTATAGACCCTGAGGGGCCAGCCGGCCAGCCAAGAAGGGCCATAAAAGAGCCAACATCAACCAGAAAAGTCAGCTCTGATCCCAGGAGCCCAGGGGCTGGCAGTGCCCAGAGCTGCAGGACACCACCCCCAGGCACAGCTCTGGCTGCTGGCAGGCCCTGTGTGTGCTCGGGTCACACGCTTGGCAGGCCAGGCCAGGCGCTATGACAGTGCAGTTTGGAGCTGATGCCGGTGAGCTTCGATGGCACCAGAAAAATTGGGAAGGAAGGAAGGAAAGGAAAGAGCAGAGAGAGAGATAGAAAAAGGAATGTAAAATCTAAGCCCTGTATTAGCAGATTGAACTTGGAAATATATCTTATGATCTCTGAGCCTCCGTCACCTTAGCTGTGAAACAGAGGTGGCCACATCCGCCCTCAGGAGGGTGTGAGACACCACACACTGTCACCTGCCTCGCCCCAGGGACACCTCGCACCAGGCGTCCCCAAGGGGCTCCCAGACGGTCAGCCTCATGGCTGTACAAGCCATGTGTGCGCATGTGAGAGTGTCCACATGAACCAAGATCAGCTGTAAACACATATGTTAGCTGAATTCTGCCCAGCAGCACTTTACTTTGAAATGACCTGTGATGGGAGGTTGAACACCAGGATTCAGACACTCTCCCAAAATCATTACTACCCTGTTATTTAATTTCTGGTTTTGAAAATGTTTAGATAGGTTTGCTTTGAATTCCAGTTGATTTACAATTAGAGTTTGTAATCTCCGAGAACGAAGGTATGTGGGTGCAGCCAGGCATGCTGCTCAGTCTGGCTTCCGAGGGACTCCGAGCTTGGGGGGGGGCCTATATTCTTTACAGCTCCACAACGCAGACCCTTCTTTTCTTGGGGAACGATTTGCGTAGAACTTTCCAGAAGGGCCAAGGCAGGCATCTGGGTGGCGAGGCCCACACTCTTGTTAATGTGTCAGGTGCCCCTCACCCCACATGTGCACACACGTGCACCAAAAAGAAATGACCTTTTGAGATTTCAACAGTTACTTAATATTTTATAACTCATTTATTTGCCAACTGTCTATATATATAAAAAGCCAGCCACCGTAACACCAGAATGACCAGAGCTCAGAACACTGGGTCCCTTGCCCAGGCTGGCCCCGCCCCCCCAGGGAGCGGTTAGGGGCGCCCCTAGGCAATGCGATAGGTTGTGAGTTTGATGGGGGAAAGTCAAAGAAATAGGGGGAAAGGTCTTAAGGGTTTGTGGGGCTGGGGTGGTTGGCCGGAGTAGGTGCAGAGTGTGCTGGGGAAGGAAGAGGAAGATCCGATGGGAAACGGCTCAGCACAGTACCTTTCTCATTGCGAACCGGGACCGCCAGCCGGGGACTGACTGGGCGGTTGTCTCATGAGTGTGATTGGGTCCGACATGTTCATGGCAGTGGCAGTGCTCCCAGAACTTCACTGATTACAAATAGTAAACAGCCATCAACGTAAAAGAACAGAAAAATCCTCTCCAACTAGAGGCCCTGGACGTTGCAATGTGACTGAAGGAAACACCACATAAGGAGCTAGAAAAACCGAAGTAGGTGTCCAGAAGATTGTGGGATTGTGGAGGGCGCCTGGGCACCTACCGCTAGAACGTGAGCCTGTTATTGCACGTGTACATAGTCCTATAGTCCTCAGTCTCACAGTATTTGGACGTGACTTCTGGCGGGAAATTATTCGGATTGAGGTTTGCTGTTCCCTTGCGGCGAGGAAGATCAGAATTAAAGGTTTTGTTTGTTACCTTGGTGTGAAGGGGAGGAAAATGGGATAGTGACAAATAAGAAACTTTGGAGATAGTGAAGGGCAGTTTGTCCAGACTGATGAGAGCTCAGAATTAGAGTTTAATTGGGATAGAACTCCTGCTAATAGCTCCTGATGCCTGAAGTCTGAGCACTCTGCTTTTAGGTTTTCCAGTTCATGGTTTTGGAGATGGCCTATTAAACACCCGTGGTTGGAAAGTGTTTGTGTAGAAGCCAGCAAGTATTAAGTATTTGCTGTGTATACCAGGCTTAGCTCTCGGTAAGGAATATGGAATAATGTTAAACACCTCATGTTCTCAGAGAAGCTTGAATTTTAAAATAAAAAATAAAGGAGAAATATAAATATTAAAAATAAAAAAGAAGCTTGAGTTTTACAGGCGAAATCAGGCAGGCAGGCAGAGAAGTTAGGGGAGTTCAGGCAGGCAGGTGAGCAGGATAGGGCCTAAACCTGCAGTCGGACATCCCCCAAAAGGTCTCGGATTACAAGAGGATGCAGGCTGGGGTGAGGGCCCCCCAACCCTGATGCAAAAATTTCATGCACTGGGCCTCTAGTTAGATTACAATCCCTTCTTTTCCTGACTTAAAGAAGGTAAGCTATGTGCGTGCAGAGTGCATGTGATCTGAGCATCACCGGTGCGCGTGTGCCTGTGTGTGTGCACATGCATGCGTGTGCAGGTCTGAATGCTCCAGCTTACAGCAGGGGCTGGGCCCTAGCAGGGCTGAGACCTGCCAGGCTCCCCCACCCCTTTCCTGCTTAATGGAGAAATTCCAACCTTCATGGTGACCACCGAGGCTGTCCCCCCCGCTTTGCTTAAATCATGGCTGTTTCTTCCTCTGCCCGTGACCTCCAGGGCTGGTTTCCCAGCCCTGTTCAATGAGCCATCCCTGTAACAGTCACAGGCATTGAAATCCTAACACTTGGCCCTCCGGACAGCAGCTATTCCTGAAATCCACAGCCACCCTCTGGGATGGAAGGAGAGCTCCGCCTCTCCCCTCCCCTCCCCTCCTTTCCCCTTCCCTCCTCCGCTCAGCGCAGACCTTCCTCTACTCCCACAGGCTTCCTCCCACTGCATACCACCCCACCAGCCGGGCTTTCTCCACAGTGGCACCATGAACATTTAGATGTTAATTCTTTGTTGAGGGGTGTCTTGTGTATCGAAGGACATTTAGAAGCATCCCTGCCCTCTACCTACTAGATGCCAGGAGCGCTACCTCGCCCTCAGGTGTGGCTATCAAAAAAATGTCTCCAAGAATTGTCAACTGTCTCCTGGGGAAATGGTCCTCAGTTAAGAATCATTGTTTCCAACCAGCCACCAGCCCCTTCATCTCCATGAGGATGTTTAAGATAATAACAACCTCTAACATTTATAAGTCTTCACTCTAATATATGTATATAATAAAAGGCTAATAGACAAATCGACAGGATGGCGGAACAACTGGTGGCTATGACGCACACTGACCACCAGGGGGCAGACTCTCAATGCAGGAGCTGCCCCCTGGTGGTCAGTGCGGTCCCACAGGGGGAGCGCTGCTCAGCCAGAAGCCCGGGCTCATGGCTGGTGAGTGCAGGGGCAGTGGCGGGAGCCTCTCCAGCCTCCGCAGCAGCGCTAAGGATGTCCAACTGCGACTGCCAGCTTAGGCTGAGTGGTACTAAGCCATTGTTGGACATCCCCCGAGGGGTCCCGGACTGCGAGAGGGTGCAGGCCGGGCTGAGGGACTGCCCCCAAGTGCACCAGGCCTCTAGAATTTATTTATATTAATTATTGCAAGCTTCCTGTGAGACATGGGTACTGTCATTTCTCCCTTGCACCTTAAGGCTCAGAGAGGTTAAGTAAGTTGTCCAAGGCCACACAGCTATCAAGTGGTGGATCTGGCAGATGACTCGGTCTGTGCTCTTAGCCACTGGGCTCTGGAGGGACATCTGGGGGCAGTCACCTTACCAGCGAGTCTGTGCTGGGAGTGACCCCAGCTTAACCTATCGGAATGGGGGAGGCACGATGACATTGACAACCAAATGCCCAGGCTTATAGTCTCAAGCTGTTCATCAGGGCGATGGTCTATTGCAAACCACAATCTCTCCAGCCCCAAGCATTTCTGGGAGTCTCCAGGGGCAGCGGGCATCTTAAACGTGCCCATGAGGAAGGCCAGCCTGCCTTCCGGGCTGCGTGGGGTTCCTGCCAACTGCCCCGGCACCTTGGGATTTAGAGTCTACGGCATGAGGCGATGATCAGCTCCTAAGATCGCACTGTAAGCTGGGCGGGGGCTGTGGAAAAGCACCGAATGGATTTCCGGAAGCCATGGCTCCGCGAAGCCTTGCCGAGCTCCCCGGGCTTCGTTCCCCTTCCCACAGCAGCTCGCTGGAGCAGAAGACCCGGGGACCCTCCAGTTCTGGGTGGGACAGAGGCTGTGTGGGTGGAGGTGTGGCCACCACTGCATTCAGGCAGGTCCCCGGAGGGCCTGGGCTCCTCCACCAGGAGAGGACGCCTCCCTCACAGGGTGGCCGGGTCCCAGGGGGGCTGGTAAACCAGGCATCTGCCCACCCCTCCCCACCCCAGGTGTCAGGACCCCTGCTCCACCCCCGGCATACCCAGTGCAGCCCCACATCCAGACCCTGCCCTCCCCACCCCCCCAGAGCAAGCCAGGGCCTTGCCGGAGTGAGTGCCAGGCCTGGCTGACACCTGTGCCATGCCGCGCCGCTGGCTGCCTTGGATTCCCAGAGGAGCAAGGCTGAGGCGGAAGCCGGAGCTGAGAGCAGCCAGACGCCCTTCAGCGCAGCCGCCTCCCGGTGCCAAATGGGCGACAGCTGGGTATCTGGAGCAGCGCCTGCGCTCTGGGCGCCCAGTCTCCAGAGTGGCTGGGCCCGGGACTGCATTTCCAAGGGAGGCGTCTGCCTTCTCCTCCCCCTGCTTCCCCTGCCCCCCAACTCGGTCTGATGGTGAGGGGCTCCCGGCAGGATGCGCAGTAGCCCCATGGCTGGTGGCTGATCCCCGGGAAGGAGGGTGGGTCTTGCGTGAGAGAGGACCTTCCCACAGCTCTGCTCTCAACTTGTCTATGTTCATGCAAAGCCTGCTCCCAGCAGCTGACGCGGGCATGTGGGCCACTCAGGGTGTAGCTTTGCTCCCGCGTCCCTAAGGGTGACCCAGGCGTGGTACTATCAAGCCACAGAGGGGCCATGTGATCCTGCCGGCCCCCGGAGCCAGCAGCCTCCGGGCCGGATCAGCCCAGGCCATTGGACGCCTGACCCGCCTGACCCACAGGAGGTGCCGCCTCTGCCTATGGCCCCTGCAGGGCAGGTGGGCAGGAAGTGGTCCTACGGATGTGTGTCTCCCGAGTGCTGGGCCCTGTGTGGACTGTTGGAGTCCTGGGGTCTCATGGAACCCCTTAACAGCCATGGGAGAGATGTCACTCCCCCATCTCAGAGGATGAAACGGAGATTCAGGGGGGCAGGGCTCTGGCCAGGGTTCGCTACAAGCAGGGCACAACTGGGGTTATCTGACGGCAGTGCCCGTGCTGGGAGCAGGACGAGGTAGTGCTAACTGATTGCATGTGGGTGGCAGCTCCCAGCAAGGAAGATGTCGTCTGTACGCGGCTGGTCCCCAGCACCTCCCCACCAGGCCCAGGACACCTCCAGGGGCAAGACCCTCGTTGGAGAAACTTGGGGCTCACAGACAGACAGCGCCAGGGCCCCGGGCCTCTGCTGCAGTTGACTCCTTTCTCCGGGGCTGCAGGCCCGAGTGCGGGCGAGGATCTCACTCCGCGCCTGGGGCGGGTTATCTCAGAGCTGCCAGTCAAGGATGGTTGGAGAGTCCCACGAGGGGGTGTGGCATTTAGAGCACGAGACTGAGATGTTGGCTGAGGCTCGGCCATGCCCTTCTGTCCTGCTGCTCTGTCCTGGCCACTCTGGTCTGAAGTGTCAGTCACTAGCCAGGAAGGGCCCGGCCAGCTGCACAGAGCCCAAGGTCCCACGGTGGAATTTGCACCTTGGATCTGCTAATGAGAATGGGAACCCTGATAAGATCCACTGTTCCCCCTTTCCAGGCATGTGGGGTGTTAAGAGAATGGGGCCAGGGTCAGGGAGCCTTGGCCAGTCCCCAGGGCCCCTAGTGGTGACCCCTCATCCCAGTGGTGTGACCCCACACCTAGGGTGTCATAAGGCCTGAGACTGGCCTGCCTCTCCCACCAGAGGGTGAAGGCCACCCCTCACTTTGCTCTCTGGATATAGAAACACTTCCTCTCTCAGGAGTTTGCCTTGGCCCCTGAGCTGGGAGGGTGAGCGGGGTGGTTTCTGAATGTCCAGAGGAAAGACGATGTCAGTTGACCACACCCCAGAGGGCACAGGGCCCGTTTTAAAGAAAGGAAGGGGGATGGGGCCTTTGACTGCCCTCCCCACCCCCACTGTCCGCCGTCTGTCCTTCCCCCACACTGCCAGCGTCAGGATCAGTATTTTGTCTGTTCCCTGTCATCTCTTGAGACCAAAATAAACTGATATCAAGAGGCAGCCAAGGATGGGGGCCAGGATGCCAAGGCTGCAGGCTGCTTATTTTAGCGGGTGATATTCCGTTTCTGGGTCACAGCGGTCCCGGCACTTGGCACTGACCCCCATGCCAGCTCCCTCCACCCCACTCCACCCCCTGTCACTGGAAAAGGTGTCATTGTCAGGAGGAAAATGTGCAGGGTCTGGCTCCCTTTCTGAGCCCTAATAGGTGTGGGGCTCAGCAAACTGCCTCCCAGTGCATGTGCAGAAACACACACACACACGCACACATGCACGCACACACACGCGCGCACACACACAGGCACGCACACACACAGGCACACACACACCGTTATTCGCAGGCCTTCGTATGAAATTAAACCTAAAGGGAAGCCTGGGATGTGTGTGTGTGTGTGTGTGTGTGTGTGTGTGGCCAGGAGCCAAGCTGAGCCTGGCGATCAGGGCCACAGCCTTCCCAACTCAGACCCAGGATCTGTGTGGCTTGAATGTGAACACATCCATCCAACAGATAGTTAATGAGCACCTACTATGTGCCAGGCACTGTTGTAGGTAATGACAGACCACAGTGCACAGATGGGAGACACAGGCAATAAACTTATGACAAGTAAATATGTAACAGGTAAAGGGGCTAGAGAGTGGGGGGTAGGGAAGGTTCCGTTAGGACTGGGAGAGTGAGCCCTCCTGGGGCCACGTGCGAATCCTGGGGGCTTTCCCTTGGGGGTCACACCCTTCTTGCTCACTAGCAGGTCGACCAGTTGTTTGGTTTCTGCCTCTGCATCAACCCCTCATTTACCCTTTTCTGTCCCCATAAAAACCCTCCCCAGAGGCCTGTTCCACAGGACTACCTCGGGGGCCAGTACAAAGTTGGGGACCCCGGAAAGGCCCCAGAGATCACTGAGGCCAAGGCTTCTCAGGCATTTACCCAACAGAAGACATGTACTGAATGTTCGCAATTGCCCAAACTGGGAACTACCCAAATGCCCACTGACAGTAGAATAAATGACGTGGAATATGACTCAGCAATGAGAAGGAGCACCCCATAGCTACTTGGAACGGTACGCATGAATGTCACAACATGCTGTCGAGTGAAGGACACAGGTACGGTTCCATTCATATGAAGTTTGGGATAACCTGTGTTGCTCAGAGCCACCACCCTGGCAGGAAGTGCTGGGTGGTGGGGTAGAGACGAGGGCAGGTGCTAAAGGGGGGGTGTACTGGGCTGCTGGTAATATTCTGTTAGAGTTAGATGCTGGGCATGCTCAGTCGGTGAAAACGGATTGAGCTGTACACATAGATATGTGCACTTTTCTGTGGGTGGGGGTATATTTTCCGTCAATAAAAAGTTTTAAATAGGCAGTGTTGTTCAGGCCTTGACTCCGGATGAGTGAAGTCAGAATCTCTGGGTAGAGGCGGGTGTTTTAATATACAGTCAGGGCTGGGAACCGCCAAATCCGCCCAACCTGTTCACTGTGGAGGTGAGTAACCTGTGATGTCAACCGAGGGGGCAGCCTGTCCTTGCCACAGGCTCCGTGGACCTGCGCCTGCAGCATCAAGCCTCCCAACTGGGCCGAGATAAGGGCCAAGGAAAAGCACTTAGTCACCAACTTGTATTTGTATCTTGTGGGGCCCCTTGTCCTGCCCCAACGTTTGGATTTCCTGTTACGTAGGGGACAGAGTTGCAGAGAAAGCATTGGTTTTGTGTCACCATCACCTGTACATTGTGGGCATGGATATACTCCCCAACCTCTCTGAGCCTCAGTTTCCTTGTCTGTGAAATGGGTGATGATAGTACTTGCTGGAAAGGCTGTGAAGGCAGCAGGACGGTGTTGTCACTTATTAGTCAGTGTGCCTGGCCAGCCCCCACCTCTGCTGTCCACCCCCAGCGCACTCTGTGTTTCCTGTGATTCTTCGCCCGCAACATGAGCTCTTGGTTTGCAGGAGCTGAGTCCAGGCACAAATCAACAAGATTGGGAGAGTGGGTTTCCCCAGTTCTGTCGATTTTAAGAGGTTTGTCTGGACTGGGAGGGAGAGGCAAGGCCGAGGGCCACCTCCAAAGGCCAAATCTGGGGAGGCATCTGTGACAGACAGCAGAGGGACCTGTGTCCTGCCTCCAGCGGGGAGCGCATAGAAGCAGCAGGACCCCAGGGATGCAGTCCAGGGAGCCCTAGAACTTCTTCCTGCCGAGGAAAATCCCCTAACGGCAAAGAGAATCGAACAGCCCCTCTCCACCCTTCTCTCCTACCCCCACCATGACACAAGATCTGAGAGGGGCTGAGCTTGAGTTAACCTTGAGGGGCAGCCCAGCCACAGTGGCCCGGGGGCACTGGCCCAGCTGGGGACACACAGTTCAGAGTCGCTGGGAGACAGCCTGGGACAGGTCCTGTCCTCAGCACCAGGTCAGACCCCCAGAACCTTGGCCTGACACCAGGGAACCATGTATTCACTGAGATTTATTTCCAGGTGGAATATTCCACGTGAGTGTAAAGGCATCCTGAATTCTCCTGAGTTTGAGTTAATAAGAAATTGTTTAAGTCGATGAGAAATCATACATCCAGTCTCCTGTCATAAATCCCATATCCTCCAAGGGGAACGGGCCTTCGGAATGGAAATTGTTTGCCAAGGAGAGGAATGGATCAAGTGTACATTTCAGCCCATCGACTCCGCGGCCGGGGATCTGGATGCGTATGTGGGCGTGTAAGCACCTGGAACGCCCCGTGCACGCTCCTGGGTGCTCGATGCACGGGGCTGTGTGTGGCCTTTGCCTCCGGACACTGACAGGAGGCGCCCTTTGCTCCCTTGCACACCCGGGGATCCTCTTCCCACGCCTGGGGGAAGGGCCCCATCTGCTATGTGCCTCTGCCCAGGGCTGGCCCACGTGCTGGTTGGTTCGTTTATTCCCCTGTCCTTTGTGGCTCCAGCCTCATTGCACAGCAGCCAGCGGCTGGAACCCTGGCACCTGCAAATGTCAGCCTCCGCTGTTTGCTGCAGTCCCGGCGAGTTCTGCAAAGGCCGTTTACACTGAACCCCTTCATCATTGTCTCCCTCTCCCCGCTCTCTCATTCAGCCCATCTTCCTTCCTGCCTCCCTCCATTCCCCCTTTTCTCTCTAAGTAGCTCCCAGCTTCTCTCCCTCTCTCCTTTCCCATTCGCCTCCCTCTCCCCCGACTCTCCTTCTCCCTCTCTCTTTCTTCCAATTCATGCTTTTTCTTATTCCTTTTTCTCTTTCTTTTACTTTATGTCTTCTCCCCCCCCTTTCATCTCCTAAATGGTCACAATTTCTCTCTGCCTTTGTCTTCCTGTTTTTTATAATTTTCTTTCCTTTTCTACATTCATTCCTTACCCTCCCTCATTTCCACTCTCTTCCCTTTCCTTTCTTCTATCGTCTCTCTT
Organism: Myotis davidii; assembly: GCF_000327345.1. Classification (NCBI taxonomy): domain Eukaryota; kingdom Metazoa; phylum Chordata; class Mammalia; order Chiroptera; family Vespertilionidae; genus Myotis; species Myotis davidii. Next base: position 881,122 of record NW_006293780.1, on the reverse strand, counting down.
CATGTTTCCTCTTTTCCTCCATTCTCTTCCCTCTTCTCACCTCTCCCACCCTGTCCCTCTCCCTTGCTCTTGTCTCTTTATCTCCCAGTTCTCTCTCCATTCTCTTTTCCTGCCTGTCCGTCTCTTACCCTCTGCTTCTCTCTCCCCTCTCGCTCCCTCCGGGGTAGTTCCAGAAACATACCCATATATGGCCTCCATGCCAAGGATCACAAATGATGACGTCACGTGAGGGCCAACGTTCAGAGATGCGCTCCCAAGTGAAGCCCGCAGCTGATGCGCCCCGGAGGAGCTGAAGGCAGGACCACAGCCTCCGCCGTGCAATCTCCAAACAGGAAATCTGAGCTCCATAACATCTTATAGTTTGGCTTGCATCATTGGTCATGCGGTGGGCCCGAAATAAACTCCCCGCTTCAAAGGACAGCGTTTCGGAGCGGCCAGGCGGAGCAGCCAGACTCGCAGGGCCAGGGCAGAAGGAACACGCAGGGAGCATGTGCTGAACTCAGACACTCTCAGGAAAATCCTTGCATCCCCCCTGAACGGCCCCCTGAGGCAGAACCTAGCAGGTAATGCACACTTTCCACGCTCCCATGCAGACCTCGAGCGAGGGTGTTTGGCTGGCCACGCTGCTTTCTTGCGTCTCCCCCCACCTCTCTCTGCTTTCTTGGGTGATGAAGCATGCCGGTGACTTTCATTTCAGATCTGGGGGACGGAGGAGCAGCCGTCTGCATGTACTCATCCATCCTTGTGAGGACTCTCGCTCAGAACACCCGTCTGCGGTGCACTTCTAAAAATGGAAATGCAAAAGGCGTTATCAATGATGCTATTGTTGCTTCGCAGGCCTTGGGCAATGTGTGCCAGACAAATGACTTTCAGAAGTGCTTTTATTTCGGGTGAATAGATATTTTCATGCATGGGGGCATCAATTTCATGGAGTGTCTATGTGTGCCCGGTATTGTGGGGCAATAGCAACCAGGGTGCCAGGGTGCTGGGCCTGCAATGGCCTGGGGTTTAGGAGAGGAAATAGAATTTGGAAACAAAAACTAGGGCTCAAGGTGAAGAATGAGAAATGTTATGTGGGAATGCAGAGACGCAGGAATACGGTGCGTGTGTGTGTGTGTGTGTGTGCATGTGAGCGTGTGTGTGTGTAAGCATGAGGACACATGCAACAAGGAGGTGGTCTTTGAAAGGACGGACAAGATGGCATCAGACAGAGGGGTGGAGAGAGGGACTGCAGGTGGAGGGACCGCTTGGCAAAGGCAGACAAGTCAAGGTGGGTCTGGGCTCTGTGGATAGTGCAGTGTGGCTCCGGCAAAGGGCCGTGGAAGTCAGAAGTCAGGGTGAAGCTGGGAGGAGGAGCTGGAGGCATATGCAGATCCCACCAGGTCAGTCAAGAAGACGGAACAGCCCAGCCGGTGTGGCTCAGTGGTTGAGTGTCGAACCACTCACTGGTTCAATTTCCAGTCAGAGCTCATGCCCAGGTTGTGGGCTCATTATCCTCAGTGGGAGGCATACAGGAGGCAGCTGACCAACGATGTTTCTCTCATTGATGTTTCTATATCTCCCTTCCTCTAAAAATCAATAGAAACATACTTTACAAAAGAAGATGGGACACATTCTAATTGTTTCGAGCAGAGGAGGAGCAGGCGGGATCTGACTTCAGGAAGTCAAGAGAATGGACTAGAATGAGGAGGCAGGAGGCGGCGACTGGGGGTGGACAGGTAGATGATGGAGACCCGAGGCTGGGCAGGGGCCGAGCCCCTCCCTTCCCCCTTACAGGGGGCAGAGGGTAGCGCAATGAAGGGAAAGCTCAGCTCATGCATGAGGTTGGGACCGGAGGAGTTCACAGGGCTTCCGGCAGAGCCAGCTGGGCCAGCACACCGGCCACAGGCCTGACCTTTGTCATCAGCGGCCTGGGCCGAGCACAGCGTGGCTGCCAGGGGCAGATGCGCCAATCACTTCCAAAGCAGTCGATGGGTCCCGACAGCTGGTGGCAGGCCTGTTTACAGCACCCCCTCCTGAGGAGCTGGCAGAGGTCTCCACCTGGCACCACTCTAGGTTGCATCATCCGTTCTTGCACAAACAGAATTTGATTCCCAGCTTCAACACCTCCTAGCTGTCTGGCTGTACGCAAGACCCTTAACCTCTCGGAACCTCAGTTTCCACATCTGGAAAATGGGAGTGACAATCACCTCTGACTCATGGTGCCATGAGTGCCTCGTGGGGGAGGGGGTCTCCTCTTCCTCCTCCCTCCATACGATCCACCCCTGGAGACCTCACAGTGGATAACAACACAATGAACTTCCGTGAGCACTCCCCGGGCCCTTGCTGGGAGCCGGGCACTGAGCCCAGTGCTCGTGGCCATTTTTCTCATTGACTCTTCTCAAGGGCTTTATGAGTGAGAGGTGATTGTCATTCCCATTTTCCAGATGTGGAAACTGAGGTTCCGAGAGGTTAAGTGTCTTGCGTAAAGCCAGACAGCTAGGAGGTGTTGACGCTGGGAATCAAACCCTGGCCTCTTGGTCTACTAGCCTCCAGTGCCCACCTTCAACGCTACGGCCTCCTGCAGCTGCCCAGGGGGCTGACACAGCAGTAAAAGGACCTGCCCCTGGCACAGGCAGGGGTCATCAGATGCCTGTATATCAAGGACAGGCCAGACCCAAGAGAGCCTTCCCAAAGGAGGCACAGAAATCTCCTTCCACTGCCGAGCTGCAGGGGGCAGGCTGCCTGGAGGAGGCAGCTGTCACAGGACTGGTTTTACTGTGACTTCTCATCCTTAGCACCTGCTCTTGGACTAATGCCCAGGAACCTAACGAAGTTGTGAAGAGCCTTGTGGTTGAGGGGAACGTGTGGGGGGCTGGTGGCGGTGACGTGAAAGTGAAGTGGCTCCTTACCTGCCTGCACTTTCTAAAGAAGAGGACACGGAAGAGAGGGGTGGGAGACAGGAAAGACAAGGGAAGCGGAGAGAGGAGAAGGACATGATCTACATAAAGGCAGGAATCGGGGGGACAGAAAGGAGAAAGATCTCAGATGACTTTGTTGTGATCGCCATTAAAAGATTTGCAGCCGGCCCTGAGGTTGGGCCTCAGGGTGGGGAGTGGGGAGTGGGGAGGGGCTTTGGGAGTGGGGAGGGGCTTTGGGAGTGGGGAGGGCCTTTGGGAGGGCACCCCTACCTGCCCGCCCCCCTGAGCCTTCCCACTCTGCCTGCAGTCTGGGACTGGAGCTTCCAGAACCCTCTGCTGCCCAGGGGCCTAGGTGAGAGGCCATGTTCTCCTGGTGCCCAGAACAGGGCTGGGCAAGCTGCCCTGGGGCTGTGGAGGGGCGGGGGCAGCGCTGTTGGAAGCTCAGGCTGGACTGGCAAGCCCCGCCCCGCCTCACTCCCATCCGGGCCGTTGGCACAGATGGCAGAGCCTGGCGTCGCCTGAGCCCTGGGCAGAAGCTGGGCCAGGGGCCTGCAATCCTGTGTGCAGACTTGCATGTGGCCGGACCCCACTGATGGGCCTGGTGCCGCAGGAGGCAGGAGATGGGCCAGGGGAGGCGCGGGAGGGCAGCTGTGCTGGGCCAGACCCTGCAGGGCCAGGAGGGCAGGGAAGTGTCCTCCGCTTGGGAGGCGAAGGTGAAGGCAAAGGTGACTCAGGGACCTGGAGAGTCAGCAGCTTGCGTCCCAAAGAAATAAAATGGAAAGCTGACATTCTTTGAGGCTTTTCTTAGCTGGTGCTCATGGCACCTCCATTTCAGATGGAGTCTTAGATCGATGCCCCCCTCCCTCCCGATGGGCACAGAGTGTCTGGGGGCGTGGGGGTGGGAGCAGAGCCAGCTTTGACAGGTTCAAATCACTGGCCATCACCTCCCACCTGGTGACCTTGGGCCGGTCATGCCCCTTCTCTGGGCCTCAGCTTCCTGCCCCTCCCCCTCCCCCCCACCCCACCCCAGCCTCCAGGGAGAAGAGCCTGTGTGGGGGGTCAGCTGAGGCCTGCAGCCCTGAGCAGATTCCCTGGTAACATCGGCAACCCTGGCCCAAGCCCGGAGGCCTAAGGTCCTGGCGCCCGGGTAGCCAGAGCTTTAACCAGCATCAGAGTCTGGGATTAGTGATGCTGGGAGGAGCTCGTAGCATCTTTAGAGCCTGGACAATAGGCTTAAGCTCCCAGCAGCTGCAAAGCCCTGGACATCAGCAGCGAGGCCTGCCAGCACCGCCCTGGCAGAGGCCCACCTGCGGCTTTGACCGGCCCCTGTGTGTGGGTCAAACGAGGTGGCCTGGATTCCACTCTCCCAAGGCTGGCTCATCCCTGAGCCAGGGCAGAAGCTTCCGGAGTAACTAACCCCTGGCCACTGCCCAATTCTCACTGTCAGAGGGTCTGATGAAAAGAGGGGCAGGCAGGCCTGACTCCATCCACTCTGCCCCTTACCGTCTGGGCCTCAGTCTCCCCATCTGGCCAATGGGAAGAAGCTTACCCCCGTGCCCACCCCAGGGAACTGAGAAGGTCAAGTGGTGCATTTCTTGAACGTGGCGGGAAACAGTGCAGTGACTCACGAGCACCTGCTGTATGTGGTTTAGGTGTGAAAGCAATGGGATCAGGAAGGGGAGAGAGCTCGCGAATGGTTACTCCCACGAGCCCTCCAGCTAGAAGTGCTCCCTCAGAGTTCGCAGGACCCTTCTGGAGAGGGGAGGGGCAGCAGATCAGAAAGATAAGCTTCGTTATAAACTCACTGGGCGTTTCCAGGGATAGGGCTGAGGATCCCGGGGGGCCAAGGAACAGCCCAGGCCAGTGCCCACTTCCTCACGTACCCCAGGCGAGCCCAAGTGGCCAGTTGCTAGGACTGCCTTCGAGTAAGGGTCATGTGATGGTTGGAAGACCTTGAAACTTTGGGGATAAGTAGGTAGATAGATAGATAGATAGATAGATAGATGGATGATAGATAATTTTATATAAACTGCGCCTCAGAAGTTTCCCGACTCTGTAGGGAGACAGGCCCATAGCAGGTGGAGCAACAGAATGTGAGTGGTGCCCCTGGAGGCATCTCAGAATGCCTCAGCCATCAAATCAGGAGGGCTTCCTGGTGGAGGAGACGCATGAACTGCATCTGGAAGGATGACTGGCCAGGTGACGAGGCAGAGAAGGAAAGGGAAGGGAAAGGGAAGGGAAGGGGAGGGGAGGGAGATGAGCGGTGATATTGGCTCCATCTATAAACAGCCTAAGGATGGGAAGGGTGGCTTAGATCAGCCTGTGTGCTGTCGACTTGCAGGGGTGACCCAGACTCACACTCCTGACCCAAGTCCCTGGCTGAGGGGGAGCTCGGGGTCCTAGAGGATGGCTTCAGGTCCCTTCTTGCCCCCACCCTCCCAGCCATGTTCCATACCACCCCCATTTTTTATAAGACACCCAGGGAGCCACTCTTCCCATTGCAGCCCCTAAACTGTCACAGACTCCCACTTCCCCTGGTGCCAGGCCCCACTACCAGTTCCCTGGCTGTCAGCGAGCCTGGATTTGTGGGGAGGGGAAGGAACTGGGGGCAGGAAGGACCACTTTTTCAAACGCTGTTATTTAGTCTTCACCACAGCTCTGCAGGGCCCATGTTTCTATGCCCATTTCACAGATGTAGAGACTGAGGCCGGCGTAAAAGCACTGTTCTGAGTGTGTTCCGGCGTTAACTCAGGGAACCCTGTCACAGCCACTGTTACCCCCGTTTGGCAGAGGCCACCTGGGACAGGCGGGGGCTCTCCTGGAGCCGTTGTTTGGGATGCTCTGAAGGAGGTAAAAGAGGTGGCCCCAGTTTTGCTTGTTGCAAGCTGGCTGTGGACTGGCCGCCCTTGAGCACTGCTCCCTCTGCAGGCCTTAAAGGGGCAAAGCCCACTGCACTCCTGCTTTCCCTGGGAAAGGCTATTTTTTGTTCCAACTGGTCGTCCAGGGGGTCCCTTGAGACTGCTGGCCTCTCTCCAGGACGCAGGCCTGGAACTTGGCCCAGCCCCAGGCAGAGGCCTCAGAAATCAAGCTGGGCTTCGTGAAGACGAGGGGAAACTGAGGCCACAAGAGGAAGCAGGCAGGACCTCTGACCCAGCCCCACCCTCACCCTGCCATGACATAGGTATTCTCATTGTGCCCATTGTACAGACGGAGAAACTAAGGTTCTAAGAGGTCACAGGGCTAATAGACGGTAAGGCTGTGATTCGAACCCGGCCAAGCTGACCCCACAGGTGACTTCAGAACTGCCCGTTTCTGCTGAGGCTGAACTGCCCCACCTGTTCTCCCCCGTCCCTGGCAGGCACCCCAGCCTGTAATTGCATAGGCCCTGTGACGGGGAGTCCCCTCCTGAAGAGCCTGGCACCACGTGAGGCCCAGCACTAAGCCTGAGCACACGGAGCCCTCTCGATTCTCCCACAAACCCTATAACAACAGCATTTACTAGTGCCTCCATCCTGTGCATCAGGATTCTGTAGATGAGGAACTTACCCAAGGATCCTCCCAAACGGAGGGTCTGGGAGGAAAGCAAGCGCTGGCCAAGCCCTCCGAGGGGTAGGGGAGTTCGCCCCTCAAAGGCAGAGCCCTCGCGTCCCTCCAAGGTCGGCCCCACCTCGTCCATCTGTATGGGCACCTCGTCCAGGTGTAGGCCTGATGGTCGGCTGGATGAGGAGGCAACATTGCCCCCACCTGCTCAGATCCCACGTGTGTGCCCCGGGTGTGTGCCAGTTACTCGGATCAGTGTTCTTGGGATTCCCAGAAGGAGCACTGGATTTGAGTTTGGAAAACTGGGATCCAAATCCTATCTTTCCAGCTTTTCTGTGAAAACCCAGCCCTTCCCTTCCCTTCCCTTCCCTTCCCTTCCCTTCCCTCCCTGAACCTTAATTGCCTCATTTGTAAAATGGGAGTATCAAGTCTCCTGGAAGGAGTGGAGGTGTTGCAGAACTAATCCCAGTTAATTCAACAAAAAACAACAACAACAATCTTTCCTTGGGCCATGAAATAATGGACAAATGGAAAAGATCTGAATACCATCCGAGACACAGGGTAGGGTCTGGCAAGTCTGGAATTGTCTGCAGACCATCACCTGCTGCCTTCACCTCCCAGAGCTTCTGGTGAGGGAAAGGCACACAGCTGAGTGCCGTCCATGTGCCCACGATCAGCCCAAATCAGGGCCAACAACCGCCTGGGGTGAGGGCCTGGGGGGTCCCCATCAAATGCTTGCTTTCACCCAGAGCCACAAGAAGGCTGCAAACAAAGCACCCCCTCTAATCATTCATTCTCATCCGCACACAGGCCGATCCAAGCCGCCCAGGCTGGCTTCTCAGCTGCAGGTGCAGGCCCTGCCGCTTGGCTCGCTCGGGGCTCCTCTGTGCGGCTGGGCTCAGGCTGCCCAGGTGTGTTCACTCTGGGGCCCAGTGCAGGGCAGCGCCTCCAGGGGGCGCTCCTCTCCCGGCGATGGCAGAAGAGCAAGCCCCACAGCACAAGCCAAGCCAAGTGGCTGCTTTATCAGTCCACCAGCATCCACTGGCCAGAGCACGTTCATGGCCAAGCCCGGTCTCAATGGGGAGAGGAGAGGGGCTACTCTGCCTCCAGGGAGAGGGGTGAGCATTTGCCAAGCAAACCAGATTATAGCACTAGTATTTCGGATATTTTTAAAAAGACCTCATGTGATTCTCATGTTCAGCCAGGGCTCAGAACCATAGACCTACGATCACGCTGCTTGTCAGCCAGTCAAAACGAAAATCAGGCTTAATTAATTTTACTTTATTTCCTAGAAGCAGTTTGACTCAACCAGTGTTCATTTTTCCATGAGGCATGTGTGGGTTTGTTTGTGTGTGTGTGTTGTTGTTTTTAATGAGAGTCCCTGGAATTAACACGACAATTTTTTTTAGAACAATTGATTTTAATTAGCTCACGAGATTCTAAGTAACAGGCCCATGTATGAGCCCTAGCGCGCAGTGCCGAGAAATGGAAGAATGCCGGAGAAGATGTTGTTGGGTAATTGGACGGGAGGAATGTGAGCACTGTAGTGAACGCTCCGTGAGGACGGGGATTTTTGTCGGTTGGCATCACTGTTGTATCACCAGTGCTTAGACCAGTGCCTGACACAGAGTCAGTGCTCAATAAGTAATCCCTCATCAATGGTGCGTGCTTTCATAGCGAGAGGCTGTCTGGAATGGAAGACAGAATGGTGGATGAGTGGATGGTTGGTGAGATAGATAGATGTGTAGTTGGAGGGATGGAAAATGGATGGGTAGGTGGACAGAGAATGATCAGAGGGTGGATAATGGAGGGATAGGTGGGTGTTGGATGACTGGATGGATAGGTAGATGAGTAGAGGGATAGGATCATGAAAGGTTGGGTGGGTAGATGGATAAATGGATGGATAAGTGGACAGATGGGAGGGTGGATGGATAAATGAGTGGTTGGATGGACAGATGGGTGCATGGGGGGATGCATAAAAGGACAGATGGGTGGATGGTTCATAGGTTCGTGGATGCCGGAAGATAGCAGAGACTTCCCAGTGGGTAAACATAGATGCTTTGTAAAATTGTTAGTGACCAGGATGTTTTGGTCTCCTCACAGGGTTTTCTGATTTGCTGTTTCCTCCTCCCCATCAAGTGTCTCCTCTGGAGACCGGGGTGAGAGGTGCAAGAGATGGCCACGGAGATCAGTGCTCCGGGCACACAGCGTGCCATTGGGAACGAGGAGTACAGCCTGTACAGCAGCCTGAGCGAGGAGGAGCTGGTACAGATGGCCATCGAGCAGAGTCTGGCTGACAAGACCCGGGGCCCAACCACTACTGAGGCCTCCCTGTCTGCACGTGCCAACCGCCAGCCTGCCCATTTCTACCCATGGACCAGGTAAGCCAGGAGAGGTCACCTGGGCCGTTCATAAGGTGCCAATCCAAATCCAAAATGATTTACATTTATTACCTGAACTTCCTGAGCTCTGACAGCGCCAGGTGCTGGGTGAGGTGCTACATGCACTTTGCCTCATTTAACCCTCTTACGAACCTTCTAGGAGGCTCTGTGCTAGATTCCCATTTTACAGATGAAGAAACTGAGGCTCAAGGCAGAGTAACTAGTCTCAGACCACACAGCGAGGAGATGGTGAAGCAGAGCCTGGGCTGTGGCCGGGCCTTGCACTGCTGACTGCATGTTTGAATGCAGTGGACGGATACCCGAGTCTGCCCAGAGCTCCCAACCCCATCTGTGCAGTCTCCCTGGGGAAACGTGTCTGAGAAGCAAATGACGTCTTCCCAGCCTGGTGATCCTGCCCCCTTGCTCTGGCACCTCTATCTCAGCACAACCCCATCCCCACAGCAGCAGGATGAGCTAGAGCAGCACCCCAACAGAGGTATGAGACAGGCCACAGTTGCAATTCCACATACACCATTTTTTTTTTTTTTGGTTTTTAAAGAATATATTTTTTATTGATTTCAGAGAAGAAAGGAGAGAGAGAGAGATAGGAACATCAATGATGAGAGAGCATCATTGATTGGCTGCCTCCCCACACTGGGTGCCCTGACCGGGAATTGAGCCGTGACCTCCTGGTTCATAGGTTGATGCTCAACCACTGAGCCACGCCAGCTGGACTCCACATGCACCATTTTGAGTATCCCAAGAGCCACATTACAAAGTAGAGAGAAACAGGTGAAATTAACTTATGCCTAAAATGTTATCATTTCCACATCATCAATATAAAAAAAATCACAAAAAAGATGTGTACATTCTTGTTTTCTCATATTAAGTCTTTGGAATCTGGTGTCTTTTGCACTCACCGCACATCTCGACTCAGACTCCCCACGTGAGCAGCGGTGGCCGTAAGGACTCCGTCTTGGTAGGCGGGGAGCCGGGAACATGATTAAGCACTGGACCTTAGATGCTTTTAGAAAAGAAATACATACATTTAAAAGATGTTCTGCTCACCAGGAGTCCAAGTCGTGTGTGTGTTGGGAAGTGGGTGACGGGGATGGGAGCGGCTGCTGCAACTGTGTTATCTTGGGGCCGGGCCTCAGATCTCATTGTCTCCAGCAGCTAGCTGACTCCTTGTGTGGCCCCGGGCAAGTCACCTCACCTTTCTGAAACACAGTCTCCTTTTCCAGTTATAATAGCAACAACAATAAACAGACTTTTCCCATGTCCAGCCCCAGCTGATAGGGAGGAAGGTAGGTGATGGTGCGATGTTGGCCCTTGCCCAGGCTGGACCATCTCTGCGAGGCAGGCTGGCCAAAGGCCCGGGAGGTCTGTCCCCAGGGAGTCCCTTCTAAAGGGGAAGGCAGGCAGCCTCGTTGGCCAGCTGGGAGGCTCCAGGTTATGGAGCTGCCCCTGAGTACATGCCATCTGGGGACTCAACCGGAGAAACAGAAGCCCAGAGTCAAGGACTCATGGTGACCTGTGCTCTAGCCGCTCTGGTTCCTGTCCTGGCCAGTTCGTTCAGCGTAAGTCAGACCACAGCTTCCTCTTTCTCAGGAGGGATCAGAGAGCAGAGCAGCCTCCCTCCCACGGAGCCTGCAGCACAAGCCACCATCCCGGCCTCGCAGCCTTCTCCCAGCGTGGGAGCCCCACCCGGGAGTCTGCGCCCAGACTCTGGCCTCTTCCTTCCTCTAGTGGAGAAAGAAGTAGAGACACACCATGAGGCCAGTGCAAACACTTACTCAGCCTCCTGAGAAAAAGCGCTCAGAGAGAAGTAAAATGACTTATTCAAGGTCATGTGACCCTCACTGACGATCCAGGTACAGGTAATGTAGGGGAGAAGAATTCAGCCCTGCATCTTGTCACTCTCCCCCCCCCCAAAAAAAAAATTTAATTGAAATTAATTGGGGTGACATTAGTTAATAAAATTATGTACATTTCAGGTGTATAATTCTATAATACATCATCTGTATATTGTATTGTGTGTTCACCACCCCGAGCCAAGTGTGTTTCCATCACCATTTATGCCCCTTTGCCCTCCCTACCTCCCTCCACCCCCTTGCCCTCTGGTAATCACTGTAGTGTGGTCTGTGTCTGAGTTTTTTCTTTGCTCATCATCTTCCTTGGCCCTCCGAGGGCTCCCTGAAAGGCAGGTCTGACTTCCTTTCCCATGGAGGAGAAATAGGGTTCGTGCACTGCTGGCCATAGAGGAACAGAACAGGGGGCGCCCCCAAGGTTACGAGGGTGGACCAGCCAGAGTGGGGCCAGGAAGCTGGGTCTTCAGTCTTTGAACTTCTGCATTTTATTTAAGATTGCATTTCCGAGAAGACTAAGGAGGAAAGCATGAAGCAGGAACTTGCTTGGGCTGATGTGTACGCACTGTGAACAACTTGAATCAGTCCATCCATACTCACGGTGCACTTCTGAGGTGCCAGCTTCCTGGCACCTGGATGTGGATCAGGCCTGGTCCCCGCCCTGTCCAAGCTTGAAGTCTAATGCGTATAAAAGGCACAGAAGTACCTAATGACCCAACAGGAAAGGTGTAGCAAGGAGGCTTGTCTCGGTTTCCGAGGGACACAGAAAGGGCCTTTACACTTAGTCAAGGAGGTGGGCTTTGCAGGATGAATAGGAGTTCACCAAGCAGGGTAGACGAAGCAAACTTCTTTGAGCCTCAGTTTCCTCATCTGCAAAAGGGAGCCAATTGCATCTCCTTCACAAAGTGGACTCGAGGATGAAATGAGATGCTTTGGGCCATGTACCTAGCACAAGGCTTGGCACATAGCCAGCGCTCAACCAATCTCGGCTATGTGTGTGTGTGAAGGCAGACGTGGCAGCTGGAATTCCTGTTCTCTGTGATTCCTCTCTGGCCAGCCCAGAAAGGATGGCATGGTCAATGGGCGAGGGAGAAACAGAATTCTCACGGGAGGTAGGCTGATCCTAAAGACCCATGGGAACGGGATGGAGGCGGCAATGCCCTGTGAGCCCCTCCTCTCTGTACCCGAGAGGGCAGGGCTGGTTCTCCAGGAATCTGAGGTGTTGGCATGCAGCCACCCAACACTGTGATTACCGTATGGGGTAGTGCCCCTCCAAAGGCTTTGGTTTGTTTTGTTTCATTCATTTAAGTTTATCAGGTGCCTACTGTGTGCCAGGCACTGTACTCATGACACCTGTGCTTGACATAGGGTGGGTATGAGGACCAGATGAGAGTACAGGTATAGGGTCTGGGCACAGTGGTGGGCAAGGGCAGACTCTCAAATTTGTGAGCTTCCTCCCTTTAAGATGCCTGCTGCCGCCTGCGTTCAGCCAAGGTAACCCCTCTCCTGGGGCAGCTGGGCTTCTCATTCACCGAGAAGCCAGCGGGCATCACAGTGTGGGACACGCAGGAGGCAGCCGATCAATGGTTCTCTCTCTCATCAAGGCATCACCGTTCCTCCCCAAGGCGGAAGCCAGGACGGGGCAGTGGGGAGCTGGTGATGGAGCTGCACTCCTGACCCCCGCGCTGCCCGCCCAAAGGAAGGACAGGCCCCTACCTGGGCCTCTTCTAGGGCACGACCTGCGCCCACATCCCCCAGGTTCCTCTCACGTCTGATGAGTCAGCCCGTGGTTTTCCCCTGCGCTGGGCCTGGGTAGGAAGTGCCGCTGCAGCCTCAGCAGAGAGAGCACGGACCCAGTCAGGGCCTGGCCCCCTCCAGCCGAGTTGAGACTCACGACTCAGTAGCTTGGAGCACTCGCCCTGCCTGCCCCTAACACCCCAGTTAACCACATGTCAGGGCTCCCAGAACAAGTCCTCCTGCCCCCTGTTCAGCTCCTCCCCTGCGGCTCTGTGGTTGTGTGTGCGTGCCCTTGTCTCACGTCCCGCTGGCCCCCGTACATCCTGAGGATCAACGAAAAGAAGTGCCCTGGCCCAGCTGGTGTGGCTCAGTGGTTGAGCCAGGAGGTCACTGTTCGATTCCCGGTCAGGGCACATGCCCGGGTTGCGGGCTCAATCCCCAGTGTGGGGGGCGTGCAGGAGGCAGCCAATCAATGGTTCTCTCTCATCATTGATGTTTCTATCTCTCTTTCCTTTCCTTCTTTTATTTCTCCCTCTTCCTTCCTCTCTGATATCAATACAAACATATATTAAAAAAAGAAGCGCCCTATTGGTCTGCATCCCAGGTGCTGGTCCAGGGCGTGAGCGAGCAGGAACTGAGAGGTTCTTGCTGAACTAATTCGGTTTTCCCGTTTCCTCCTCTGCGAAGTGAGAGCACTACACCCCCGGCCTCCATCCTGGTGGCGGGACGGTGGACAGGAGGCACAACCCCAGGGGCTGTCTGCACGCCGACTCGCTGCCACCCCACCGGCCGCACAGTCTCACGGTTGCTGGCACTGTTATTATGCCATCAGAGAGAGGGCCTCGTCCTGGGGTGGGGTCTGGGACCTGACCGGTGCCTACCACCTTGTTGAAAACATCCCCGCTCTGGGAGGGAAAATGTTCGGTCTGTTCCCGCTGACCGGCCTGGGCTGGATCTTCACGTGGTGTTTTGTTCTTGCGTCACTGATGCACGGATGTTCTGAACAGCAGAGTGAAGTGCTAGACTTGGAGAACCTTGATGTGTTTCTGTCGTTAGCAGCACAGGGTAACGCGCCTTGGAGCTGAGTAACCTGTGATAACATTCAAATGATATTTACAAAATGGGAGACCACACGTGGGCTGATGTTGAGGGCGCTGGGACCCCCGGATCCTGTGGAGACCGAAGCCTGCCCAGCGCTCTCCCCTTGCCAGGGCCAGGAGCAAGCGCAGATAATAGTGCTGAGCCCGGGGTTTCAGGGCCAGTGGGTTGGTCTCTCATCTGTTTGACACGCGGACTTTCCACGTGAGTTCCTTTCAGCAAAGACTCTACGGCTACGACAGCAGCGAGGAACCCCTGGCCCGGTCCTACCTCCTCATTTTTTTAAAAAATTGATTTCAGAGAGGAAGGGAGAGGGAGAGAAAGAGAAAGAAACATCAATGATGAGAGAGAATCATTGATCGGCTGCCTCCTGCACGCCCCACACTGGAAATCGAGCCCACAACCCGGGCATGTGTCCTGACCGGGAATCGAACCGTGACCTCTGGTTCATAGGCTGATGCTCAACCACTGAACGAGGCTGGCTGGGTCCTACCTCCTCACTTTGCAAAGGAGGAAACCGAGGCACAAAGAGGGGCAGGGCCTTGTTCAAAGCCACAGGGCCTGTCAGGTGGCCTTAGAGCTGGAGAGGACTAAGGCGGGGGAGGTGGTGTCAGCGCTCTGCTCCCTTAGCAGCTGCAGCTGTGTGTGTGTGGGGGGGTGGGGGTAGGGAGAGAGGGGGTAATCCCCCACCTTGCAGAGTCCCGGTTTCCTCGTCTATAAAAGGCCGTGACATTGGCACCCACCTCCAGCGTTAACAAATGAGGAGTGGGTACCCAGGAGAAAGGAGGTGTTGACCAGTAGAAGGGAGGGAAGGAGGTGACAGTGGTATCAGGGATGAGGATGAGGAAGGGGTGACCTGGAGCCCCCTGAGATGGGCTGGAGCAATGGAATCAGGGGTCCTTCCTTCTCTCTCTGCCCCCTCACCCCTCCGATGGTGTCCTGGCCTCGCTGAGGTACTCACAGAGTCTGTAGAATCTGCCTGTCCTGGAAGTGTGGGTCCTACTCAGGGCCAAGTTTCTAGCACCTCCATGCCCCACAGGGTGCTGGTCACTGACAATAATGTCCTCCCCAATCCCATAGGCCCCCCCCCAGAGGGGTGCCGCTGGTCCCAGGGCTGACCTGTTGGAAGGAGGGCCAGCATGGGCCACATGTCCCATTCCCACTACAACCCCAGCCAACCAGATTCCTGGAGTGGCCACCACGCCTCCTCTCACCCCTCCCATCCTCAGAATAGCCAGGTCGGGTGGGGAAACTGAGGCTCTGAAAGGCAAAACAATGAGAAAATGAACGGTGGACATGACGGAGCACCCCTGTGCGTGGCCCTCTGCTAAGCACTTCACACCGTCCACTCACGGAGACCTCAGCCCTGGGACTAAGGCCCAGGGAGGTTCACCTGCCCGAGGTCACACGGCCAGAAGGTGCCAGAGCCTGAGTTTGAACCCACATTGGTCCGACTCCACGCCCTGGCCCCTAGGACCTTCCTCTGCATCCTTTTGCTAAAACCTTTATTTATTTTTAATAATATTTTTTATTGATTTCAGAGAGGTAGGGAGAGGGAGAGAGATAGAGAAACATCAATGATGTGAGAGAATCATTGTTTGGCTGCCACCTGGGGATCAAGCCCGCAACCCAGGCACATGCCCTGACTGGGAATCGAACCGTGACCTCCTGGTTCATAGGCCGACGCTCAACCACTGAGCCACCCCGGCTGGGCTGCTGACACCTTTCTACTGTACGTTCCCAACCCTGGGACGCAGGCCTCGCTAACGAGGAGCCGGCGAGGTGGGGTGGGGACAGAGACCAGCCTGGTTTCAGCTCCGCTCCCCTGCCCCCTCCCCCATGAAGCTCTTGTCCATCGCTGTGAGGACGGGGCCTGGCCAGCCCTGAGGCTGAGCCCTTTCATCCTGGGACCTGCCGCTGACAGTCTCACATCCTCCCGGGTGAAGAATGTCACCTTGTTTCATATCTGCCTCCTGTGTGGTTGGCTGGGGAAGGGGACCGCAGGAGTGGGGTGAGGTTAACCTCATTGTTGTCTTATATGGTCATTTAAATCTCCCAGGGCTTCCTCCACGGGCCAAAAATAATCCGAGACCCAGCAGCTGTGTCCAGCACAGAGCGGACCGGGCCATCTGCTTTGGTTCAGAGCCCTGCGTCTGTCTGTCAGTCTCTCCCCCTCAAGCTCCCTCTGTCCTCAGACCTGCCTCTGGCCATGACCTGCTTCTCATATGCAGAGTATTTTTCCCTCTTTCACTCCTGCCCTGCACCCTCCAGGTCCACGGCGCCTCCCGAGAGCGGCTCAGCCCACTTGGGCCTGTTCCAGGGGGTCATGCAGAAATACAACCGCAACAAGGCCTCCCAGATGGCGTAAGTGACCCGGGGCTGCCCCTGGGACCATCCAGGCTCCTCTCCCAACTGGGGATGGTGGGGGAGAGGGGTGGGAAGCCTGCCCCAGGCCCCAGGGGGCGGGGGGGGCACTCTGGGGGAGACCTCCCAGGCACACCCCTCCCTAGGGTGTCCCCCTGAGACCCAGTGCTCTGCTGAGCTGGGCTTGGTGGTCACAGACTCGGCCCTCAAGCGATGGCCAGGCTGTGACTCTGATGAGCCTCTCAGAGCCCCAGAGCGAGCCCTGTGTGCTGGGGGCTGTGGGCTCTGAACCTGGGGGCCCAGCAGGGGAGCCGGCCCTAGAACCTCTGAGGCCCAGAGGGGTGCGGAGGAGCCGGAGCTGATAAGTCAGCCACACCCTCTGTCTCAGTTTCCCCCACCCCTTGTCATCACTGCGGGGGGCAGGGTTCGGTTCGCTTTGTTGCCTTTATTTGTTAAGTGCCAGGTGCTAAAATCCAGAAATAATCGAGTTACCGATTACCGATTACCGAGGATGTGTTAGCCCGGCACCAGGGTGCTGGGCTCGGTGTGTCCGTGGGAAATAGCTCTGTCCGTTTGCTTCTCTCTCCCCATATGGACCCCAGAAGTAGCTAAAAGCAAAAGAAGGGCCATCGCTGGCACCCTGTCCGCTTGCCCGGCTGTGCTGGGGGGAGGGGAGGAGGCCATGGCCAATGTTTTGCTCCTCCTCCCCAGCCCGTTGTGAGCCCCCACTTCCGTGTGCTGCAGGTGGGGTTTTGACTGTGGAGGAGACCTGGGTTCTGGTCTCGGCGCGGCTGAGGTTTCCTGTGACTGCCGGGGAGTCGGGGAGTCGCTGTGAGGTTAGAAGACAGAGTGGCCTCCAGGGTCCTGTTCAGGTCCTTAGTTTCTGGGGGCCTGACACCCCAGCGGCCACTCCCACCCTCGGGGCGGGACTTTGGCTGGGCTCACAGAGAAGCCATCCTCGGCTCCAGGGGGAAGGCACCAGGCTGGTGGCGCCCCAAGAGTGTTCTCACTATGCCGCCCCCCTCCCCCCCCTCGCCCAAGGCCACAAGAACAGCCGCCGCCTCTTTCCACTTCAGCCGGGGCCCCCAGGAGACCTTCCAGGGAGACAGGACACATACCCCTCTGGGGCTGCTCTGGCCGCTCATCAGAGGAACCCGTCAGGGCGGCAGTGATGGCGTTGATGGGGATTCCAGGGCTTATCTGGTCAGTTACCCATCATCCTTGCGGGTCTGTCACTGAACTGGCATCTAAGCGCCGAAGCTATTAATAACCGAGAGGCTGAGAGTCAGGGGGAAGTCAGCTCCGGCTGGAGGAAGCAGTGGGAGGGTGGAGGGGCTGGCCTGGGAGACCCTGAGTGCCTATCCCAGCCTCGGACAGGGGTGGGGCCCTGTCACTTCTCCACCTGGGAAGTGGGGCCGCGTCTATAGAATGTTCTCCAGGAGGAGATCTGGGAGTCATAGGCATCATGGTCTTCACTGGCTCTCCAAGGATGGGGGAGGGAGCTCTGAATGCATGCGTGATGAATGGATGAATGAATGAATGAATGAATGAAGTCGCTTTAATGAGCTAGGCAAAGAAGTTATCATTTGTATTAGCCCTGAATTCTTTTTGACATTCAGAGTTTTAAATGTATTGATTAATCAGATTGATTAATCCTTCTAGAGCTTAAGCCTTTCAGCTGCTAAAGGTTCTGGGGTGAGGATAAGGGTCAGGAGCAAGAAGATGGTTGCTGAGTGCAGAGTCCCCTCAGAGCTGCTCAAAGCACAACCGGCCCCAGAGGTGAAGGTGCTGGGTCAGTCAGGGAGCCCTGGCTCAGGGAAGGTGGTGAAGTGTCGCTAACACCGCCCGCGGGGTCAGACTTCCATCCCTTTGGAGGCGGGCACTGTACACACCAATTCTCTCGGCGGACGTGGTCTTGGTGTAACACCAGAGGCAGCCACTAACAACCACAGGGACAGAGGGGTCCCCTAATTCTCTTCCAGCCACCAATGAGCCTTGTCTAAAAGGGACCCCGTGTCCATCTGTGGAAGTGGAGGAGCTTGCCATGTCTCAGCCATTTCTAGCAGTTTCCCTACGTGGCGGGCGTTTGGAGATGAAAGCTGTGAAAACGCCCAGGATGCTCACAGGGGGAGTGAACGCTGGCGAGGCGTGATCCGGACCCACGCCCACCTTTGTAAGCCAGTGTGTCCTCCAGATGCCCCGGGGAGGCCATTGCCACAAATGTATTGAACAAGTTGTAAACAAAATTCCCAAAGAAACAAGCAAAACTCTGATGATTAAAAAAAAAAAAAAAGAGGCTATCTTTTTGGAAACAGAAGGGATGAAGGTGTGAAATAATTGTTGGGGTTTCCGGATTTTGAATTCTTCCTTTTTTCCTTCCTCTCTCCTCCTTTCCCTTCCCTTCCCTTCCCTTCCCTTCCCTTCCCTCCCTTCTTTCTTTCTTTCTTTCTTTCTTTCTTTCTTTCTTTCTTTCTTTCTTTCTTTCTTTCTTTTCCTCCCTCCCTCCCTCCTTTCTTTCTGTCTTTCTTTCTTTCAGCACATATTTATTTAGCACCTATTATGGGCCAGCCACTGATTTGTCCCTGGGAATTAAATCATGAGAAATAAAGACACAATTATCACCTTCTTGGAGCTCATAGTCCGGTGGGGGAGACACACAATGGTCAAACAATCATTCAAAAACCTGTGAAGGCCAGTGGTCATATGAGGTTTATGATTGGGGCAGGGAGAGGCTGACCTGGCCAGGCAGGTCTTTCTTTCTGCGATGGAGCTGAGGTCTGGAGAGCCAAGGCCAGGGCCAAGGTCAGGGCCAAGGTCAGGGCCGAGGTCGGCCGAGCTCCCAGGGCACCCCTGTGGGTTAGGCAGGATTATTCTTCTTGTTGCCGAGGACGCTGGCTACAAGAGGGTGGAGCACCTGTCCAGACCAGCAGGGACCAGCAGGGCAGGTGACCCCACACCTTGCACACTCCTGGCCAGGCCCTGCTTTCCCCTGGGAGAGAGGCCGCCTGCCCAGCCTGCGCCCCCCTGTACTCTGAGGAGGCCCCACCCCTCATTCTCACAGGCCCGTGGACCCGGTGCTAAAGGCCATCAAGGAAGACGATGAAGAGGCCTTGAAGGCCATGATGAAGGCAGGGAGGAACCTCGCCGAGGCCAACAAGGAGGGCTGGCTGCCGCTGCACGAGGCGGCCTACTACGGCCAGCTGAGCTGCCTGAAGGCCCTGCACCGAGGTGAGGCCGCCGCTCTGGGTGCAGCCGGTCCTGGGAGTAGGGCTCAGGGCGAGGACTCCTCCTCCGACAGCTTCGTGCTCTTTGCCCCACAGCCTGGGTGAAGGGCACGGCAAGGTTCACTCCTGAGTTCAAGTCTCCAAGTTGGGGGAGGGAAAATGACTTGTCCCCAAATGCAACGGCCTCCCCTCACCCACCCAACCTCTCCGGACCTCCCAGGACAGGAAAGCCTAAATCCTAGAAAAGGAAGGAGTGGGGGTTGGCTTTGGGGAGAGCTACTGCCAGCTTGTTCTAGAATGTTCCAGAGGCTGATTTGGTGTGGAAAATACTGCAGCTGTGCCTGTGCCCTCCAAGGCCGTCCCCCACAGCTGTGGGACCCTGGGCGAATTGTGCCTCCTCTCTGAGCCTCGGCCTCCCCCCAAGCCAGATGTGGGTGGGGACACCTGCTGCAGCACAGGCCCCAGACAGCCTACCGTACCCCAGGGCAGAAACAGCGGCATGAGACCGAGCTTCCAGCAGTGGTCACTGGGACTGTAAGGGAAGGTCAGGGTCATTCGCAGAAGGAGGAGGTTCAACCAGGGAAGGCTTCCCAGAGGAGGTGGCATCTGAGCTGGATGCATATGACCAGGAAGCTGAAACAGCCCTGTGAAAACTACTGAATCCAGGGCCAAGATGACGAAAGCAGGCTGGGTGGTTAATTGAGACAGATGCCACATAAGCCTGTCCTTGGAATTGGGAGGAAACTCTGACCACCTCTGTGCTGGGGTGAGGCGGGGGGCGGAGGGGAGAGGCAGGTATTTTCCTCCTTGATGAATGCAGTCTGTCCTCCCCAGCATACCCAGCAACAATCGACCAGCGCACCCTGCAGGAGGAAACAGCCCTTTACCTGGCAACGTGCAGGGGACACCTGGACTGCCTCCAATCCCTGCTGCAGGCAGGGGCCGAGCCCGACATCTCCAACAAGTCCCGAGAGACACCTCTCTACAAAGGTGAGCTGCCCTGGTGGGCTTCCCGGAGGAAGAGTCCAGAAACGAGGTGGGCGATTGGGAGCATTGCTCCTGAGGTGCATGCCCCCGGCCCCATGGGCTCTACTTGAAGGGGCAGCCTCACTCGGATGCATGACTTAGGCCACTGATTCTCTCCTTCGTGCTTGTATTCGGTCAACATTTCCCAAGTCCTCCCCTGGGGTAGGCAGGCCGAGGAGCACTGGGGGCTCAGAATGGAAAGAACCATCCATGCCTGAGTCTTCTCCCAGGCCAGTGGGCATCGCCTCACATAACAGTCAGCTCAGGGCGGTGAAGAGCATGGCTCAAGGCACCTGGGAGCACAGGGCAGGGGCCCTGACATGGGGAAGGGCACCCACAGGAGGGTGTACCTGGGCTGAGCCTGAACAGGAGGGATCTGCCAGCTGGACCAGCATGGGAAAAGCACAGGCAAAGACAAAGAGGTGTGGGAGAGAATTTGTACCTCTGGGATGCTTAAGAAAACCAAACACTAGTGGCTGAATCAACACATCATCCAGGGACATTGGCAACCCTAGCAAGTGCCCAGAGTCAAAATCCGAATAATCCTAACAGCTGGCATGTATTGAGAGCTCTCTGCATGCCAGGCACTCCTTTTATTTACCTCATATCCATCTACATATGAGGTAGGCACTGCTAGCATACCCATTTCACAGATGAGAGCGTAAGGCACAGAGACCTGCAATGAGACCCGGGATCACAGCCAGGGGCAGGCCTGGGATTTAAACTCAGGAAGGGGTATGACAGCTCCATGCTCTGAACTCCTACCCTATAAAGATCTAGTCTGTGCCTACATCAGCCTTGGGTCTTGCAAAAGTGAGAGGGCTTCTGCACTCAAAAACTACAGCAATCCCCCATCTCCCATCTATCTGGTATCCAGCACCTGGAACATTCTGTAGGCAGCAGACACCACTGCAGACCTGCGGTTGAAGTGTCTCCCCCAGAACCCAGGTCCACTGGCCACCACAGCCATCACCTGGACGCTCAGCTGCCCCAGAGAGCGCTCCCATAATGCTGGGTGGGAGGTCCCAGGATTGGGGGGTAGAAGGTCCCAGGATGGGGGGTGGGAGGTCCCAGGATGGGGGGTGAGTTATAGCCGAAGCTCACTGTATGAGCTCAACTATGTGCAAAGCACCCTGCTAGAACCTTACATGCACCACCTGGCTCTGTGCTCCCACAGCATCTTCTCTGCTTTACAGGCGAGGAAACCAAGGCTTCGAGGGATGGGGCTTCGCCTGGGGTCCTGTCTGGAACACTACCAGGCAGCCCCGTTCCTTCTCTCAGCCCCTGGCTGAGCCGGAGAAGCCTTCAGGGGCTACTAGTTCATTGGACAAGTGCCCCCGTGCCCTGGTGACAACTCTGGCACCGAGAGAAGGCTTAAAAGGGAGGTTGGGGCAGGTTAAGCCAGACTTGATGAGCTGCATTCAGGAGATAACTTCTACCCCAGATTAAGTGAGCAGCCCCTGCAGAGGGGCTTTGGCAGGTGTGGCCTGTGCTCCTCCTCGGGCCTTGGCAAGGTGGAAGGCTGACGCGGGGAACACTGGGAAGAGACATGACATCAGGCATCCCGGACACTCCCGGGGACAGAGGTTTGCTGGACCCAACAACCTGAGTTTGAATCCCAGTTCTGCCCCTTACTGTCTGTGTGACCTCGGATAAGTCACTCACCCTCTCTGTGCCTCATTTTCCTCCTCTGTGCAGAGGGATAATAATACCACCTATCTCAGGGATGGTTGGGAGCATTAAATTAGCTAATCATGTAAAACGCTCAGAACAGCGTGCCTGGCACATAACTAGCGCTATACGCACGTCAACAAACATTGATGCTAATTAGTATTACTATTACTTTTAGCTGTCTGTCCTATGCGGACACTGAAACTTAGTGCTGGCCTAGTGGATATTTGTTGAATGAATGGCTGAGGAGTGAATAAGTGAACGAATGAATGAATGAATGAACAAACAGATGAACGACATCTTGGCTGGCCAGGTCCTGCCAGGGGCCCTGCTGACCGTCTCGCTTCTCCCTGGCACAGCCTGTGAGCGCAAGAACGTGGAGGCGGTGAGGATCCTGGTGCAGTACAACGCGGACACCAACCACCGCTGCAACCGCGGCTGGACTGCTCTGCATGAGTCGGTTTCTCGCAATGACCTGGAGGTCATGGAGATCCTGGTGAGCAGCGGCGCCAAGGTGGAGTCCAAGAATGCCTACGGCATCACCCCGCTGTTCGTGGCCGCCCAGAGCGGGCAGCTGGAGGCACTGAGGTTCCTGGCCAAGCACGGTGAGTGCTCAGGAGCCCCCAAGGGCACAGCTAGGAAGGTCCTCAGAGATCCACCCCAAGGGCAGGCGAGTTGAGGTGTCATCGTCTGGGCAAACTCTGATTATCTTCTTGGGGTGCTTGTTGAGAGGGTTCTGAGGTTGTGTCTAGGCTCAGTGGGAAACCTGTTGAGATCCACCAGTGATGCCTGAAATTAGGCGCAAACTCGG
>NW_006293780.1:850421-858413 GCF_000327345.1 Myotis davidii | reverse complement strand
GGAGTGGAACACCAGCCCCATATTGGCGATCTCTAATCTAGCCCAACATCCTTGTTTTACAAATGAGGAATCCGAGGCCCGGAAAGGGGAAGTGAGTTCTCTGTAGTCACATAGCGAATTGGTGGGAGAACCAGCCAGACTCTTAGTCTCCTGATATCACAACCACTTCCCCTTCCACCATGTCACACGTCGGGGCCAGAAGGAGCCTCAGACAGCATTTAGATCACTTCCTCACGTTGTAGTCGATGAAACCAAGGACCAGCATGGGAAAGTGGTTTGTTCAAAGGCACCCAGCAAGTTAGTGGCAGAGCTGGGATTTGAACTCAGGTCTTTGTACTCTTCGTCTGTAAAAAAATTTTTTCACTTAATGGAGAAAGTAAAACAATATTGCCTATGGCAGAGGTCCTGGTGGCTAAAGAGCCTTATGTTTTGATCTCCCCCAAGAACACTTAAGATTATTTTCTCTCTTTTGCTGGGAAGTGACCCTCCCTTTAGCAACAGAGAGGCCAAAGGAAAGCCAGGCCCTGGGGCAGAGTTGGAATACTTTGTTGAAGACCTACTATGTGTCAGACACTGTATAAGCATGAACACAGATTAGGCCAATGTGGTTTTCTCCACAGTCGTGTCCTCCTCCCATTTTATAGATAAAGAGACTGAGGCTCAGAGGTTAAATGATTGGACACGGCCAGAGCCTGGATTCTGACCGCAGCCATCTGATCCCAACCTGCATGTTCTTTGCACTCGGCCACCCCACTGGGCCTCGAGAATGGCCCTTGTGGGACTTTGCTCAGATAAGCATCCGCTTACCATGTGCCTGAGCAGTTAGGGAAACAGACCCACGGATGGATCCTGACGGACCGACTTGAGAACAAAGGGGCGCAGGCAGGGGCCTGGGAGCCAGGCAAGGAGGCCAGGCCAAGGGCAGGGCCCCAGCGGGCGGGAACCGGCGGACTCTACACATCTGTGGAGCTCTCCCACCGACGCCGAGTCAAGGCCTGCTCCCTCTGTGGGCTGAGTCCATCTTTAATCCAAATATTTTTCCTGTGGGAGCAGCCGGCTAGGCCAGCGGGGTCCGGGCTTCCAGGGAGCCCGACTGA
Organism: Myotis davidii; assembly: GCF_000327345.1. Classification (NCBI taxonomy): domain Eukaryota; kingdom Metazoa; phylum Chordata; class Mammalia; order Chiroptera; family Vespertilionidae; genus Myotis; species Myotis davidii. Next base: position 857,316 of record NW_006293780.1, on the reverse strand, counting down.
GAGCTGGTGTTAGAGCTGCTCGCCCACTCCCCCTCAGGGGCGGGGGGGGCCGGACCTTCCCTGTGCCCAGCCCCCTCCACCCTGGAGAACTGCCATTTGCGGGGCCCCTCCTCTGTGCCGGGCACTGGGCGGCTATGACGGACCACAGACTGGCTGGCTCACAGACAACAGGGGCTGTTGCTCACGGTTCCAGAGTCTGGAAGTCCAAGGCCAAGGGCCTGGCAAATTTGGTGCCTGGCGAGGGCCCACTTCCTGGTCACAGACAGCCGTCTCCTCGCTGTGTCCTCACACATTGGAAAAGTGAGAGACTCTCTGGGGTCCATTAAAAAAAAATTTTTTTTAAATTGATTTCAGAGAGGAAGGGAAGAGAGACAGAAGCATCAATGATGAGAAAGAATCATTGATCGGCTGCCTCCTGCACACCCTCTACTGAGGATCGAGCCCACAACCCGGGCATGTACCCCAACCGGAAAAATTGAACTGTGACCTCCTAGTTCCTAGGTCGACGCTCAACCACTGAGCCACGCCAGCCGGGCTGCGGTCCCTTTTATTAGGGTACAAATCCCACTCCTGGGGTCTCCAGATTGGAATCACCTCCCAGAGGCCCCACCTCGAACACCATCACTTTGGGGGTGAGGTTTCAACATATGCATTTGGGGGGGCACCGTCTATAGCAGATATTTGCTTACTCTCGCAGTATCCCAATCAGGGGGTACCATTATTCCATCAGCAGCCGAGGAAACGAGGCTCCTGCAGGCTGCCCAGGGCCACGGAGGTTATAAGCCAGGAGACAGTCGCTTCAGCCGGTCCTTGTCTGTCCCCAGAGCCTGTGCTCCGTCCACCAGACCAGAAATCAGTCATCAAAAATGAATGCTCATCCGAAAACCTGAGCTAAGCAGAGGGCCCGAGGGAAAGCTGTGGTTACCTGACACTTTTGGTCTCAGCCCTTCCTGACAGTCTACTGCCTCTCAGTTCCATTTCCTGCCAGAATAAGGGGCCGTGGATGGTCCGAGAAACCCAAGCAGTCAGCTCTTCCCCTCCCCGCCAGGAGATGGAGGGGGTGGAGGAGCCTGGGCTGGGGGAGACTGCCACCAGGCCTGCCTCCTCCTCCTGTCAGCATAGAGCAGTGTCATTTTCAAGGAAGACAGGAAGTAATTCCTCGTTCATTCTTGGAAATGGAAGGCAGAGATCGGGATTTGTTGTTGGGGTTCTTCTTCATTAGGGGGCTCTGTACTCTCAAGACCCGCGAGGGCCATCCTCAAGGCGGGGCCGGGCTCCTTTTACACGGAGAGAGGGGGATGAGCCTGGCCTCTGCCATCAGGCCATCTCCCATGCCTCTGCCATCAGACTATTGGGGTTCAAGTTCTGGCTCTTCACTTACGAGCTGGCGGGTCTGAGGCAAGTTGCATTGGTTCTCTGTGCTTCTGCACAGAGATGAGAGTAGTGCTGGTCACACAGGGTTGTGTTGTGGATTCCAAGACACAACCATGGAAAGCACGGTGCCCGGCACACGGTAAGTGCTCCCCAAATGCCAACACTGTGTGACAGCTTTTCACTTCCGAGAGGCCTCTGCTCAGGCAGGCAGGCCCCAGCATCTCGGGGTTATGGAAGGGAGCTGGGGGTCCTCCAGGTGAACCCCTCCTTTCTAAGGTCCCAACGTGCCATGGAGGTTAGCACAGCCCAACAGGGCCATCCCATCAGGGACAGCGACCCCCTGATCACTCACTGGTCTGCCTCTTCTTCGCCAGGCGCTGACATCAACACGCAGGCCAGCGACAGTGCGTCGGCCCTCTACGAGGCCTGCAAGAACGAGCACCAGCTGGTGGTGGAGTTTCTGCTGTCGCAGGGCGCCGACGCCAACAAGGCCAACAAGGACGGCATGCTCCCGCTTCACGTCGCCTCCAAGAAGGGCAACTACAGGTCAGCCCCGGCCCGGCCACCCCCCCCACCCCCCGCAACCCACACTGGGGGTTAGTGGGGGGCTCCGAATGTCCCGCCCACAGGATGAGGAAGGCTCGGTCAGAGAGGAGGGCACCTTTGGAGGATGAGAGGAAAAGCGCTCAGCAGCTGGCCAGCTAGGGCGAATGCCCACCGCAACAGCAATGACAGTAATGAAGCAAACACTAGCTCTGACCGCCACTTCCCATTAGGAACTAATTTAATCCTTTTGATAATTCCACTTTCAATGATCCTTTTAACAAATCTACCGGGGTAGATACTGTTATCTCTGTTTTCCAAATGGGGAAGCTGAGACACAGAGAGGTTGAGCGATTTGCCCAAAGTCACACAGCCTATAGATGGTAGGAATTCACCCATCCCCAATGTCACATCTATAGGAATTCCACTCAAGGCACCAGATATGCATCTAGACTTGAGGTTATTTCTGGTGAGGATGCAAAACCAACCTTTAAGGCAATAAGCCAGCATGCAATATGCCTACAATAATACCAATAGTACCAGTGATAATAGCTAAACCTTATTGATCACTTACTATGTGTGGGTACTTTGAGCAAGAAGAGAGAAGCTTACTTCTTGGGGAGGGACCTGGTGGGAGGAGAGGTGCACAGGTCTGTACACACATACACACACGAATTCATGGCATAACGAAAGAGCATTCCACAGTGGTCCTCGGGCACACTGGAAGCAGAGCTGTGCTAGAGCTGGTCAGTACCGGCTTGCACGAGCCAACTGTTCAAGTTGAGAGCCTGAAACTGGCCGTGGTGAGAGTATTTACACCACAGCTATTGGTGCATGCTACACATCACAGGCTCCTCCAGGCAATGTAACTGTGTAGCCCAGCAGAGCAGCGATTTTCAGCCTTTCCCATCTCACGACACACATAACTAATTACTAAAGTTCTGCAGCACACCAAAAAATATGTTGTGTTTTTTGCTGATCTGACATTTAAAAATAGGTATGATTTTGATGCATTTACACCGGATGGCTATTGTTGTCTTGGTTTGTTGTCATTTTTCTATTTGACAATCTCAGGGGAAAGAGGTCAGTGCCCCTGACCAAATAGTCAGGTACTGCATGTTTTAAAAGTTCTTGTGGCACACCGGTTGGACGTCGCTGTGGCAGCAAACCAGGATCTTAGCGTCCATTTTGCAGCTGGCATATAACAGAGACATGCATTTTGGACTCACTTTTGACCTCCTTGTTCTTACACTTGATCTTAGCCAAAAGGCTGAGAAGCGATGGACCTCCTTGTTCTTAAATATGCTTTCTGTTTTACTTTTAATTTATATTATCTTTGCAAGCCATTGAAACTCTAAGAAAAGGCAGAATGGAGGACATTTAGTAAATTAAATTAAAGTGTAGCTAATAAAACACACTCACAAGCCAGTTGGAGTCCCCATGAACTGCAAGGGAAACCGAGGCTCAGAACTCACAGCCTCACAGGAAATGAGAGGGGAGAGCGTGCGCACAGGCCTCATTCCCCACCCCGCCCCTGCAGGAAGCTGGTTGGCTGCCTGTGTCTCCTGCGGGAAATGGCGAGGGTTGGCGTCCGTGTGTCTCAGGTGCAGGCCAGGGTCACCTGCAGCAGACTCCCAGGTCCCTCCGTCCTGCTGGATCAGGCCCTGGACAGCGGGGCCCGGGACTATGCATTTCCAGCGGTTCCCTGAGTGATCCCGAGTCGCACTGTGAGGAGAACTGGCAGTGTGCGTGCTCAGCCAGCTCCACTGTGTACCTGCCCTTCCTCCTTCACGGAGGACCTGCTTCCTGCTGCAGCTCCCAGCAGCCCCCGGAAACGCGGCCACTCCTGGGCGGGGGCCCGCTGTGCCCTGGGAACCCTCAGGCAGATGCTCCACTGGCGGACCTTTGCTGGCTCCCACATGAGCATCACATGGGCTCAAGGACACACACTGACACACACTAACTCACGCTCACACACACACACACACACACATACACATACGCACACACTCACTCACTCACTCACACTCACTCACACACTCACACTCACTCATTCACACACTCATACACTCATTCACTCACTCACACACTCACTCATACACACACTCACACTCACACACACACACTCACTCACACACTCACACACACACACACACACACACACACCCACTCACACACACACTCACACTCACACACACACACACATAGACACACACTCACACACACTCTCACACACACACACACACTCACACGGCAGAGCTCACACAGTGCAGCTCAGTGGTATTGGCCGCGGAGCCGTCTGTGGGCGGCTGGTTCCTTTGTGAAAGTCTAGTTCACAGTCAAAGTTACCCTGATCACTGACAAAGGTCACAGCACCGTGACCTGGTGACCCAGAACGCCTCCAGGTCTTGAGCAGCAGGGCAGTGTGCTACCATCGCCCTGGTGGCCAAGATGCCAACAGCTACCATTTATTGAGTGCCTACTAGGCGCAGCTCAGCTTAACGTGTAGGATCTCATTTTATGCTCAACAGCAATCTCAGTGAAAGCATTACTACATTGTGTTTTGTAACCTGGGCAGAGCAGTCGACCTTGCTGACTGGTTACGGAGAGAGAATGAGATCAGCTCACAGGATCAGTTCCAGAGGGGCAGGGAACTGGGCCTCAGACACCGAGGGTCCTATTGGGCAGTGGTCACCTTTGTTCCTCTTCATAAGGTGCACTTTGAGCAGCAAGCCCTCTGTGGTCCCAGGACCTGCCCATGGGAGAAGGGGGAAGGCCCCGGCCTGTCCTCCCGCCCACAGAGGCGCTTGGAGAGGGAGGTGATGGTATGGATGGATATGCAGTGGGGACACCACCATGGCCACTCCCCTGTGTTAGGGGGACTGGGGCATCATGGAAAGGTCTGGCCTTGGACATACATACATTCTGGCCTGGCTTTGCTGTCCACCTCCCGTCCAACCTCACTCTTATTCCCATCCCACACCCGTGCCTCAGTTTCACCCTCTGTAAAATGGGACAGCTGGACACACTGATCTCCAGACCTGTCCAGCATCACACACTCAGATTGGCAAAGTCCTACAGAGGTGGATAATAAGATGGTATCGCTACGTCGTTAAGACGGTGCTTTGGGAATCTAGGCAGCGTCCAGTCATGTTCCCACATTTCGGCCCTTTGAGGGATCGCTCGAGACCAGCTGTGACCTGCCAGAGATACCAGCCCCCTCTGGCGGGCGGCCCTGGGCAGTCCCTCTCGCTGTCCTTTCCCGAGATTGGGCAGGTTACGGCTGTTATCGAGCATTTGTTGCCAATGGCCTCAGTCCAGGGTGAGGCCCCAGCCCTGCCTTGGACCAGCACCTCTACAGAGCAAGGTCAGGCCTCCTGTGCCTGCACAAATAGAAATTAGGAGGCAATTAGTCCCCCTGATGTGTGAATTTCCTTTTGAGGTTTTAGGCGCAGATTTTAGGTAAATAAAGTGTTACTAACAATAATAACATTTTCCACTGAGACCCTAGCGGAGGTTGCTGGCATCAGAGTTCCAGGAAGCAGGGAAATCAACGTGCCAGGAGGCAGAGAGGCGTGGGAACGGGCCTGCTGGCACCGCCTTGCCCTGCCATGGCCACCTCCTTGGAGCCCACATGGGCCGTGAGGTCACCAGTCATCAAGGATTAGACGGATTGGGGTCTGGAATCATGACAGAAGCTTGTTCCTGCAGGTGGCAAGGGTCCAGGGGAAGATAGCAGAGACAAGAGGTCAAGAGCGCTGGGGCCAAGCCCCCAGAACTGCTTTACGACCCTTGATTAGTCCCTTCATTTCTCTGAGCCACATCAGTCAAAAGGGAGCCACAGACCTGCTCTGGCCACCCCGCAGGGCTGCAGGGAAGGTGAAACAGGACAGGCAAGTAATGCATCATGAAGCAGGCGAAGCCCCACGACATACCTGCTACACAAAAAATAAGGGGGTGGTTCAGAGTGTGGCCCTCTCTCTAGGGCAGTGGTTCTCAACCTTCCTAATGCCACGACCCTTTAATACAGTTCCTCATGTTGTGGTGACCCCCAATTTCATTGTTACAAATTGAACATAACTATAGCATAGTGATTAATCACAAAAACAAGATGTCATTATATATGTGTTTTCTGATGGTCTTAGGCGATCCCTGTGAAAGGGTCTTTCGACCCCCAAAGGGGTCGCGACACACAGGTTGAGAACCGCTGCTCTAGGGGGAATGGGACTACCTGCATTCAAATCCCGGTGCCGTCACTTACTGGCTGTGCATTCTTGGGCAAGTCACATACCCTCTCTGGGCTTCTGTTTCCTCCTCTGTAAAGGAGGATAATACTAGTACCCACCTCATAGGGCTATTGGGAGGGTGTAACAGATTAATGCAGGGCAAGTGCTGAAGGCAGTGCTGATAGTACTAGTAGTTAGTACACGTTGGTGGCAGTGACGTGCTGATTCAGCGGGAGAGAGCTGCCCAGGGATCTCCAGCCTCAGCAGGGGCTGACCAACCCACCCCAGGCCACAGGCAGAGCAGAGAGCCTGGGAGAGGCAAGTCAGACTTCAGCATTAGAGGCATTGAGACTTACAGGACAGGGGGCACCCTGTCCACCTCATGGCCACCCAGCTCCACCGCTTACTGGCTATGTGACTTTGGGAGGGTGGTTGAAGCTCTCTGAGACTCAGTTTCCCTCTCTGTGAAGTGGGAATAGCAGTAGACCCACCCTTCCAAAAGGGGTAACTGTGAAGGCTGGCCGGCTCCTCAGCGCCGCCTGCTGGTAGGTCCGCGCCTCCCTACATAGAGTAGTTGTGCGTGGCCGAGCCTGGTCCCTCAGCGCCCCCTGCTGGTAGGCCCGCGCCTCCCTACATAGAGTAGCTGTGAGTGGCCGCGCCTGGTCCCTCAGCGCCCCCTGCTGGACCGTGACCCGCGCGCGCGCTCCGCCTTGCAGGATCGTGCAGATGCTGCTGCCGGTGACCAGCCGCAC
>NW_006293780.1:841096-850035 GCF_000327345.1 Myotis davidii | reverse complement strand
CTTCCAGCAGGTTCAACGACATGCCCGCCTGTGACAAGGCGCCCTGCGTGGTCCAGGTAGGGGGTGGGGACGCCTGGGGACGCGGCCACGGGCTCGCAGTGAATGCCTTGGGAGGGCGTGTGGGTTAGTGGTTAGTGCGCTTTGGTGGCAGCAGAACCGGGTGGTTAGAAGGTTTCAGAAGCAGCAGAACTTAGTGGTTCACGCGAACAATTAAATCCTTTCTGGTCCGCTGTCTTGGAGAATTTCAGGAAGGAACAGTAGGGTAGGGAGCTGGTGGGAACTCTGCAAAAACCAGAGGTCATCACCCCCAGCAAGCCTGTGGCTGGAAAGGGGGGTTGAATGACCAGGATCCGGATGGAGGGGAGAGCAGGTGGGTCTAAGGTCAGGTGAGATGCAAGGTCAGAGCAGGACCTGTCCATGGTGGTGACCTAAGAGGTCAGAACTTAACATGAAAAGGAAGTTAGAACACCGGCTCTCAGAGATCATCACAGTGGCTAACGGCCATCATTGATGGGCCACCTACTGTGTGTTCATACTACTTTCCTTCTCATAAACCCCTGAAGTGGGTGCTATATACCCATTTTCTAGATGAGGAAGTTGAGGCTTAGAGAGGTGATGCCACTGGCCTAAGCTGCCCACCTCCCATTTCTGGCAGCAGAGGCCTGTGTTGATGAGAGGAGGGAACTGGATCCTAGCTGGGTGTGCCCAGTGTCTGCCCTCGGACATGCCAGCCTGAGGCTGCCGCCTGCAGGATGAGCTGGCGGAGGCGGTGCCCTTGTCCTGGGCCTCCCAGCACGGTGCGTGCTCCCTTTCAGTTCTGCGAGATCCTGTCTGCCCCTGAGGTGAGCCGCTGGGCGGGGCCCATCATCGACGTCCTTCTGGACTACGTGGGCAACGTGCAGCTGTGCTCGCGGCTGAAGGAGCACATTGACAGCTACGAGGACTGGGCCGTCATCAAGGAGAAGGCAGGTAGGGCTCTCACTGCTGCTGGCAGGTCTCGCTGCCCGACTCGGGCCCCGGGCTGGGGGCATGTGACTGTTACTAACGTTTGGTGACCACCTACTCCGTGCCAGGCTCTGTGCTGTGAGTCACATACAGTGGGGCCTTGACTTACGAGTTTAGTTCCTCCCGAGACCAAGCTCGTTAAGGAGCTCATTAAGGAGCTCGTTAACTCAAATTACTCGATCAACTCAATGCAAAAAATCCTCGGAGAGACAGCTGGTATCTCAAAAAACTCGTTAGTCAGGACACTCGTAAGTCAAGGCCCCACTGTATAGTGTCTTCGTGATTCTTTGTTTTGTAATTGAGGAGACGGACCCTCCGAGACTATGTCACCTGGGCCAGGGTCTCACCACTAGTCAGTGGCAGAGCTGGGATTCAAACCCAGGTTTGACCCACTGGAGTCCTTCCACTGTCTTTCCAGGACGTTTTAAATCAGTGGTTCTCAACCTTCTGGCCCTTTAAATACAGTTCCTCATGTTGTGACCCAACCATAAAATTATTTTCGTTGCTACTTCATAACTGTAATGTTGCTACTGTTATGAATCGTAATGTAAATATCTGATATGCAGGATGGTCTTAGGCAACCCCTGTGAAAGGGTCATTCGACCGCCAAAGGGGTCGCGACCCACAGGTTGAGAAACGCTGTTTTAAACAGTTCCAGCCCCCTAAGGACTATCGAATGTTCAGAGCAAGTTGCCCATGTTTGTGAGCCGCTGAGAGGCAGTACGGTGAGGTCCAGGAAAGAACGATGGCCTAGAGCAGTGATGGCGAACCTCTGATACGCGAACTCATTTTTTTGGTTGATTTTTCTTTGTTAAATGGCATTTAAATATATAAAATAAATATCAAAAGTATAAATCTTTGTTTTACTGTGGTTGCAAATATCAAACAATTTCTATATGTGACACGGCACCAGAGTTAAGTTAGGGTTTTCCAAAGTGCTGACACGCCGAGCTCAAAGGTTCGCCATCACTGGCCTAGAGTGCAGAGTGCATATGAAACACACCGACATCTTATTGAAAAAGCAGGAGCTGGCTCAGCAGGTCTGGGCAGGGCCTGAGAGCCTGCATTTCAGCTTGCCGCCAGGCGGTGCCAGCGCTGCCGGTCTACAAACCCACCTGGAGCAGCTCTGGTGTAGGAGGCAGGCCCCCTGAGCCCCGAGCCAGGAGCTTGCGAGGTGGCCCTGGGCCTCAGCATGTGCATCTGAGCAGCGGAGCTTGGGCGCGTCCCGCCCCCTTCAGCTGCGCCAGCCTGAGGTGCCTGCAGGGGGCGCGATGTGCCTGGTGCAGTGAGGTGGGGTTTGGCCAGGGTCCAGCTGCTGTGTGCAGTGTAGATGGGGCAGCCTGGCTAAGCCAGTTTGAGAATCCCTCTTAAGCATTAGAGAGCTCACGGGGCAGGTGAGACGGCAGAAACAGTGGGACTGGGTGCTGACACCAGTGAGAATTGGGCGCCTGCCCAGAGGAGTTCCGGCTGCCCCAGCCTTTCTCTGGCTCTCAGGGGCACAGTCCCAGCCTTTCTCTGGCTCTGAGGGGCTGCCCCCGCTCTGCCCAAGCGTCAGTCCTGTGGCACAGAGACTGACAGGCAGCCAGTGGTACTATCCCACCGCTGCTGCCTTCCCCAGGTGAGGCCGCACTGGCACGTTGCCTGTCCAGGTGCCCCCCGTCCCAGTGCCCGACTCTGACTTGCCAGGCTCCTCCTTGCTCCCCACACCCCTTTGCACCTAAACCTACTGCAAGAATTTGCATTTGGACAAATGCCTGGGAAGCACTTGAATTGAGACCCCTGACAAAGTTCCTGGACCGGCAGCAGGGGGAGGATGGCACTGATGGGCACAGTTCTGGAAGCTCAATAAGCTTTCACTGGGTTCACGAGTCATTGGTGACTATCACCATGACCCTCCGGGGCCGCCCGAGGGTGGGGCAGTCCCTGCTTCGATGTTGGCCTGGCCCTTCACTGTCCCCTCCCCCTCTCCTCCCTAGAGAAAGCTACTCCCTTACAACTAGATGGCGTCCCAGGGAAAATGAGCAGAACCAAACACCTAGTAACAGGTAGAACAAATAGTTCCTAACCAATACCTGCTCGGTTGCCTTAAAGCCGACCCTCCACCTGCAGAACGGAGCGCTCCCCCTGTGCTTTTTCGTTCAAGGCTGCGGTGCTGATGTCGTTATTCACGAGGAAGGGCGGACAGAGGCTCTGAGAGTAGCCTGACACACCCAGAGTCTCCTAAGTTACCCAGGCCACCAGCCCAGTCCCGCTGGTCCTGTGTCCTCGGCCTCACCCGTGGCCTTTTGGCCCCCCCACCCCAAGTTCAGTCTTCGTTCGGCTGAGAAAGGGGCCAAGCTTCCCAGCGGGCAGGCTCTGTCCTAAGGGAGAGCGAAAGGCAGTGGAAGTGTCCGAAGTGCAGCGACGGCACCGTCTCACCTAGAGAGGCAGCCCTGCAGCTACCTGGCCTCTGTCCTCCCCCACGTTCCCTCTGTGTCCCGTCTTCCCTGGGCGGCCGGGGCCTCCTTGGCCTGGCACTGTTTCCTCCGCTTGGAATGCCCCTGCCTCCCTTCCTCGCCTGGCAAATTCCTGCCCAATCGTCAAGTCCCCCCTCAGATGGCAGCGTACGATGTGAAAGCATTCTGCAAAAGTACGACGTGAAAGCATTCTGCAAAAGTCCCTGGCCGGCACCTCGCTGCCTCAGGCCTGACCACAGAGCCAGGCACAGCGAAGGGGTCGGCATGCGTTTGCTGAATGAGTAAATGAATGGCCTTCTTTGATTCAACAAACACCTTCCCTGTGCCAGACCTTGTGCCCGGGGCTGAAATAAATGACCCCATTACTAGTCGTATCGGTCCCTGTTTTTACCTCACAGCCCGTCCCCTCCACCAGCTGAGACCACTCGCTGTCCTTCATTCACTGAGGAGCCATCCTCGGGGGCCTCCGGGGCCAGGCACCAGGTGCGATTCTGGAACCTGGAACCTGCTGGGAGCTGTCTAGTCCCTGCCCTGGTCTCGGCACCACCCGGAGCCCGAGCTGCACGGCCTGCACGGAGGCATTTAACAGCTCAGGTTCCTTAGCCTCTTGCTAAGGGCTGTGCTGAGGGTCCAGGCTGTGTATGCGGAGGAAGAAGCAAACCCTTCGCAGGCTGCAGGGGACAGGTCAGCATCTCTCTGTCCTTTCCCCAGAACCGCCGAGACCTCTGACTCACCTCTGCAGGCTGCAGGTTCGGAAGGCCATTGGCAAATACCGTCTAAAACTCCTGGACACGTTGCCGCTCCCAGGCAGGCTGATTCGGTACCTGAAGCACGAGAACACCCAGTAACCAGGGCGCGTGGAGGAGGAGTGCCCCTCAGACTGTTTCACTGAATCTCAGGACGGCGGGGTCCCCAAATCCAGGGGACCTGGTGATGGCGAGGCTGTGGGCTGCTCCCCCTGAGCTGGGGCGGCTGCCGTGACCTCACCGGGTCTCTGGGCCAGAGCTGTGCCCAGAGCAGAGAACGGAATATGACGGGGAGGAGGAAAATCTTGTTTCTTTGCAAATCGACGAGTAGATCCCAGAGCTTCTCTGCCATCAGGAAGGGCAGGAGCTTCCGTTCCGGGGCGGGGCAGCTGGCGGGGGAGAACGTGGGGCGGGGGCGCTGGAGTGCTCAGGGCTGTGTGCCTTCCTGGACAACTTCACTGCGGAGCTGGCCCTGCCCCTGCCCCTCTGCTCTGTGAACCCCTCAACAGGTATGGCCTGTTGGGGGGCTGGGGAGACCCTCGAGCCCAGAGGGCTTCCTGGTACAATAAATGTTGCACAGATGCCTCCTTGCCCAGCGTGGTCCCTTTCACCAGACACGCCAGGGCCTGGGGCCCTCAACCCTGCTCGTGGTGGGAGTGGGAGTAGGGGCGGAGTGGGGGCTGGGGACCGGGCACATGGGTCTCCTGGGTTTGGGCTGCCCCAGCCCCCATGTGGCTCTGTGGGGTGAGGCAGGCAGGAGCTGCCGGCCACCTTCGATGGTGCAGGTGAGAAAGCTGAGTCCCCTGCACTGAGACCAGTGCGCCCTGTTTCACGCACGCTGAGGGGCTCCCCGAGTTCTCTTCCCCGGTGTGACGAAAGCATGGTGGGGGCCCAGAGCCTGTGCCGGCTGCCCCGGGGTCTGGAAGAGCCTTAGGCCAGGTCACACCTGGTTTCAGGCCTGGGAAAGCCAGCGGCTGGGCAGGTGTGGGGAGCCCTGGCTGTACGCCCCGCTCTGCCTCTAGCTCGCTCCTCTCGGGCCCCGGGTTCCTCATCGCGGTGGCCCTCGGGGCTTTACCAGCTCCTACATACGGGCTTTTCAGAGAACCAGTCAGTCCTGGGTCTGCCTGGAGAGGAAAAGCCTTCCGAGCAACACGTTAAAGCCACAGCCAGAGGGGAGTCAGCAGAACTGTGCCCACTCCCTCGCGGCGCAGCGGGCCCGGCACGCACAGCGCGTCCCTGGGTTCCAGACCCGAGTGCTTGGCCAGGGTCCCACGCTGCCTTGCTCCAGTGGTCCTGGAAAATCCATGGAAACCCGGTCCTCCCAGACAGGATGATCCACCCCGGTAGGCGGGGTGGGGGCAGCCAGTGATGGGCTGGAGCAGAAAGGTGTTCAGGTGCAGTTGGTGTGGGGCCCGCTGTCAGGACACTCCATCTCTGGCACTTCGCAGAGGGTCCCAGCAGGCAGGGCCTCAGGCACCCCGGGGCAGTCTAGTGAGGCACCCCCGGAGAAGGGGAGGCTGAGAGGGAGGTGGGAGGCGCAGGGAAGGAGGGCTCAGCCACTGCCCATTGGCACCATTTGCTTATAGGATGTGGGACCCTGGGCTTGGCATGTCCTGGTGCCACATTTGCGTTCTTGCATTATTTTCTTTCTTTTTAAAAATATATTTTTATTCATTTCAGAGGAGAGGAGAGGGAAAGATATTTTTTATTGATTTCAGGGAGGAAGGAAGAAGAGAGATAGAACCATCAATGGAGAGAATCACTGATGGGCTGCCTCCTACACGCTCAACACACGGGATTGAATCCAAAAGCCGGGCATGTGCCCCGAAGGGGAATCGAACCGTGACCTCCTGGTTCATAGGTTGAAGCTCAACCTCTGAGCCACACTGGCGGGGCTACTTTCTTTCTTTAAAAAAATCTTATTGATGAGAGAGAGAGAGAGAGAGAGAGATCCCAGAGCTCCATTCTTTCTCCGGGCCCGGGGAGATTGGATGGCCCAGTCCACAGTATCACTGAAATACCAGCATGGCAGGACCTACAGACACTGCCCGATAACCAGGAGAGGTGGCCTTCAGTTGTGCAGCGTTTCACCACTTGGGTAGCAGTACTGGCATCATCCCCACATCAACCCACGAAGCAGGCCTATTTTCAATCACATTTTTCCAATGAGGAGATTTTGGCACAGAGAGGTTGAGTAACTTTTCTAAGGTCACACAGCTAGTAGGTGGCAGAGCCCCGATTAGTGCTTTTTACATTCTGCTTTACTGTGTGGAGGGGCTGAGCCTCATCGGAATGGATCCACACGCTTGTGACTGGTCCCCTCCCTGCCCCTTAAGACCAGAGCAGCTGAGGGGAGGGTCCTGGCTGAGGGCTCGCTGACCATGCTGCCTGTGCCGCACGGCCTCTGTGGCTCTGAAGTCCTCCAAGACGAGCGGACACAAACCACTCCCCAGCGTGGGCTGCCCGTCCATGTGGACGGGCCTTAGGGGAGCCCTGGGGTTCAAATGGGCAGGTGGGAGAGTCCCATAGCCATCACTACTCCGGGAGCCTCGCGTTAAGAAGGATGCTGAGTCCCAATAAAATGGAAGGCACCACAGAGGGACCATTGCCCTCCCACCCCCTTCTGCAGGGGGGGCCAGGAGGCCTGAGAGGAGGTCCAGCCCCATGTCCCACGCAGGACACAGCTCCGCCCCCTGGCACCATCCTCCCTGGAGGCTTGTCCCGCCCCACCCCCCCGCCTTCGAATTGAGCGGTTGGCCTCCAGTGCCCACGCCCACGGCTGGCCTCCCCCAACTGTCACCTCCATGAGCAGCCCTCCTCCTGGGTGCAGCCAGCACTTCTTGGGCCTGGGGGCCATTCAACTTCATGAGACCCAAGGTGTGGAAACTGCAAAAGAAACGCCTTTATTCTTTAAACCTTAATATTTACAAAGAACGAAAATAACAGAACTGAGGTTGGCTTACAGAGTGGGTGGCAGAATAACAGATGTGTAACTCGGCTTCGGGGGTGGCTGGCCGACCAGGGCGAAGCCCCGAGGTCTGCACAGGGACGGGGGGGATGATCCGTCGGGCTCTGGCCTGGAGGGGGACCCGCTGTGCCCGGCCCCGCAGCTCCCAAGGCGACGGCCTGAGAAGGCCGGGCCCCGATCCCGCCCTCCCTGCCCCGCACACATGTAAAGGGAAGGCTCTCAAGAGGCCACACCACACCGTTGCCCGGCCCCCTGCTCCCAGGGGAGCTCCCGGGGGCCCCACACGCCCGCAGGCCGGAGGCGGAGCGAGGCCCGCAGCCCCGCTAGAGGTAGCCAAAGACGTTGAAGATGGGCGGGGGCATGGCCGGCTTCGTGGGGATGGGCTTCAGGACCACGGGCCTGTGTACCTTCTGCCCCGGGCCATCCACATCCTTGGCCGGATGGGCCAGCTCCCCGGGGGAAGCGGGGCTTTTCCTCCACAGGCCCAGGCTGGGGACCGGGCCCTGCGGCAAGGCCCCTGGAGGGCCTGGGTAGATGGGCTGTCCATGGTACTGGAAGGGGCAGCAGCTCCAGGCATTGACACGGCCCACCAGGGAGACCCCAGGCAACTTGGGTGGCTCCTTTTCAGCCAGTGCCCTGGGGGACATGGGGATCAGGGCCATGTCAGGCCCAAAGAGCTCCAGGCCCCTGCAGTGTTGCTTACACTCGTAGGGAGGTCCCTCTCTGGGGCCCAGGACCCCCTCCAGCGCCACGGGGTAGCTGTGGGTGGGCCGCGGCTCCTCCCAGAAGGAAGCGGGCAGCTGTCTTTTCCTCATGGGCACCTGGCCAGGCCTGGCAGCTCCTGGATTCTGCCCCTGTAGGGTCTGCTCCCTAGAGAGACACTCCTCCCTGTAGGGGTTCCCCAGAGCCTTCTCCTTGCAGTCCCCACCACTGCTAGGGCTGGCGTCAGGGCCGGGATTGAGGGGCAGCCTCCCGGGGCGGTCCTCTGGCCCCCTTCTCAGGGGAGCCTCGGCCCCTCGGCCCGGGAGGCCCCGAGGCAGCCGGGAGTACTTCTGGGAGAAGCGTTTGAGCTGCTTCTGCAGGTACTTGCGGTGGTCCACAGAGCGGCGGCAGGGCGCCGACTTGTCCAGAGCCGCCTTGATGTCGCTGGAAGCCAGATTCACAAAGTTCAGCAGCATCTTCACGTCACTGTCGGATGCCATCACCAGGGGGGCCACTGCACCGGGCTTTCCATGAAGAGGGTGGTCTGCTCGTGGCGGGCAGCTCCAGGGAAGGGCACCGAGCTGACCTGGGGGACACACCGGCCGTTGGAGTCTCTCCAAGCCGCCAACTCAGCCCCCCACCCCCCACCCCAAAGGCCACGTGGCTGCAAACAGTGGCCCCGGCCCCGGCCCCCCTCCGCCCCTGACAGAGTCCCGGGCAGTGAGACACCCATTCCAGCGTGTCCTGAGCATCGGGGATGGGCCAGGCTCAGGCACCTTAGTCTGCTTGGGTCGGTCGCCCTCTCCCTGCAGCTGAGGCTCAGAGAGGTCAGGTGACGTGCCCAAGGTGGCCCAGCCACAGTGGTGTTGCTGGGGCTGGAGTACAGGTCCCCTCGCTCCCAGCCCACTGTCCCCCACACACCACGCTGCCCACGTGCACACTTGCCAGCCAGGTTTTTCTTTTCTGAGCAGAGGTGACTGCTCCGCTCCCAAGCCAAGCCCCCATCTCCCTGGTGGTGCCCTCCTCCTCCCACCCCCGCCCCAGCCCTGCGAGCGGCAGCCC
>NW_006293780.1:840552-840975 GCF_000327345.1 Myotis davidii | reverse complement strand
GCCGCAGACCTGGGTCAGGCCCGCGCGGCCGGCGAGCTCCGGTTGTCCGGCTGGAAGCGGTTGTGCCGCCCTCGAGTGGGCTGAATGGAGGACAAGTCCCCAGAGCTGGGGGGCCCCCTAGGCCAATCAGGAGCGCCTCTCCAGATACAAAGCATCCCAATCAGGCGGCAGCGCCCCGTTCCCACATTCTTTGCCGTCACAAATTGTCGCCATGGGGACCATCACAAAAAAGACAGCTCCCAAATGCAACCATTTCCCGGTAAATTTCTACCCTCAGCCCCTCTCTCCCCCTCGGCCTCCACGCCCTCCTCCCCTTGACCTCGGTTCCCTGGTTTCTCGAGGGGGTGAGGAGGGGTGTGTTTAAAAAGTCCGGGACTGAGGCGGGGCCGGGCCCAGAGACGGGTGGGCCCTCCTCCCCACAGG
>NW_006293780.1:831575-840529 GCF_000327345.1 Myotis davidii | reverse complement strand
ATCGGACGGACGGGTAAGCCGGGCAGGCAGCCTTCCCTGCTGTCCTTGAGTGTTGAGTGGCTCCCTCCTCTCCTCTCTCTTTCCCCACCCCGCGCCCCGAGGCAGGCCTGTGAGGGCCGGCGGCACACTGGTGTGGGCAAAGGCAGCGGGGAAGGACTCTCTAACGAGGGGCCGGGATATCCATGGGAAGGCAGCCGCAGCTCTCAGGAATCTTGTCTTTATGTTTGCTTCCTCAATTGAGCTGCACAAAGCCTGAATTGCCCATTCAGTGCGGCCGGACAAAAGGTTGGCGTTGCACGGTCCCCTTGCATTTGTAGTCAAACAGTTAGGGACTTAAATCGAGTCGTCATGATGGAGAAAGAGGTGGACAAAGCCCATAGAATTGCCATCAGCAAACATTTTCCTGTGTCATATTAGCCAGTCTCCATGGCTCCCCCTGGCCTGGGGACAATGGCACAAGTCTGCACACTTGGCTACTGTCACCGTGCCAACGCCGCCGGGGCCACAAGCAGGGCCGCTCTGAGCGAGCAAGGGAGCCCAGAGCCGGCCGTGGGCCCTGCCCACCAACTGGCCAGGGGGAAGGTGAGGCCAGTGGCAGAGGGAGGCTGCCTGGGAAAGGTGGATGGGCGAGGCCTCCGTGCCAGCCAGCCTGGTGGGCCCCCTATACCTCCTGCCTGCCCCCTTCTCCTCTCCTCCCTCTTCCTTCCCTTCTCTTCCTTCTATCACCTCCTCCTTCTGTGCCCTGGCTGGCCAAATGGCTGGTGCTCTATGCACCAACCCACACCTTGGCACCACCGCCTGAAATGCCCGGGACTCCTCTCTGAAGCGCCCCTCCCAGACTGGGAGCACTGACAGGGAGGGGCCAGGCTTCACCCGGGAGTGACGGTCCCACCCCCTCCTGCTGGCCAATAGACAGCTGCTACCGCAGTGACAGGGCTCCAAGCCACCTCCCGCTCTGGCCCGAGGGTCCCTGCAGGCAAAATGAAGGGCCCGGCAGAGAGAGCCCATCCTGGGGAGTGGTGGTCATATTCTCCACACCCCGTTTCCCTGCTGTGGGGGTGGGGGAAGCGTGGACTGAGATGGAGGTGACCTTGAACTGGAGCATCCTGGGTCATTGGCCACCACAAGGCCTGGGGAGCGTGGCCCCTGTTCACAGAAGCCTGTGCGTGGATGAGCGCCAAACCATTGTGGCCTTAAGCCCCTGACTGTTGGGGGTCACTTGTTTCTGCAGCAGAACCCAGCCCACCCTGAGCAGTGCAGACTGGAAGCATCCTTTCCGCCCCAAACCACTGCGCACACGCTGCTTCAGACAGTGCCGAGGTCATGGGGTTAGGCTGGCACATCTCCCAGCACGGCTCCGGCTGCCTCCTGACACACCCCGCCCCCCTGTGTGAGCTCCAGAAGGGCTCTGCCTCTCCGGTGACTAGAATGGCCTTGGCCCAGAGCAGCCCTTGCGGTTGCTGAGTTGGTACTTGATGGCCCGTCGTCTGTGTTTCTCTGGGACCGTGGGTGCCCGGAAAGCAGGAGGCCCTGCTTCCCAACTGCATCCCCTGCACCAGAGCAGGGCTTCTAGAAAGCTCCGTAATGGCACGTAAGCTGTGCGGACTTGAACTTGAGGATCCCTTCCCAACTCGGCCGTGACCGCCTGCAGATCGTCCCCTTTCCAGCTGTGCTCACCCCACCCCACGTGTATCCACCCCACTCAGCGTCAAGGACGCCCCGCTTCTGGGCAACTCTGCTCCGCCCCTGCTGTGTGTCAGGGACCCAAGGGTGCGGGGTAGGCCCACGCGGCTTGCTCCTCTGTCCGAGGCCACTTGCTGGCGGGGAGATGGGCTTGGTCTGGGTGACTCGGCAGCCACCTCCCGCCCACCGGCCAGTGAGACAGAACCCTGGGTGGCGGCCTGGCACCAGCCACCCCTTGTTTCGATGGCAGGATATGGAGAAAACCGTGATTTATGGAGGCAGGCAGCTGGCACGGTCATTTTTAAAAGCCTGTCGTGCACCCTCAGGATGGTCATCAAATGCCTACCCAGCACTCACCGCTTGGTCGACGTCCGTAACCCGAATTAAGGCATTTTTTTCTGCCCAGGTGCCAGGATACTGTCTTGAATGGATAAGGAAACTGAGGCACAGAGCCAGGAGCATTGCCCCAGGTCCCTGCTCAGTAAGGGGCAGGGCTGGGGGGTGGGGGATGGGGGATGCTGGCAGCCAGAGCCGGCCCTTGGTCACACCCATCGCTTTTTTCCAGAGGTGCAGAAGCGCCCGGCCCGCCCCCCTGCAGGGGTAGGTCCGACCAGTAGACTCGGGGACACAGCAGCCTGACCAGCGCCTCCATGAGCGCAGGACGCAGCCGTCCGGGCGGCTTATGTGACTCACCCCTTATGTAAGGGGAGTGTCTCCACCAAAGCCCTGCCCGAGGCCACCTGTCCGTCCGCTGCAGCCCGAGGCCACCTGTCCCTCCGCTGCAGTCAGAGCAAACAGGCTTCCTCGGCGGGAGGCTAAGGGCTGAAATAACCCTCCTGGCTGCCAGGCTGAGGGCTTCCTGCCCCGGGGACCTCGCCTCAGGACGCCAGCACAGCTGTGCCCTCAGTGCAGCCGGGGACCTCGGGGACCTCGTGACCACCCAGAGGAGTCACAGCCCATCAGCAGGGACAGCGACCTCCTTGTCGGTGCCTCCCCGTCTCTCCCCTCTGGGTCCCAAAGCTGCCGCGGTGAAGCCCCTCTTGGGCACATCTCCCTGGAAGGAATAGCCTCTGCGTCCCTGTTGGGTGTCCCCACGGCCCCACATTCCCACCACGGCCCCGTTTCACGCCTGCCGCCCGCCACACGTCCATCACCTTGATGTGTCCTCAGGTGCCTGCCTCTCTGAGGCGTCTCTCCACCCGACCCAGGCACCAGCCACAGATGAAAAGTCCGTTTAATCTCAACTGCCAACTCGGGTTTGATTGGTGATGGCTGGCGGGTGCCCGGTGGAAAGATTCCGAGGGCCGGGCAGGACTCAGTATCGGCTAGTGCTGTCTTCCGTGGGTGTGGGTGTGGGTGGGACAGGCTGACTGTACCTGCCTGATATCCCCGAGGCCGTTCAGAATAACAGGATGCAGAGCCAGGAGGGTGACGCGTGGCCTCCTTGTAACCCGGTCCCGAGATCTTAACCGAGGGAACAGTGTCCCCGAGGAGGGCAGTGACTCCCCCAGGCGGGGGTGGTAGGCTCTTTGGAGAACGGAGGCTGTGGTGAGTTGGGTGCAATGGAGAGGAGAGGTCACTGCAGGGAGTGGGGCGAGAAAGTTAGGAAGAAAAGCTGTCCTCCGTGGGTCTGTGTAAGCAGCAGGCACACGGTAAAGGCCCGTTGAATGAATGAATGAATGAATGAATGAAACGTGGAGTAACACGATTGGCTGGCTCTCAGCCATCTTGGGAACTCCAATAGCCAGTGTCACCACACCCTGGAAACAGCTCTCATTCTGACCCAGGCACAGCCTCTCGGCTCCACTTGCAAACTACATACTGACCATGTGACGCCCTCTCCTCTGCTCCCCCCTGGGACCAGTCCCCCACCACCTCTTACCTCGCCTGGATTGCTTGTCTCCTAACTGGGCTCCTGAGTCTGCCCACAGCAGCCTCTGCTCTTTTTTAAAAGAGAAGCTGGCTCAGCGCAGCCCCTGATCCCCCTCCCCCATCAGCTCCCAGCTCACTCAGAGCGGAAGTCCTCCCAGGACCACAAGATCCGCTTCTTCTCCTACCTGCTCCCCTGGACCACCCCGCCCCAGCCCCACTGCTCTCCTCGCTGTTCTTCAAACACCAGGCATGCGGCGACCTCAGGGCCTTTGCATCTGCTGTTCCCTCTTCCAGGAATTCTCTTCCCCTCCGTCAGTTGGTAAACCACAGGCCATCTGTTTGGGTCAGTAAAGTTTTATTGGGACACAGCTTTGTCCTATCCACTGAGGCAGAATGGAGGCGTTATGAGACAGCAGAGGGCGCACAAAGCCTGAAGTATTTACCTTTTTACTGAAAAGTTTTGCCACCCCTGGCCCTGGTCAATGGCAGGGCTCACCCCTTCCTTCACCTCCGTTATGTCTTTACCCAACTGTCTTCCTCTGTGTCCTTCTCACCCTCCATCCCATCCTCCTCCTCTGCCTGCTTTATTCTTCTCCGTACTCGCCCCCATGAAGCACTCAGGACATTCAAGCGCTTACCTCCCTGTTGTCCGTCTGTCCGCTGCCACCAGATGGCACTCCCACCAAGAGCGAGGACTTGCATTCTAGCTCACGCTGTGTCCCAGCGCCTCAGACCGGGCCTCAGAAATAACTTCCCAATGAAGGAAGGTTTCCCACACTCCCGGGCGTTGGCCTGGCCCATACTCCTGGGCCTCTGCCTCAGTTTCCCTTGTCACGGAGCTGGGGCCCTGGGAGATCTCTCACCGGGTCTCACCCCCGCAGGCTGAGTCCCTCATGAATGGACAGTCCCCAGAAACGCCCAGCCTGGGTTCAGGCAAGCCCCACATCTCTTCCATTTCATGACATTATCCTCATATTTTAAAAAATTAGACATTTTAAAGCAGATGGGGGTGCAGAAATGATAGCACTCACTCGACACAGAAAAGCACTTCCGTGTGATGGTGCAGTTCACCAGAATGACAGGGCTCATTTTCAATTTTAACCAAATTCCGTTAAAATATTAGTTAGAAGTGATTAAAGCGTCACATAAAAATAATTTTAAAGGAATTAAAATGGATGTTAAACATTAATGAACGGTGCCCATGGGGACGCAGGGGACGCTGGCGAGTCCCTTTCCTTCTCCCCTCAATCCTGTCACGTGGTCGTCTCATCTGGAGGGAATGTCCAAAGTCCGGTCCCAAAGGAGAGTCTAAAACCTGAATGCTGGGCGGGCCTCTAACTCCCACTGGGACCCTGGGGCGGTGCAGGGAGCGGCTGCAGGCCCCTGCTCCCCCCCACCGCTTCACCCCCGCCCCTTCCATCCAGCCCTGTCCTGGCCCCAGGAGTGCTGCTCTTCAAGGCCAGTAAGAGCCTGGCATTCACTGTACGGCGACACGCAGGGTTCACGCTCACGCACCAAATCCTCTAACTGCGCTCTGGATCCTCTGAGTTACCCCACTTCAGGGGGGAAACCGAGGCACAGAGCGACTGGCCCAGGTTCACGCAGCTAGAACTGGCAGACCTGAGATCTGAACCCAGACCCACCAGCGCTCGGAGATCCCTCCCCTCTTCTCATCGTATCCTGGGGAGGACCAGCCCTCGGAGACGCACCAGCCCCAGGAACAAGTATCCTTGGCATCCCCAAGTCACCTCCAGGGCCCATCACTCAGCCATCCCCTGAAATGTAGGTGTGCCAGGTAAACCGAGGCAGCAGGGCCAGCGGAGAAGAGCTGAGGCCTGAGGCCCGCCAGGTCCGCTCCCGGGTAAGCAGTTGGCCCAGAGAACATGGCTTTGGTGGCTAAGAGGGTGGGGGCCGTCCTTCCTTCTCCTGCAGCGTCTGTGCCCTTTGCAGAGGAGGCTGCTCTGGGTCTGAGAGTTCTGCCTCTGGTCCTTCACTTCCTGTCTTGGCTGCCTGCCAGGACCCCGAGGCTCCTGGGAACCCCTTCTCGCCAGAGGACACCCCGAACCACAGAGAGAGCTGGCAGGGACTCTGCAGCCCGTAAGGAACACCAGCAGAGGGGGCTTTGGAGTCACAGACCTGGCATCAAGCCCCGCATCTGCCACTTAGCAGCTGGGAGACCAAGGGGAGGTCCCTACGCTCTCTGAGCCTCCCTCTCCCCCTGTCCCCTGTCCGCAGCACCTCCCCGCCTGTCCCGGGAGGAGGTCAGGGTGACACCTGCACGTGCTTAGCCCAGGGCTGGCCTGCCGTCAGCACTCCCATTCATAAGAGCTGCGCATGGCATCCAATCCTCAGACGAGGAAACTGGGCAGCCGGGCGAGTTAGTGGCAGGGTCAGGACCAGCCACCGGCCTCCAGGACCCATGCTCCCACCCCCTCCCTCTTTGGAGCCCAAGTTTTGGATGTTGGCAGGATTCTCTTTCGAACTCGCAGCCTTGGTCCCAAACAGCCACAAGGGGGTGCCCTTGGCATTGGTCAGGGTTTCCTTCTGTCTGTGCCAACATTCAGGGCCTCCTAGGCCGGAAGCCCACGCTTCTCCCCTTCTGCGTTCTCATGAGACGTCCCCACCCCAGCTCCTTGGAGGTATCCCAGAGCCCCTGCTCATTCCCGCCCCCCCTCCTCCAACCTCTACCCTCCACCCCGGGATTGTGAGGAGACTGGGGATCCTCTGAGACCCCATATTGGTTCTGGCCGGCAGGGCTTTCACAGTGGCTTCAGGAGTGCAGTTACGTTGTTTGGTTGCCTCTTAGCATCCACCCACACTCCCATCGGTCCAGCCACAACACCTGCTCAGCGCCTGCTGGCAGGAATGGCCAGGTCAGGGAGGGTGGAGGCGGCAGAGGGCAGGCGATCCATGCCCTGGAGGGTGCGGCTGGTGGGGAGGGACTTTGTTATAACACACGCCGACGGGCCGTGTGCTGGTTGGAAAGCAGCAGAGGGCCTGAGGGCAGGAGGCCCGCTGGCTTCGGGGGCCGTGGCCCCTGATCTGAATCCTAAAGGAAGGGGAGACCCATGAGGGGAGACCTGCGCCGCTCCCTGGGCATCGTCTGAAAGTGGGAGGGACCCTGCGTACCTTCCTCGGAGAGGGGCAGACACGCAGGAATCCGAGCGGAAGCGGCTGGAACCCCGGAATGCCAGCACGGGGAGAGGCACGCGGTGATTCTGTCTTCCTCGGGCACTGGCTGGCCTCTGGCTGTACCCAGTGAACTTCCAGCTTTCGTCTCTGCACACACACACACACACACACAAACACACACGCACACACTCACGCACACACACGCGTCCTCACCGAGGGGCTCCACGGTGACCCCGCCAAGGCCGCCCTCCCCTCACCGCCCCCCAGACTTTCCCCTGAGCCAATTTTTCATCCTCACCTGATGATATTTTTCCCGTTGATTTTTTTCAGAGAGTGGAGGGGAGGGCGGAGGGGGAGGTAGAGAGAGAAACAGAGAAACATCGATGTGAGAGAGACATCTCGATTGGTTGCCTCCTGCAGGGGGGGAGGGTCGGGAGAGGGGGAGGGTCAAGCCTGCAACCAGAGGTGTATGCCCTTGACCAGAATGGCTGCAGGCCATGCTCTAACCATTGAGCAAACTGGCCAGCTCTCCCCTGAGCCACTTTAAGTTCCTTATATAGTAGGGCCTATTAGAATAAAAGCAGGAAGGAAGGAAGGGAGGGAGGGAGGGCGGGAGGGATCAAAAAAAGAAACAAGGGAGGAAGGAAGGAAGGGAGGGAGGGAGGGAGGGAGGGAGGGAGGAAGGGAGGGGGAAATGGAGGAAGGAAGGCCTGGCTCCCTGGAGACCATCCTGGGCTCTTAGGAAACTAAAGGCTGTGAAAAGGATCCCAGGTGACCATGGGCACACTGCCTCCTGCCCCCCAAGGGCCCTGGCCAGGACGACCCTGAATCTGGGATGAAGGGCAGCGTTTGAATGTTGGCATTGCTCCCATCGCCTCTTTTCTATCTTTTTAGATAATACAGATGACAAGCTATTTCCAAGTTTCGCCTCCAGAGTCCTCCGGGTCTGGGGTGGGGTGGAATAAGAGGTGGGCCCCTCGGACGCTCCAGCTGCCCCTCCGTGGACCGCTGTAAGCAACCTCCTCGCTGTGCACAGCTAGTGTGTACTTCCCTGGCTTCCGCAAAAGCATTCTCCCTCCCGAGAGCAGGATGGATCCGGGTCCTTGGAAACCACGGGGTTCTCCCCCGGGGACATGGGGAAATGTTGCCAGAAGCCAGTGGTATCACTGGGCTCTGGTTGGCCCAGGACCCCCTCCTCTCCCGGGGGGTGGGCACCTGCTAAGGGGCCTGGGCTCTCAGTCCAGGATCAAGGGCTCAGCAGGGGTGGGGAAAGACTTTCCCTCCTGGCCGAGGGGGTGGGGGTGGGGGCTGCCAGCGGCGCTATAAGAGGCTGGAGGCCATGTGCCTGCCGAGCACCCTCCCCAAACCTCTCTGCTCGATGGCTCCTCAACGCCCATCTCCACCAGATCTCAGCGGGACTTGAAGGCGGAGATGAGCAGGTATATGTTGGAATTTGTTAAATGTCTAAAAACACCCAGTGCTACCCGGGACGTA
Source organism: Myotis davidii (assembly GCF_000327345.1). Lineage (NCBI taxonomy): Eukaryota > Metazoa > Chordata > Mammalia > Chiroptera > Vespertilionidae > Myotis > Myotis davidii. The sequence goes on along the minus strand of NW_006293780.1, from coordinate 832,348 downwards.
GAGAAACAGGTGCACCTGAGCCTTGCTGAGGGATGTGCACTGATATTGGCTTCTCGCGGGGCTTTTGCTGTATCTGTTAAAATACGAACGGGCCTGCCCGAGACGCAGAGCACAAAGATCTGGGCGTGAGGATGGCGCAGACATGCTGGTTGCAACTGCAAAGAGCAAGCAAACAAAAGCAAAGACAGAAAACCAGACTTGGCCGCGACGCAGTGCCAGTGCGGTCAGGCCGGGTGCGGCTGCTCTAGAGCCACTAGCACAGCGGTTCTCAACCTGTGGGTCGCGACCCCTTTGGGGGTTGAACGACCCTTTCACAGGGGTCACCTAAGACCATTGGAAAACACATATATAATTACATATTGTTTTTGTGATTAATCACTATGCTTTAATTATGTTCAATTTGTAACAATGAAAATACACCCCGCATATCAGATATTTACATGACGATTCATAACAGTAGCAAAATTACAGTTACGAAGCAGCAACGAAAATAATTTTATGGTTGGGGGTCACCACAACGTGAGGAACTGTATTAAAGGGCCGCGGCACTAGGAAGGTTGAGAACCACTGACCTAGAAGGAGTGACAGAACCCTGCAGGTGCCGACCTAGAAGGGACTCAGGATGGGTCGTTTCATGAAAAGGTAAAGTACAGAACTATGTGTACAGTAGGAGCCCATTTACGTGAAAAGCAAAAAAGAAAGAGGAACAGCTCAAATACGTGATGGGGAATGCTGGGAAACGCCAGGGAGGAACACACCCCAAAGTGGTCACT
>NW_006293780.1:804785-831515 GCF_000327345.1 Myotis davidii | reverse complement strand
AGAGTTGTAGGGAGGTTTATTTTTCAGCATAAACTTTTCTATATATTGTGTGATTTTTTTCTCAATGAGCACATACGTATGTAGAATGTTGTTGTCCCAAGTATTATATATACTAGCGGCCCGATGCACGAAATTCGTGCAAGAGTAGGCCTTCCTTCTCCTGGATGCCGGCACTGGCTTCCCTCTGGCACCTGGGAGTGGGCTTCCCTTACAGCCCTGGCTTTGTCTGGTCTAATTAGCATATTACACTTTTATTATTATAGATATACTAGAAGCCTGGTGCACGAAATGCATGCACGGGGTTCGGCCCTCGCAGCCCCGGCTTCATCTCGTCCGGAAGGTCGTCCGGATGGTAGTTCTGCGGTTCGGTCTAATTAGCATATTAGCTCTTTATTATTTAGGATATTTTCCCCGGGACACCCACCTCAGAGTAGCCCTGCTCAGAACCTCTGAAATAGGTCAACACAAAAATCACTCAGTCCACCAACATTTCCCACCTGAACTGGGTGCTGAGCTCAGAGGAGACCCGGTCCCCACGGGGAACGGCATGTGAGCAGATGAGGACCTTTCGGAATGACAAGCGTGACGGTGCTCGCAGAGACAGTGGGGCCGGGAGCAGTGTGGTCAGTTTCCCTGGGTGAAATAGGGGGCGCTCCCAGAGGAGGAGGTGCCGAGCAGTCTTGGAGGTGATTGGGGGCATCGGATGGACCGGGGGAGGAGCGGGAGTCCTGTGGGGGAGACACATCCCGGGAGGGCAGATGTGGGCATCTAGTGCAATTGAGGGATCACGGTGGGAGGTGGTGGCTGATGGGACAGAGCAGGGGCCGGAGGGACAAGGGCAGATGCCGGGCTCACCTCTCTCCCCTCCTAGTTGTCGCTTGGACAGGCAAGGACTCAGCCAACTGCCAGCAGAGGGCGCTTGAACCTCTTCAAACCGCAGAATCAGCCACTGGAGTTGGTAAAAAAGCTTCCAGTGACCTGGGGTGGGGAAGCTGGGCTCTCAGGCCCCGGCAGGGTGCTAAAGGCAGGCAGGGGAGACACAGGCCAGGCCATGGGGTCCGAGTGAGGCCCCGGGGAGAGTAGGGAGGGTGACAGAGGGCAGCAGCCTCATCCCACCTAGAGGCCCCTGGGCCAGCGGCTGTGCCCGGCCTCCGCAGTGTGGCACAGGCCTTCATAGTCCAACACACAGTGATTTTGTGTTTGATGTGGCTTTTTTCCAAATGTGTGGATTTGAGTTAAAAAGAGAGTTGACTTCAAGCAGAATGTGAGTAACGGGTGGCACAGGTGGCTTGTGGCCTCGGAGAATGAATGGCTGCAGTGGAGGGCGGTGGAGACAGGTGCTCTGAGGGCTGGGCCAGCGTTGGCCTGGGGCGGGAGAGGGGGGTCTGTGCTGCAGCTGACGGCCTCCCCAGCCTGTCCGCTCCACCCCTGTCCCCTTCTTTCGCTCTAGGCTCTTTTCTCTGCTCCTCCCGAGCCCACGCTCCAGATACCCCTGCTCCCAGGTCTTCCCACCTGACACCCAGCAGACCTGCCTGGAGCATGGCTCTGTGCCATGAGGGGAGGAGCAAGAGAGAGGAAAGGGCAGAAGGGGAGATAAAGGAGGGAGGGCAGGAGGGGGAAGGAGAGAAGGGGGAGAGGCGGAAGGGAGAGAATGATGTGAAGTCAGGTCAACAGGAATAGAGTTCAGGTGGATTGAGAGACTGGAGCAAGTGGAGACTGACAAGCACAACATGGTAGAAATAAAGCAAAACGCTGCCGTGTGTTTTCTCTGGATTCATACGTGTAAATGCCTCTTACCTGGACTCAAAGGGCACCCCACAGACTGACAGCGGTAAGGGGGTGCGCAAGGGGGTCCTACTACAGAATCATGTTTTAAGTTTTGAGGGAGAATATACTTATGTACTATTTGTTTTGCTTCTTTAATACACACAGAACAAAGCCACTGGGAGCAAATATGCCAAAATAGCATCAGTGGGCAGTTCTGGGCGGTGCTGGTTTAACCTTTACTTTTGAAAAGAGCATGCATCGTTTTTAAAAAAAAAAAAGAGAAGAGAGTGATTTTTCTTTAAAAAAAAAAAAAGAAGTCAGAAAGCAAAAATGCCAGTGTCACATGTTAACAGTGGGGGCATGTGATATTGTCAATTTCCTATCAGAATGTTTCTGTTTGTCAAATTTCCCCAGAGTACAGTGAGGCGAAGGGCTGGGGCAGAGCCCAGACGACCCAGCGTTCAGGGGAGGGCGGAGTCCAGAGCCACCCCTCACTTTGCCCCCCAGGATCTCGATGGTGCCCCTGCCCTGCATGGTTTGGTAAAGGGGAGGGGATGAGAGAGGATCAGGAAGAGGAGGAAGCGTGTGTGTGTGTGTGTGTGTGTGTGGGTGTGTGATGGGGGGGGGGAGGAAGGAGGGAGAACAGGGGTGACTCCCATGTAAGCAGGCCCCGTCTCTAAGACGGGCAGGGGAGGGGCTGGGCTCAGACCCCTAAGGCAGAGCTTTGCTGGGGATAAACCATCCCTTCTTTCCAGGTTACAAATCGGTGCAGCTTTTTCCTGCTCCAGGCTTTAGGGGGAAGAAGAAGTCCACCTTTGCCCGTATGTCTAGCTCACTCCAGGGAACGGAGCAAGATAAACACGTGGCAAAGGTGGGCTTTGTTGTCAAAAACGGGAGAGCCCTGTCAGCTGCTCAGTGTCCGAGCCCAGGGCGCTCTCCGGAGGCTGTGCGCCTGTTACTGATGCAGACAGAATGGCTGTCGGCCACCGGACTAAGCCAGCAGCCCGGAGCCCGCACCCCGCGGCCCAGCCACCCCATCCTGGAGCTGCAGCCTCATTTCCCATTAGCCTTTAACGTGAGCATCCTCGGCAAGCGCTGGCGAACCCCGAGGCCAGGAGGGAGCCGGCCTGCTTCCGCCTGTCTTCTTCCTTCCCCGGGACGTGGACAGAGCACCTTCCACACTCAAGGGGTCTGGCCCCTCCCCCCAAATCCTGCAACTCAGTCTTGGGAAAGGATTCTATTAGCCCCATCAACGTGTCCTCAGCTGTCCCTCCCCATATCATAGTGAGGACTCCCTAGAGACCTAGCTCAGCCTCTCTCTTCACTGACAAGTGGGGAAACTGAGGCCCGAAGGGGTCCTCACTTGCTTGGAGCCAAGCCAGGCCCTGCTCAGGGACTCTAGAATTCTAAACCCGAATCAAAGGGAGTGAACCCATCAACTGGGCGTTGGTGCCTCAGTGGAGACACCTGTCACCATAATAAATGGAGAGGCCTTGGCCACACCGGTGGGAGGAGCTGGGGCTAGTGAAGGTTTCCTGGGTACCCCGCCTGCAGTTCCCAGAGCTGCCATCAGGTGGCGCCAGGCACTGCCAATCACAACATGGTTCTAACAGCCAGGCTGCACTCCCAGCCCAACACCGAAACTTCAGGTCTTAAATGTTCAGAAGGTCCAGGAGCACAGGGGCTGGAGGGAGAGGCCTACGTGTGTCCTGAGTATGTCACCTCCTATCTCTGAACCTCCCTCACTCACCTGTGAACAGGTGTGTTCATAGCCACCTGCCTCCCAGTTATGATGATGATAATGGGTGAGAAGCCCGGTGGGAATGGTGGCCCAGAAGTTCCCAAATCCCAAACCCCAAGCCAGACTCCCTGGGAGCCTGTGCAGCCCAGCCTGGGGCACAGTCCGGGGCTCGGGAGAGACAGGTGCAGAGGGGGTAGAGCAGGCACCTGCAGGGGGAGGACTGTCCAGCCCACAGACAAGGGTGGCGAGATGGATTTGCTTTGCAGAAGCCCAGCCCCCTCAGAGCACTAATTAACATAATGACTAGCATGTTCTCCGCACTTGGCAGACTCTCCCTTTCTGCTCTCCTTAGGTCATTCAACAAACACTGAAGGTCAACCGGGGCAAGCGCTCAGAGGCGGGGCAGCTCCAGGAATTACTCAGAATTGCTCACAGCCCGCCTGGCTCGTAGCTCATTGGATTCTCACAACCACCCCATGAAATGGGTTTCGTTCTTACCCCCATTTTGCAGAGTAGGAAACTGAGGACAGGACGATGTTATCCAACATCCCACAGCGAAAGGCCAAGCTAAGCCCTGAATGCAGGCAACAGCCTCCAACCCCCAGGCCCTTTGCTTCACCCCAGGTGCTGGGACCTGGGGCCAGCACCTTCCCTTTCTGGGCCTCAGTTTCCTGGCCTGTACAGAGAGAGGGAGCCAGAAGCGGTGACCCAGCTCTGACGGGCACTGAGCCTTAGATCCCATCTCTGCGGGAGATTTGGCAAACAAGAGTTAGGTGCGAACATCCAGTTGGCAGATCCAGAGCTTTAACTCAGAAAACCCCGCCCGACAGGCCAACGGGGCAAGCAGGCATCTGGGCCATGTCTGAAACATGCACGACTCACCCTTATAAGCTGTAAACCACCACGATCCAAGTTCCCACTGCCAGTCATCGGCCTGTCGGCTGACGTCTGCATCCCGGAGCCAAGTGTCAGCCTCGAAGCAGATGTTCATCTCCCAACAAAGCAGGTGCTGGGCAGGGAGGGGGAAGGCGCTGTCCACGGCCGGGCCTGGCCACACAGCAGACAGCATTGGTGGGGGGGAGGGCGGGGGGGGGCAGTGACAGCCCACAGACGGTGGAGCGAAATGAGTGCGCCCCTCAACAGCAAGGGCGTTCAAGGTCCATCTGGTCAACTGGCACTGCCATGGGCCCAAGTGCGGAGCTTAGGCCCATAGGCGGTAGAGCTACAGGCATGCTGGAACGTGCCCCCCAGAGCCAGCCCCACCCTCCGCACTCTTTGGGGTCCCAGGAGGGTGACCACTGGGTGCATTCAGCGCCTTCTTGATCTCAGCTTCCCAGAGTCTCCCACAGGGGTGGGCATTGGCACAGGATCGGGGGAACGGAGTGAAATTAGGTGGTCATTCCTTTGGCTCCTTTCCCACCAAGGGTGGCACCTTCCATTCGGCTGCCCTCTCTTACAGCCTCTCCCCAGGTCTGGGGAGCTGCTCCCTGCTTGCCCTCAGGCTTGGAGGTGGCAGCATCTCCCAGGGTGGCCAGCCCTGAGACCCTGCACCACCCCTTGTGGATTCCCCTTCGCCCTGCCCACAACTTCGTAAATATCCCCTTAATTAAACTCACGACCTCTTTCACGTATGCCGTGCGCTACCGATGGATGCAACTTTTACTGTAGGTCACACACTGCAGGGACATCCACTGTAAGCTGCACTCTTATTTCTATGTCCCATTAAGAAAGAATAAACCTCTGCCCCAATGATGGCACAAAGGAGACCCATAAATGATGACACTTGCCTTTCATTTAAAATTTTTTAATTTCATATTTATAAAAAAACTGTTAGACTTGTTTAGACCTGGAGTCTTGTTAAAATCATGTATCACGCTTGTGCGTACGTTAAAAGGAGAACATAAGCAAAAGAAGTCAACGGAGGTGTTCCCAGTCCTCACACTCGGGGGCCAGGCTGCCTCGGAATCGCCCATGTGCGCGCTGCCCACACACGCAGGTCGGCTCTGGCCACTGTGGGCACCGGCTCTTAAAGGAGGGCTCCATGGCGTCTCCAAGATTGTTTCCAAGCCACTGCTCACAATCTGCAAGGTTTCATGTGCGTGTGCGGGCAATGACAACTCCGACTGTCACTTGTCAGCATCAACTGGAAGACTTGTTTCACAGATGATAAACACGTGCGTCAGAATCATTAAAATAAGAGTCTTAATTACGTTGACCTTAGACAAGTCAGTTTGCCTCTCTGGGCCTTCGTGGTTTCATTTGCAAAAAGGTACATTTACCCAACTCGATCTATAGGTTCAATGCAATCCCAGCAAGTTCTTTTCTGGATAATGACACACTGGTTCTAAGGTTGATTGGGAAAGAGGAAAGACCCGTAACAGTCAACACAACACTGAGGAAGAACCGTCAGGGGACTGACACTATCCAACATCAAGACTTTCTATAAAGCTGTGACCATCAAGACAGTTTTTATTGGTGAGAAAAGAGGTAAGTAGGTCAAAGGCACAGAAACCAGAGCCAAGAAATGGACCCGTACGTATATAGTCAACTGATCTTCGACAAAGAAACAGAGGCAATACAATGGAGAAAAGATAGTTCTTTTCAACAAATGGTGCTGGGACAACTCGACATCCACAAGGGCGGCGGAGGGGAAATCATGGACTTAATGTAAAACACAACGTATAAAACTTCTTGGGTTTGGTGATAACTTTTTAGATAGGACGCCAAAAGTAAATGTTGCATGCCAGAATAAACTGATAAATTGGACATCATTAAAATGAAACGCTCTGTGAAAAAGAACCCTGTTAAGAGAATGAAAACAAGCTGCAGACTGGGAGAAAATAATTGCAAAACATTTACCCGATGAAAGACTCATATTCTCTTAAAACTCAACAATAAGAAAACAAAAGAACCCAGTTTAAATATGGGCAAAGGATCTGAAAAGACATTTCCGAAAAACACATAAAAAGATAGCAACTAAGCACATGAAAGATGTTCAACAGCGTATGTCATCATCAGGGAATGCAAATTGGAATAGCAGCGGGGTTCCACTTCACACCTGTCAGAAAGGCCAGAGCCCTCACACGGACAACACCACATGCTGGCGAGGCCTGGAGAAGCAGGACCTGTCCCCCGCTGCCACTTCCGAAGGCGGTTTGGTGGTTTCTTACAAAACTAAACATACTCTTCCCATGTGACCCAGCAATTGTGCTGCTTGGTATTTACCCAAAGGAGTTGAAAATGTATATCTACATAAAAAACCCACGAAAATTTTTTATAGCAACTTTATTCCTAAGTCACCCAAACTAGAAGAAATCACAATGTTTTTTAAAAGGTAAGTAGATACACTGTGGTACATCCATACAATGAAATGTTCAATAATAAAAAGAAATGAGAAGAAAGAAAGAAAGAAAGAAAGAGAGAAAGAAAGAAGCTATTAAGCCATGAGGACCCCTACATGCATACTGCTCTGTGAAAGAAGCCCATCTGAAAGGCTACATACTACAGAATTCTATCTATATGACATTCTGGAAAAGGCAAAGCTAGAGAGACCCTAAAAAGGTCAGTGGTTATCAGGGGTTCGGGGAAGGAGGAGGGATGAGTGAATGGAGTTGGGGGGGGTTGGGGAAGTGAAAGGATTCTGTACGGTACTGTAATGGTGGACACATCACATGATGCGTTTACCAAAACCCACAGAATGTACAACAGCGTGAACCTCAATGTAAACGATGGACTTTAGTTAATAATAGGTTTTAAGATTGGCTCATTAGTTCCAGCAAATGGACCTCACCAATGCAAGGCGGTAACAAGAGGGGAAACCATGTGAACATAAGGGAAATCTCTAAACTCTCAGAGGGACACTGAGGTTCAGTGCCCCCGAGAGGCCACTAAAGTGGAGCAGGCACATGTCCGCCTCCAGATGGGCAGCCCATCAGAAGGAGCTCCTCCAGGGCCCCGGGGTCTGAGCATGCTGACCCAGAAGCAGCAGTGGCTCTATGGGACCACTGTCTGCACCCCTCGGAGAGTGTGCCCAGGCCGGCCTGCTGGAGGGTAGGTGACCACGTGCCATGGAGATGAGCCATCCTGCTGAGGCCATTTCCGACCAGCCTGTCCCAGCCACTCCAGGACTGGCACAGACCAACACAACAGCCCAGCCAACCCATAGGCTTGCCAGAAAGAATATTGGTTGTTGAAGCTCCTACAATTAAGGTTTTTATTTAAGTAGCCATAGCTAACTAATTCGGGTACATTTGCTCTCTCTCATATTTGTTTATGGGTCTTGTTTGCATAGCTATGATGATATGAAATTGGGTAGCCAGGTATTTTTCACTTAGCTTTATATCTGAAATGTGTTTCCATGTAAGTATATGTTTTTACAACAATCATTTTAATAATAATCTAATAATAAATGCTTAAAACTAGAGGTTGGCAAACCATGGCCTGCAGGGAAAATGCAGTCCATCTCCTGTTTTTAAAAATGAAGTTTTATTGGAACACAGCCATGCCCATGAATTTACACGTCATCTATGGCTGCTTTCCAACTACAATGGTAGATTGAGTAATTTCCACAGAGACCATGGGGTTCAATAAGCTGGAAATATTTATTCTCGGCCCCTTTTCAGGAAAATATTTGCCAAGCCCTGTTCTGGACATGCTTTTGATCAACTCTTTTCAAAAGTATTGTCATGGAAGCGTGTCGATCTTTCCACATGCAGATGAGCACTTGCGGTTTGTTTTTGTTTGAATCTTTGCTCGTTTTTAAAGATGAGAAGCATGGCATCTTCTTGTTTCGATGTGAATTTCTTAGGTTACTAGGGAGCCTGAATATTTCCCCATTGTGTATTTCCTGAATCATTTCTCTTGTCAGCTCTCTATTGCTCATTTATGTCCTGGAGGACTGTTTTTTTATTTGTTTTGTTTACCCATGTATGTGAGCTCTTTATGTAATTAGAATATTAATCCATTTCTGTGATGTTTGTCACACCTGAAAACTCCTGCAGAGGCATTTCTGTCGTTTCTATTATAATTATTAATTACCCATGAAAACAAGCTAGAAGAATTAACGCGTCAAATGCACGCTGCCTGGCTTTATGGATGCCATAGAACAGTGGTTCTTAAATCGTGTTCCAGGGCCCTAATGAAGCAGTCGGGATTCTTTCCGTTATAAGTGAGAGAAAGCTCAGTTCAAACAGGGTTAGGAGAAGTAGGAACCATTGGCTCAGGTAACCGTCAAGCCCAGGGTTTGCCGGTACAGGCGTCCAAACGAGGTCACTAGGACTTGCTCGCTTCCTCTCCATCTTGAGCCTGTGTCCTGTTTGGCTTTGTTACTGGGAAGGCTCTCCCCACCAGATGCCCACAGATCCTGGCTCACACTCAACCTGCCCAGCAGCCCCAGCACCAAGAGCAGACTTCCATTCAGTGTGTCTAGGTCAGTGGTCAGCAAACTGCGGCTTGTGAGCCACATGCGGCTCTTTGGCCCCTTGAGTGTGGCTCTTCCACAAAATATCACGTGCAGGCGCGCACGTACAGTGCGATGGAAACTTCGTGGCCCATGCGCAGAAGCTGGTTTTTGGCCTGGGCGAGTCTATTTTGAAGAAGTGGTGTTAGAAGAAGTGGGGGGGTGTCAGTTGGTCGGGCGACGGGAGACACGGCACAGGTGGGGAGGCGCACATGATTCATGCATGAGTTGAGTAAGCCAGTCAGTCAGCAGTCTCATTGTGCAGTGGTTAGTGCTAGTTGCGTTCGCAAATTGTACGCGGGTGACAAAAGTACCTACTCGAAGCATAAAGTTACCTGTATTTTTCCAACCATGTGCAAATCCTACAGATATTTTTGTCATCAATTTAAGAATTGTAATTATTTTGTGTTGGTGGCTTTATTATTATAAAATGAGGATGTTTTTAGCAAAGGCCAGCTTAGGAGTACCTTAATCTATATATATAAAAACCGAAGAGACTGAACGACCGATCGACTGGTCGCTATGATGTGCACCTACCACCAGGGGCAGACGCTCAACACAGGAGCTGCCCCCTGGTGCTCAGTGTGCTCCCACACTGAGCCTATGGCCTGCCAACCTCCAGCAGTCCCGCCCCCTGGCCGTCAGCCCCAATTGGCCCCAATTGCCAGCCAGGCCGAGGGACTCCACCCATGCACAAATTTGTGCACCAGGCCTCTAGTTAAGTTAATAACAATGTACCTACCTATATAGTTTAAGTTTAAAAAATTTGGTTATCCAAAGAAATTTCAGTCGTTGTACTGTTGATATTTGGCTCTGTTGACTAATGAGTTTGCCAACCACTGGGCTAGGGTGTGGCATGGGCAGATTGGCCAGGTCTGGTGGATGGAATCCCTGCCTGGAATCGGTGAGGGAGGTGGGGGGTGCGGTCCTCAGGGGAAAATCAGGTGCTGAAAACCGACATCTCTGCCGGTGCCCGAGGGACCACACTAGGAGCCAGGGGGCCAAAGGGTGAGGGGACCCTGCTCTCCTTCCCCCATTTCAGCCAGATTACCTTCCTGGTCACCTGGTCCACATCTTGGGCTGCTGCTCAGGTTCTGTTCGGGGAGCAGTTAGGTGAGTCCATGGGAGTGCTGCTGCTGCTGCTGCTGATGATGATGATGATGAGTCGGGACATTCTTGATGCGAACGGAGGGAAGCAAGGCCAGACTGAAGGCTGTGGATGTGAGCACCTTGAACCCACTTTTTGCAAGAGGCCATCGAGGAGCGAGCAACAAGGAGGCTCTGCAGACATGAGCACCATGCTCCTAGGACGGGCATTTATTGGGCATCCGTGTGCTAGACCTGGCAGCAGCAGAACAAGACAAAGACCCGCCCTCAGGCGCTTACATCCTAATGGGGCAGATGGCAACATGTAAGTAAGAGATATTGCACCGCATTCTTAAAAGCAAGACAACAAGGCCCGACTGGAGTCGCTCAGCTAAGCCCCACATCACTACACCGAGACTTAACTACCGTTCCGGCTCTTCCAGAATGCAGTCGGCACCCCGTTGATCAGGAATCGCCTGATCAGCACTAACAGGTCACCAGCCTGATAGGCCCCTGACATCCTCTACGGGGAAAGTGACCTTGCAGCAGCCTACGCGCTTTTGGCCTGGTGTGACTTCTTGGTCTGCTCCCTTGCAGCTGTAAAACTCCTTCATTTTCTACAGCTTCTTGGAGCTCCTTTCTATCTACTAGATTGGATGCTGCACAACTGGTGAATCACTGAATAAAGCCAATAAGGCCTTAACATTTACTCAACTGAATTTTGTTTCGTTTTCTAACAATAGTCAAATAATATAGGAACATACAGTAAAGCATGGTGGGAATTAGGGGCTGCTTTGCCTGGGATGGCCAAGGCGGGCCTCTCGGAGAAGGTGACGTCAGAGCTGGATCCTCCAAAGGAAATCTGCAGGAAGAGCATTGTGGCAGCAGGAAGAGCACGTGCAAAGGCCCCAAGAGGAGCCTGCATTTTGTGAGTTTGAGGTGTTATAGAAGACCGGAGAAAAACCAAGCAATGCTTAGAGAAATGGAGTTACACAGCTTTATTACTCCGGTGGATTCAGAGGAGGTTGCCTCTCAAATTCTGAGCAAACCAATATGGTGGAAGCCCCTCTTTTATCCCCTTTTGCTGTCTTTGTTCCCCAAATATGGATTATACTTCTGGACCTTTTGCAGACTTTGCACAAATCCCCAGGTATTGGGGGTCTGGAGACCATACCCAAGGGCCTGGCCTGATAACCCCCCTCCGGGGGCTGTGTCATGGTTTATGGTCTCTGTAAAATGTGAGCATTTCGATAACAGGTCTTGCAAGACCAGTTTGTGGAGACAGGGGCAATGACTTACAGGTTATCAGGAATGTACACTGGGCTTGCTGGCACAGATGCAGATTGCTAGCCCCCCCCTCCCCCCCAAATATCAGGTTTACATTGGAATTAGCCTCAAAGAGACAGGTGCCCAAGGGAGCACAGTGCGTAAGGGGAGAGCAGATGAGAGCGAGGAAGGGGCCAGGGCCAGGTGATGCAGGATGTTACCGGCCTTAACAGGGAGGTCAGAGCCCTGATCCAGTCCTCAGAGGGCGGCTGAGGGCAGGGGGAGAGAGCTGGTCTGTGAAGCCACAGCAAGGGCAGCTGGATGACAGCTCTGGGAATTTCTATTCCAGCTCACTGACAGAGCCCTTTATGCCGGTCAGTGTTGTCCAGCTAGAGGCGGGGCCTACAGATGGGGAGCGCTCGGCCCCCAGAGGTATGCAGTAGGGTGCAGTGGCAGGACAGGCTGAGCAAAGCCCAGAGTGGATGATCCCATGAAATCAGCAGAGGCAAACAGAACCAAACTTGAGAATAATGCTTAACAAAGTTTAGTGTCCAAGGAGCCACTTAAAACGTTTCAGCAGCAGCCTGCTGTGAGCAGAGCGCTCTCTAGAAAGGATTTATTTACGTATAAAAATGAGACGTTTCCCCCGCAGCCTCCAGACAGCCCCTGGGGCGAGGCGCTCATTGGATGGAGGCCCGCCCCTGGCCGTCCCCGGCCTCGGCGGGGGGCTGATTGCCTCTCCAGAGGGAGGCAGTGGTGCCCGTCCTACCAGCATCCCTGAGAGTTACTTCTCCAAAATAAACTCAAAAAAGCCTTTAAAGGTACAGTCAACCCCGAGGGGCCTGGAAGAGGCAAACAGGCCCGGGTTTCAGGAACACTTTTCTTTAAAGGCGTGAGCGGGCTCAGCTAGTTCCACCCTCTGGCTGACTTGGGAAACAGGCTCAGGGGTCAGGGCAGACCACAGAGTGAGGGAAGGGCGGGCTGGCCTGGGACCCGGGATTTCCCCCGTTAGGGATTCATTCCTTTGCGCTGAGCTCCTCACGATGCAAACAACGCGTAGCCCTGGAAGGACAGGTGGTGGGGATCATTCTACAGGACAGAATCGCTCAGCAAACGTCAGCTGAGTCTGTCCTGGGCACCAGTGCCCTGGGAGGGGGTGGGGGGGTGCGCTCTCAGCTGCCCAGGCAGCAGCCTCTGCTGGGAGCCTGTTGGGATGCCCCGGGCCCCAGTTGGGGGCCGACCCCATCCTGAGCCCCGCCTCCAGGCTGCATCAGGGCTCCTCTGGGCTCCAACCATAGCAAAGAAAGTACTGTCCCCACCAGCGGCTGGTGCTCAGATGCTGCTGTGACCTGCATCTGGTTGCCGCCCACAGAGGACCCTTCTCCTCTCCCCTCCCAGCGGTCCCGCAGGAAAAGGGAGAAACATTCAGATGGGCATGTCCAGGGCAGGGGCCTCCAAAGGCCCTGAGCTGTCCTAGGCCCCCCACTGCTCTGGCTGGCTTGTCTGGACCAGACACGGGAATGCAGGTTTCTATCACTCCCAGAGACACCCAGAGTTTGGGGGAGCTCTCAGAGGCCCCCTCCAGCCCGCTAGCTCAGTTAGCCGAATTCTGAGTTGGGATCTCCCAGGGCAGCCTCTGCCGACTGCACAGTCAGGGGCTCACTCTCACCCTCCCAAAAACAGAAGAGACGGGGCATGTGCACCCCTGAAGCATCACACAGGCTCCCAGGGGAGGGGGTCCCAGGCCAAGCCTGAGGGTGACTGGGGGTCCCCTGGCAGAGGTCAGTCTCTAACCTTACCCATCAGGATTCCTGCCCACCAGCCTTTTCCAAATCGCACTGTTGGGGTTTGCCTTCTTTACTGTCCATGAGGGCCCCCCGCCCCCCATGACTGGGTTCCGTTCATCCTGGTCATCTTCTCATAGAATTGGGCAGGGAGGGGTGTTCCCACAAACCCTCCTCACAGCGCCCAGAGCAGAGATTCTGGCTTGTCCCAGGGACCCAGCACCGGGCTAGAGTCCCATCCGCTCCCCCAGGGCCCTGCCTACATCCCACGTCCCACGGGTATTGATCAGCCCAGGGACACATTGGGCACAAGGCGTGGAGGCGCTCAGCCGGCCCTGCTGGGCCAGCCCAGGCGTCCCATCTCTCTCCGGTGAAGCGCCTGGCTCCCATTCTCTGGAGGATTACAACTCACTTTCAATAAGATGACTGCGTGGCTGCCTCCCCAAGCCGCGCATCTAGCACCATCCGAACTCCAGTGAACACCATCAGGCTTCCCCTGACACCTGCCTCCTTCCTGTTGCCAAACGTCTGCTCCAGGCCAGACACATTCGCATATACATTTAAATACATTCACTGCCACCTGCTCTGAGCCCCCTTCCGCTCCAGTAACAGGAACAGTGACCACCAGGGACGGTCCCCAGTGCCTCCTCCAGAGTCTGCGCCTCCTGTTTTCCTCCTGAGCTACCTCCTGGCCCGCCCATCGCCCATCGCCCATGTCCTTTCCTGTCGCCGGCTGGGATTCTGTTATGAAAAAAAACATGCATCCAAAACCCCTGCCCGCGTGGTTCAGTGGTTGAGCGTCGACCTATGAACCAGGAGGTCACAGTTCAATTCCTGGTCAGGGCACATGCCCCGGTTGTAGGCTCGGCCCACAGTAGGAGGCACGCAGGAGGTAGCCAATCAATGATTCTCTCTCATCATTGATGTTTCTCTCTATCTCTCCCTCTCCTTTCCTCTCTGAGATCAATAAAAAGAAAAAAGCCCGGTCCAGACACCTGGCTTCTTTCCCAGCCCCACCCCACCACGTGGAGCCCTGGCCCACCTGCCTGGTCCCCAGCCCTGACCATCGTCTTCAGGACACTGGACACCTGGCTTCCTCCGCCAGAGCAATATTATGCTGATTTTCAGCCCTGCTGACTATCAAAGTCCATTAGCCTTCTAAAGGACTTCTTGCATAATTATGACTTGTTGGTCTTAGCCTCCAGCAGAGATGGATGGGGCAATCCAGGCTGAGGGGTGTGGTACACATGTCCCCACTTCCCCCACCCCGGACCCTGCCCAGGACCGCCAACAGTATGCAGCACTCTGCCTTCCAGAGACCCCGCTCCTCCTGCACCTCTCCTAACCTGCTGGGACTGGCTGGTGGCTCACCTGGAACACCCTTTTTTCCTTCCCTGTACCCCCCTGCCCCAACTCTGCCTCCTCCTTTGCAAGGCCCTTCTTCAGGGAAGCCACTGCTCATCTTTATTCTCCTCTGTCATAAATTATAATTTATTGGTTATTTGTCAGTTCACACTCAGGACAAATGCAGGGAAAAGACCAAACTCACCGTTGTGTCTCTAATACAAACACAGAACCTGGCACATAGTAGGCACTAAGTAAACATTTTATGAACAGATAAATAGATGGATGGATGGATGAATGGATGGAATGGATGGATGATGGATGGATGGATGGAATGGATGGATGATGGATGGACGGATGGATGGATAGAATGAATGGATGGATGGATGGATGGATGGAATGGATGGATGGATGAATGAAAGAATGGGGAGGAACGTCTGCCAGCTCTGTTCTAGTTGTCTGTTGTCATATTGGCATCAGCACATCTGTCTACAGCTGGGAATTTCTTGCTAGAAGCCCCAACTGTTATGGGTTCAATCAGTGGTTCTCAACCTTCCTAATGCCGCGACCCTTTAATACAGTTCCTCATGTTGTGGTGACCCCCAACCATAAAATTATTTTTGTTGCTACTTCATAACTGCAATTTTGCTACTGTTATGAATCGTCATGTAAATATCTGATATGCAGGATGTATTTTCATTGTTACAAATTGAACATAATTAAAGCATAGTGATTAATCACAAAAAATATGTAATTATATATGTGTTTTCCGATGGTCTTAGGCGACCCCTGTGAAAGGGTTGTTTGACCCCCAAAGGGGTCGCGACCCACAGATTGAGAACCGCTGGGTTAAATCGTGTCCCTCCAAAATTCATATGTTGAAGTGCTAGCCCTCAGGATGTTACTGTACTTGGGAATAGGGTCCTTGCAGATGTAATTTGTTAGGATGAGGTTCACACTGGAGTAGGGTGGGCCCCTAATCTAATACGACCGATGTCCTTATAAAAAGGGACATTGGGCCCAGAAATGCACACACGCGGAGAAAGAACGCCGTAATGGGATGAAGGCAGAGATGAGGGTGATGCTTCTACAGGGGCTCCAGAAAAGCCCAGAAGCTCAGGGAGCGGCCAGTTCGCCCTCACAGCCTCAGAAGAGCGAGCCCTGCCCACACCTTGATCTCGACTTCCAGCCTCTGGAACTGTGAGAGGATGCACTTCTGTTGTGCAAGCTCCCGGGTCTGTGGTGCTCTCCAACAGCCCAGGGAACCAGTGCACTTCCTGTTAGACATCACCATGAGACTGGAGGCTGACCATTATTCTTGAGGGGCCCTGAGCACTGGGGCCAACCACTCACTCACAAGTAGGGCTGCTCAGCCAGCCCCATGAGCCCCCACTGGAGGGTCCCCTGGGCACCTAGACATGAGGGCCTCCCCAACTGCCCTGGACTCCAGGACCTCCCCAGTTGCTCCCTGGGGCTGGGGCCTGGGACTCAGGCAGGGTGACTCCATCTCCTGTCCTCTGTGGCCCCAGCTGTTCCCACACTCAGCAAGCCTCCCTCCTCTAGCAGCCCTTGGTCCATGTCACCTGCGGTGGCTCTATGTCCCTGACCAAACTTCAGGCCGCCACGATGGTGACACTGTGCTCTTGCTGAGCCAGAGACCTGTCAAGCGCTGCCCTCACCCTCCAAGGTCACAGTCTTGATAGAAAGGCCGTGAGCAGACCACAGGAGCGGCCAGCAGGTCTCTGAGCTGTTCACTCATAGTGACAGTGACAGTGACAGGCGCACTGACGAAGAATTTTCATCACTGAGCTGTCACCCGACACTGGTCATGCCCACCTGAGACAGCCCTCTTGCTGGGGCAACCTCATCACTCACCCGCAGAAGCAAGTGCTGGGTCTGAAACACCCCAGCCTGCTACTTACAAAGCCGGAGGGTGGGGAAAAGGCTTTCTGGGTGGTGGGGGACCGGCCACAGGTGCCACGTGGGCCTGGGTGGCGTTTGCAGTCAGCTCCCATCGGGTCCCAACCATACTCTGCCACTTGCTCCAACTAGTCCTGGAGGAAGGTCCCAAGGAGAACCAGCCTTGGGCATGTCTCCCGGGGAGGAGGGGTCAGTGCTTAAGTTCCAACAGATTCCTCCAAGGCCTGGAACCCAGAAGGAGCCTGATGGAGCCGACACAAAGCACCTGCACTTGCCCTTGACCTGCCTCCCGCCACCTGAAGGGCACCTCCTTCCACCTGAGCTTCTGGGCTTTGCTGGAACCTCCAGCACCTGGGACCCCAGCACACTATTCCCACCTGCCTCTGTCAAGTGTATCTGTCTTGTCTATACAACGAGATTCTAAACTCCTGAGGCACAAGCTCAGATACGTTGTAAATACTCAATAAATATTCATTGAGTGTATGAACTAACCATTACATGCATAAATAATCAAATCCCGTATGTGGGCATGGATCATGATCATGGTAACCATTCTATAAGTAATATTATTGATCACTTATTGATCAATTAATATATACCAGGATTCAGACTAAGCAGTTTATATGAATATCTCACTTAGTTGTCACAATTACTCTAACGGTGGGCAATCCTTGCAATGAGGAAACTGAGGCACAGAGAAGTTAGCAATTTTCCCATGTTCTTGAGCTACTAAGTGGAGGGATTTCACCCCAGATTTTCATTGTGTGTCAGATTTTTCTTGCTAGACTGGCCATTTCCCAGGAGAGAAACTGAATCTTGTTCAGCTTTGTTTCCCTAGAACCAGGTGAAGGACTTCACATAAAGTAGGCATTCAAGAAAATGTTTATTGGGTGTGTTCTCATGGATGAAAGGATGGATGGGTGGATGAGTGGAGGGGTGGATGGATGGGTGGATGGACAGATGGATGGATGGATGGATGGATGGATGGATGGATGGATGGGTGGATGATAAGTTGATGGGTAAGTGGATGAATGAGTGGACAGCTGGGTGGTTTGACGGGTGGATGGTTGGATAGATGGATGGAGGTGAGGATGGATTGACGGGTGGATGAATAATTGGGTGGATATATCTTTGGGAGAGCAGGTAGGTAAATGAATGTGCGTTCAGTGGAAGGATGGGTGAGTGGATGGGCATGTGGGTAGATAGGAGGATGAGTAAGTGACAGAATGGGAAGGTGGGTGAGTGATGCATAGAGAAAGAATACCCTCCCTGTGTTACTCTGCCAAGGACACTTGAAGAATCCTGAGCGGGGAAATGTTGGAAACAGATGTGCATTTGGAGATAAAAGAAGTTGCAAAATAGTTGTTGGCAGTGCCGTTCCTGGAAGGAAGATGGAGGCGGGGAGGCACCTCTGGGTTACAGGAAGAGGTGTCACCTCATTCAACATCTTTAGTCTGAAAGGGCCCAGGGCTCCACAGTGAAGGCGCTAATTGGATTTCATTAACGTGAAATAGATTTCCTAGCACTGGAAGAGCTAGTTCATTAAATTAATGCATGCTCTACTGGCGGGAGCGTGAGGCGGGCCAGCCAGCCCAGCCCAGCCCACCTGGGAATGTCCCAATTGGATGCAAAACTACTTTATGTGAAGTCCTTCACCTGGTTCTAGGGAAACAAAGCTGAACAAGATTCAGTTTCTCTCCTGGGTTCTGAGCACCTGCGTTATGCTGGTGCCTGGGCTGGGCGCTGGGTACACAACAATGACTCAGGGAGAACCACTACTTCCCAGTCTCAGGGGGGAGTCAGACACACAAGGGGACAGGACACGCACAGTGACGGGGTGCTGCGCGAGGGTAAGCAGCGTAGACTGACCCCGGGGAGTCCCAGCGTTGGGTGGAGGTAAGGAGTGGAGGAGAGGGAAGATGGCTCCGCTGGTGTGAGGTTGGTGGGTCACGGTTGGCTGGAGGCAGGTGCATCCCCGAAGTGGTAATTGTACAGAACCAAAGGAGAAGAGGCGTGAGGGGGCTGGGGTTCATCCAATTGCTCAGAAATATCTACCGAACATCAACTTTGTGGTAGATGCTGTAAATCCTGGGCATTCACTGGAGAAGACTGGCAGGGTGTGGAGCTATGGGGAGTGATCTGGGCTGGAATTTTAAATTGGGGAGTTTTGAACTTATAAAAGGTGATTAATGCTCAGGCCCAGATGGAAGAGTCAGAGGAGTGGTTCATTCAGTTCATTTTCCCTCTCAGAGCAAGAATTCCTTCCACGGCATCATCGACAGGTGGCCACCCTTCTCCTACTTGCATGCTCCAGTGACAAGCAGCTCACTACCAGTCAAGGCAGCCCTACCTGCCTTTGGGAGTTCTTGCTCGAATGTTCTTTTGTGGGCAGACCGAAGACTCCCTCCCGATTTTCACCCTTTGCCTTGATCCTGTCTTCTGGAAAACAAATCCAGGCAGCTCCCTCTGAGCCATGACCTGCTGGAACCAACAGACCCGGTTCACTCCTTCTTCCTTTTTACTTATATTTTAGGGGGGAGCCCAGGTTTCTTCTGCCATCCCCCATCTCAGAAAATAACAAAGTCTTATTTTAATTTCTCAGTTGTGGCCTTAGGGACAAGAAGAAGAGGAGGTGCTTAAATGCAAGAGATTTTCCTTCCTGTCCCTTTACTAAAGGCCCCCGGTCCCTCCTGCCACTTTGAATTGCCTGAGGAGCTATCGGGGGCTTGTTTGGTCTCTGGGTCGGAGCCTCCACCCTGGGGATCGGCTCCCATGAAGCCAGTGGCTGTGCCGGCGGTCACAGCTGGCCAGCCTGCTGGCCACCTCAGCCCCTCCTGGCTGCCCCTCACTTTCCACAACCTCTTTACACGGGATTGGAACCAGCTGGGCTTCCCTCCTTGAATGGGTGAACATTGGCCCTCCCTGTTGCTTTTCTGCTCTCAATCATTGTTCGGTTTAATGTAAGCAACTTTCTCTGCCGGCCTTGACGCGGTGGGCACCAGCCAGCCGGGCCAGCCCCTCTACCTGTCCCCCCACCCCCACCCCTCGCCCCAAAGTCTTACCCAGAGTGGAGGAAATCAGGCTCCCCGAGTTCTAAGGTTCTGCTGTGCAGTCAATGGTTGACTCAGCTGGTCTGGTTGACCACACCCTGCACATTCCTTAGACGGCTCTGGCCCTGGACTGGCTCCTGGGGGGTAACCTCCAAGCTCTTGGAATATCCTGCTGACAGGACTGACTTTGGGCCATGCCTGGTAGCCGACACAATGTGATTTATGGGGGGGCCTCGGGCCACAGGTATGGCCTCCGGAGGGGCCGGAGACTGGTAAGGTCAGCTCCATGAGGGTCAGCCCTGCCTACATGGCTGGGTAGACACCAAGGCTGAGGTGAGTGCCTTTGGTTGGCAACACTCTGTATGTGTTGTCGCACATTCAGCCCGTATAGACACAAACTCAGCCCTGTCTATACGACTCCTCTGGGAGAGGGCAGCTGCTCCCTCCTGGACTCTACCCTGTGCACCTGAACCCCTTGCTGACTTTAATCTGTCGCCTTTCACTGTTATAAACTACAAGTTCAGTATATTCTAACGGCTCGGAGAACAAAACCTGTGCACAGGTAGGATCCCTAGGCCTGGCCGGCGATCAGGGCCGATCGGGACCTTCCAGCTGCCGGCTGGGGCCTTCCTTCGTTCCGCGCCACCCCATAGTGGTCAGCGCATGTCATAGCGAGTGATCAAACTCCCGGTCTCCTGGTCAAACTCCTGAGGGGACACTTTGCATATTAGCCTTTTCTATATATAGATAATCGTAAGTAAAAATAGCTCTCTTCCTAGCAAATCATCAACCTAGGCTGTCAGAGTATCCATCCTCTTTTATTACATGTCTGCGCCCCATATTTGTGCCCCAGAACATGAGCCAGAATCCCAGGTATTCAGGTCTTCATCCCAATTCCCCACCACCCACTCTGCTCCCTACCTTGAGCTGCAGACGACAGCCACGGCTCTGCCTGAATGAGAATCCTGGGTTTCTGGGGCTGACCCTGTACGCGGGAGCTGGCCCACTCGCGCATGACAGTCCCATCACAGGCCATTGTGGGTGTTGTGGACGAAGAGGGGCCACACGCTAACCTGACAAACTCAGGGCAGGCCTGCGTGACAGCCTCGCAAACTTGGAGACCTAAAGGAACCACAAAGGATGGTTTGAAATTAAAAACGTTTTAATTAAAAAGCAGGCTGTGGTGGGTAGTCATGTCCCAGGCCGGTCACTTCCCGAACAAAGATCAACATACCTTTGGAAGATCAGGGTAACTTCCCTTTTTCCGGACCCTTCAGAGCACAACCAATGCACCAGGGCAGAGACCACAAATTCCCTCATTGTGATTGTTACCCTGTTAGCGATCCTATGCCCACCTAATGTAAAAGAAGCATGCGTTTATCATTTTACTTTTTATCCAATTCCAGAGGTTTCCCCGCTTTGCCTTCTCCCGCCTCCCTAATCTATCAGCAGTGGATTTCATGTAACCCACTTATGTCTCCTCTTTGATTATAAGGTATAAAGCAGGGTGAAAAGCTGCCATTCTCCAGAGCATTATCTCAATCTGTTGAGGCTCTGCTTCCTGGCAATTGTCGACAGTTTGGCTCAAATAAACTCACAAAATTCTCTACAGGTTTGAATGTTTCTTACATTAACAGCTTCTACCTGGGACAGCGGCACCATTTATAGCTCCTATGGGCCACCCCTGGGTCTCTGATTCCAGATGGAAATTCACAATGAGCTAAGCTGCGCAAGCTCAACAGAGCCTCAGGACGCCCCCCCCCTTCCCGCCCCCCCGCCTTCATCCTCCTAAATAGCGCTCCTGTCTGCTCACTAATGACCGAGCCACCTCCCTTGGCCTCACAGCTCTGATGCCTGAAAAAGTTACAGGCCCCTGAGAGCTCTGAGTGGCATCTCCATTCATACATTCATACCCCAGGCCATGGGGGGCCAGAGGTGACCATGGCCATGTCAGCATGAGGGCCCCTGGGGACCCCCAAGAGGAAGACGGGAACTTCCCTTTGCAGATGGAGGCAGAATCTTCAAAGAGACGGTATCCTTGGCAAGATGTAAAAAAATGGAAAAAGCCAGTTCTGAGAGCAAAGAAAATCCTACTTGGTGATTTCATAGCTGGGCTTGAGCCTGGCCCGGCCCCATGAGACTGGCTGGAAAGGACACTGCTGTGATGACCACGGCTGTGATGAGGCCCTCTCTCCCCACCCCACCCCCTCCCTTCTTCTCCCAGTGTCTCTAACCTCTCAGCAAGCAGGTGGGCCTGGCCCCGAGGATTTTGCCTGCCCCTGGAGCATGGAGGCCTTCCGCTGTGAGAGGGGCAAATTCTGATCCTCCTTTTAACGTAATCTTTCTCTTTAGCCAAAGGGCTCAGCTTCTAGAAAGAAAACTGGGCTCTAAATAATATTTGTTTAGTGCTTGTTGATTTACTTATAAAGCCCTTGTCCAACAGAGATCCCACTTGATCTTCATGCTGATCCTGGAAACTTGGCAGGGTGGGAGATTACCCCCTCTCCCTCCCAGCCTCTTCACACCAGACACAGGACCAGAGAGATGATGTGGCGGAGTGGACAGGGTCGTGTTGGCTCCAGGAGGAAGGGTAACTGATGGGAAGACTGGCCACAGTCCCTTGGAGGAAGGCTCTGGTTCTCTGCTGCCCTGTAGCATTTGCTCATGCTGTCCCCTCTGCCAGGAACCCTCTCCCTATTTACTAGTTAGACTCCTACTCATCCTGCAGAACCCCACCTAAATGTCACCTTCTTGCAAAAAATTACGGGATACTTGTGGGTTGACACAGCAGCTGGGATGATTTATCACCTGGACTGTCATTCATCACCTGGGTTTGCCACTTACCTTCCTCTCTGGGTCTCAGCTCCTTGGGGACAGGGCTCTGTCTTTCATTCTTTCTTGTTTGAAGTATTACATATGTCTCCTTTTTCCATTCCCACCCCCGAGGGCAGGCCCCCACCACCCCAGATCCGTGTCCATTGGTTATGCTAATATGTGTGCAAACAAGTCCTTCAGTTGATCTCTAACTCTCCCCTCCCTTGTCTCTGGATCTATTTTTGTTCATCAGTTTATGTTGATCATTATATCCCACATATGAGTGAGATCATGTGATATTTATCTTTCTCTGACTGGCTTATTTCACTTAGCATAGTGCTCCCCAGGTCCATCCATGCCATTGCAAAAGGTAAGAGCTCTTTCTTTTTTACAACAGCATGGTATTCCATCGTGTAGATGTACCAGTTTTTTAATCCACTCATCTGCTGATGGGCACTTAGGCTGTTTCCAAATCTTAGCTATTGTAAATTGTGCTGCTATGAACATAGGGGTGCATATATCCTTTCTGATTGGTGTTTCTGGTTTCTTGGGATATAGTCCTAGAAGTGGGATCACTGGGTCAAATGGGAATTCCATTTTTAACCTTTTGCAGAGACCCCATACTGTTTTCCACAGTGGCTGTACCCGTCTGCATTCCCACCGGCAGTGCACGAGGGTAGGGCTCTGTCTTTCAACTCTGCAACCCCAGCCCCTAGCACAGGGCCTGTCGTAGAGGATACACATTCTTCACTGTTTATTGGCTGAATGAACAAATGGATCAATCAAATCAAATAAAGGTCTCATCTCATGTATTTATTTTCCGCAGAGCGGATTTGCCCTTCCTTTTCCTTTCTTTTGCATCTACTTTAATTACTCAGGGAGCACAGGATTATATTTTTGCTCTAAGCAATTCAAACACCACAGAGAATTCCCAACTCCCCCTTGTCCCTGCACCCCTTCATTCCAGTCCTTCCCCGGAGGGAATGCTGTGGTCAGTGTGGGTGTCTCCTTCCAGGCCTCCTGACCTGCACGGACACGCCTTTCTTACTCCGTATGACAGCCTAGGGCGCTGTGTTTTGTGTGTATCTTTAATATAAACAATATCCCGCTGAACGTTTATTCTGTATCTTGCTTTTATCACAAAATGATAGCTCTTGGATTTCTCTCCTGTCAGTCTCAGGGAGCTCCCGGGCCCTTTCAGTTCTGACCTGTTGTTTACTTACCTAGACTCTTCGTGATGGGTGTGTTCTCTTTCCCCGATTCTCCTCCGACAATGAGGCTGCAGTGCTGTGTCCAAGTCACATCACTTCCCTTCCTAGGCGAGCTCCTGCCTGGCTCTTGCTGGCGCCCCAGGTCAACTCCGGTCTCCCTCCAGACCACGTGCCAGTGAGGCCGGGCCTTGGCCACACCGGGCTGAGCATGGTCAGAATCTTCAAGTGCCTGCGATCCAAGCCATCGAGTCCAAAGCTTGCGGAGGTCTGTTAGCATTTATGCAACACCCCACACGTACTCACTGAGTCACCGCTCAACAGCCCCAGGAACCAAGCCCTCATCACCTCCTGAGGGAGTCACCTCACTGTAGGGGGAACACACTCCTGGGTTGGGGTGTTAGGGATGGGAGGGTCTAAGCCTCAGACTCTTCTTCTATAGATAGGGGACAGAGCCCTTCCTCAGGGAATGGTGTGAGGGGTTCAATGAGATGAAATGTGCACTTCCCAGGAGCTCACACCATGAGCTGCCCAAGGCCACACTCAGCTGCTGAGTCCACACTGAGCTGCCCGAGTCCACATTGAGCTGCCTGAGTGAGTCCACACTGAGCTGCTGAGTCCACACTGAGCTGCCTGGGTGAGTCCACACTGAGCTGCCTGAATGATTGGATGAAAACACACCTAAATGTTTCTCATTAGCTGCGCTGGGTCTGGATTTCTTCTCATCACGAGGAAGGGGAGTACCCTTGGAAGAAGGATGCTTGTTCCCAGAAACTCTGCTAGGTTTTGTGCCCATACTTTCTGTCTGAGAGCCTGAGTCCACACTGAGCTGCCTGAGTGAGTCCACACTGAGCTGCTGAGTCCACACTGAGCCACCCGAGCCCACATGGGTGTCCTGGACGCCTGTTGGAAGGCCAGCTCTGCCCCACCCGGCCCGCCCGTTCCCCCACGCGTCCTTGTTCTGCCCCTGCTGATGGCAGGCCACGGCTGAGGAACGGTGTTCTGGTATATTAGGAAATATGAACTTCGTGTTTCCTTATGTAACACAGGGTTGGAAATTGACCTCCCGCCAAAGTCGCTGACGGTCAGTGTTCCAGGATCCAAAAAGATCTGTGTCGGGGCCAGCTCCCTCCCTCCAGCTCCTCCTGGCAGGACCGAGCTGCCACGGCTGGAGGAAAAGATGACAGATCAGCAAGGGCCCGCCACGCCAAGGTGCAGCCTCCTCCTCAGCCCTCTCCTCGTGAGGAGCCGTCCTGCCGGAGTCGGAGTTGTGGTGTCGTGGTGCCGGGAGGACGGGAGCGAGGAGGAGGGCGAGGGCCTGGCAGGCTCCTAGGAAAGCCCCTCCCCGAGGGGGCCATGGGCGTCAGGGGTGGCCATAAGGTGGCGTGTTGGCTGACCTGAGCTTCGTTTACTTGCTGTGTGATGGTGAGCAAGTCACTCAGCATCTCTGGGTCTTGGTTTTCTCGTCCATGAAATGGGAACTGCTCTCACGCTGGGTTGGAGCAGCTAGTGTGCAAGTCCCTGGAGACGTCTGGGGTCTAATGCATCAGACGGAGGCCTCACAAGACCAGGGTCAAGGAGGCAGGCCTCCGGCGGGAGACCAGAGCGGGGGGTGTCTGTGGACGTCAGCGGGGCTCGGGCGTTCCCCCGTCCTGGCCCCGTGTCCCTCCAGGGCACCTGCCCCCAGCACTTGGAAGCACACTCCGAGCTGCGGCATCGCATCCGCTGGCTTCTGCGTCTTTCCGGTGGAAAAGTTCCCTGCGCTCCGCCTCGCTCTGACCCACATAGCTCCCCGCCTCGCCCTCCCAGCACCCTGGCTCCCGGGAGAGGCAAGGCCCCCACCACCCAGGCCTCTGGCCAAGGCTGCCCTGAGGAGTGGGGGAAAGGGAGAGAGAGAGGGAGGAAGAGAGAACTCAAGGAAGAAAGAGAGAGCCCACACAGAGAGAGAACAGGAGACGGAGAGAAAAAGACAGGGTGAAAGAGAGAGCGCTGGTGACAGAGAAAAGCACACAGACAGAGAGCTGGGGTGTCAGGAGCGTGGAGGGCAGGGAGGAAGACGAGTGATGGGGAGTGGGCCCAGGCACAGAGCAGGCAGCTGCGGTTATGATTATTCGGATTATTCCGCAGGATATACATATTTGGGGGTGGGGTCGGTTCTGTTGTCAAACAAGTCAGGCTGAAAGCACAGGGCAACGCAGGAACAACAGACGGTTCTCGGCTGTGCTTTCTATGCTAATGTGGGTGTCTCCCCAAGAGGCGGCCCCCAGGTCTCCCAGCTGGTGTCAGCACCCCCCCCACCCCGCCCGCCCCAGAAGGAACGACAAGGACACTGAGGGGTACTGACAAAGATTCAGAGGGAACATGACAGACACGGAAGACAGGGGCTTAGAGATAAAGGGAGAGGCAGACAGACAGAGGGACGCGGAGAGGGGAGAGAGAGAGAGAGAGAGAGAGAGAACTCAGAGCGGACAGAGAGGTAGAGCACAGACAAATGTGAAAGTAGAGGCAGAAAGACGGGCAGAAACGGAGCCGGAGGCATAATAACAGCGACAGGGACCCAAGGAGAGAGAAGGGACTGGCAGGGCCCCCCTGAACTTCAGCCCAGGAAAGCCCTCGCTTGCCATGAACGGAGAGACCAGCAAGTTCGGCTCCTCCTGCGCTGGCCGCTCAGAGGCTGCCAAAACCCAGGCCCAGCGCCCTGGGGAGACACCTAACCCACAACAGAACCAGTTCAGTCGCCGCCCTGCCGCCCTGCCCTGCGAGGAGAGCCTGGAGGGGACATCAACTGAGACAACCCAGCACCAGGAAAGCCCTCGCTTGCCATGAACGGAGAGACCAGCAAGTTCGGCTCCTCCTGCGCTGGCCGCTCAGAGGCTGCCAAAACCCAGGCCCAGCGCCCTGGGGAGACACCTAACCCACAACAGAACCAGTTCAGTCGCCGCCCTGCCGCCCTGCCCTGCGAGGAGAGCCTGGAGGGGACATCAACTGAGACAACCCAGCAGCTGAGCTGCCGACCAAAGGCTGGGGGGCGGCGGGGGGCGGGGGCGGTGGCACTGGGCTCTAGAAAACTCGCAGGTGACATAGTTCGAGTTGCTACCACTGCTTGTGTTCCGGAGGCCAAGGCTGGAATTGAGCCCCGAGATTAACGGAACTGTTTTTAAACGATCTGCCATTAATTTTATGGCTTTGCAAGAGCTTTGCAGAGGACAGATGGCCTGGGTGCCTTCGGAGGCTGTATTTCACGGGGTTCATGCTGGCTCAACCCCGCAGGGCACGGGCTCCCCTTCATCCC
>NW_006293780.1:797808-804514 GCF_000327345.1 Myotis davidii | reverse complement strand
CAGCGCGTCAGTTCCAGGGCATTCTACTCAGGGCGTTTCCTTCATGCCTGTCTCCTTTCCACCACCCTGGCCAGTACCTCAGCTCAGGTCTTATTATCTTTGGCTTGGCTCATTCCGAGAGCTCCTAACTGGTCTTCCCACCGCCAGCTCTCCTCGTCCAACCCATCCCTGCCTCTGTAGCGCTGACCATGTCATTGCCCTGGGTGGGAGTCTCCATGGCCGATGCCATCTCTACCCCTGAACTTGGCCCACATCACCCCTCAAGTTCTCCCTAGACTCGCCTCCCATCATTCCCCACTGTATTCCCACACTGTTCTCAGGCACGCCAGGCCCCCTCTCACCATCAGGCCATTGCTTGCGACGTTCCTCTGCCTGCAATGCCCTCCCGGCCTCCAGCTTTGTTCATGCCTCTGTGTTAGCGCTAACAATGCGATATTGTCATTTACTTTTCTCTTTCTCTTGCATCGCCTGGCAACTCCTTGAGAGATCAGCCCAGAGCCCGGTTCTATAAACATTTGATGAGTGAATGCATGGATGGATGGATGAATGGATGGATGGGCGGATGGATGGGTGGATGCCCAAGTCATTATCAGCCCCAGGCCGCACATGGAGACATGCCATATGACTGCCATGGCCGATCACCAGCCCTGCCCCTGCAGAGAGGAGGGAGGAACTGCAGCTGGGCACCAAGGCCGGCTCAGTTTCTTCTAGCCATTAACACACTAATTCACTGGGGCTCCTAATCCGGGGTCTGCAGATCGAATTCTGGGTGTCCGTGAACTTAGATGGAAAAACCATATCATAGTAGTATTTTTGAAACAAGGGAAAAAATCACAGCTATTTTATATATAAAAGTTATCACAGACGCCTCAAAATATCACGTATGCTCATCACCACTTTTAAAGCATCCGTACAGTTGCTGCCTCCTTCGCGTCTGAGAAGGTAGTGAGCCCCAATCAGGCCCCAGTGGAAATCTGACTATGAGCCGACTACCAGGCCATATTAATGAGTTATTAGGATAGTCATGTTCTTAGGTGAGATGACGACACTGAGGTTCTGTAAGAAAATGTCCACACGCACCCCTTTTTTATGAGATGAAAATGGAAGTATTTAGCAGTGAAATGGCATGGAGTTTGCAACTTGCTTTACCACGTTCCAGGGAAAGATGGGGCGGGCGGGGAGGAAACCCGCGCGGCAAGGATTTGATGTTGTGGGAGCCACACTAGGTCACTGTTCTCTCTACTTTTGAATATTTGGAAAATTTTTAATCAAAAGTAAAAATAAATTTGAAATAAGTTTCCAAATAAATAACAAACAGCCTTCCGGGGAGGCCGCCTGAGTGTCTGCGGAGTCAGTCAATGGAAACGGGGCACGCTAAAAATAGCCCACAGATTTATTTGGTTTCCCCGCCTGGCATCTTTGATCGTTCATCATCGATGCTCACGTTGGCTCCGCCGGTTCTCCAGGTGTCCTGGATGGGGCTGGGCCTCCAGGGGGGGAACAAGCGAATACGCGCTCTTTCAACATCCAATCCCGGCATTGGAAGGAGGTGCCCCTCCCCGTCCCACCACTGTGAGCCTCAGTTTCCCCATAGAACATCAATTCTGGCGTTACCTGCTTTGACCCTTTGCAAGGATCAGAGGAAATGTTGAGACTGAAAAGGCTTTTTATTAAGCCTTTATTTTCTTGTGCAAAAGTGAGACATGCTCACTGAGGAATATTTAGAAACAAAGATAACCAAAACAAAGAAAACAGAAGCCAATCACCATACTATCTCCCCTCCCCCATATAACTAATGTTATTATTTTAGTACTAGAGGTCCAATGCATGAAATTCGTGTAAGAGTGGGCCTTTCTTCCCTCGGCTTCTGGCACCGGCCTCCCTCTGGCTTCCGGGAGTGGTCTGGCTTCTCTCCAGCCACCTGCAGGCACCTGGGACCTGGGCTTCACTCTGGCTGCCAGCTTCGACCGGAAGGATGTCTGGAAGGATGTCTGGTCTAATTAGCATATTACCCTTTTATTATTATAGATATTACCTTACAGGTTATTGTTTACCATGAATATTATCTTTAAGTTACAAAAAGAAATTAAAATTATATAGAATGTTATTTTTTAACATAACACACTAGGGACATCTTTTCATAGGGACATTCTTTTACATTTCAATTGTTGCTAGGTTTTCTGTTACTGAGCGATATTATAATCCATCTAACCAGTCTCATTGTCTTAGTTTCCTAAGGCTGCCATGACAAAGTGTCACCAACAGGGTGGCTTAAAACAAAACATATGCATTTTCTCATGGTTCTGGAGGCCGGCAGTCTGAAATCAAGGGCTGGTTCCTTCCCGGAGACTCAGAGGGAGAATCTGGTCCACGCACGCCTCCCTCCCAGGCCCTGGCATTTCTGGCCATCATGGCATCCCTTGGCTGCGGCTGCACAACACCAGCCTCTGGCCCTATAGTCACGTGGTGTCTTCCCTGTGGCTCTTCTTTCCTTGTGAGGACACCAGTCATATTGGATTAAGGGTCTACGCTGCTCCAGTATAACCTCATCTTAACTTAAATAATGAAATCCACAGTAACTCCCGTCCCAAACTCCTGCAGTTTGAGGAGCTAGAGCTTCAACATATCTTTTTGAAGGACACAATTCAACCCCCAACTTTCCCATTGGTGGGCTTTTAGCTGGTTTGTATTGTTTGGTTGTTATCAACAAATAATGTCACACTTTTTTTCTTTTTTTAACACATCTATGACTATTTTCTTAAAATAATTTCTTAGGATGGGAATATCTAGGATAAAGACTATATCGGTCAGAGTAAGGCCGGGAAAAGAGAAATCACAAATATTTCAAACAGAAAGGATTTAATG
The DNA here is from genome assembly GCF_000327345.1 of Myotis davidii. Taxonomy (NCBI): domain Eukaryota; kingdom Metazoa; phylum Chordata; class Mammalia; order Chiroptera; family Vespertilionidae; genus Myotis; species Myotis davidii. The sequence continues at coordinate 801,649 of NW_006293780.1, read as the reverse complement.
CAGGGGATTGGCGATGCTGGGGATGAGAAGGTGAGAAACACAGTGGTGCTAGGCTAGCCCAGAGATTAGCAACCGCAGGAAGCAGCTGTCATCCCCAGGGCGTGAGGACCAAAGGCAAGAGATGATGCTCCTGGAACTCGGAGTGTGGAGGAGCAGCGCCCCTAAGTCTCGCGCTCGGACTCTGACAGGGTGGCACTGTGGTCAGTGCCTGGACTCTCCAGAAAGCACCCACACGGACGCCCAGCCGTCGCAGAGGAGGGCTCACGACAGATCTCGGAGGGAGCTCCGCGTGCCTGGTGCTTAGGCTGCTGGCTGGTGCTAAGCGAGGGCGTACAGATGGCACGTCTGCTGCTGGTGGAATGCAGACCAGAGTTGGAAGCCAAAGGACAGTCCTTTCTTCCCTCCCCTCATCTTCCAGTTTTCCCCCTTGCCTCTCATTGGCCAACCAGAAGCCAGCGAGGTGTCTGGAAAGTATAGTTTGAAGACTTCCAGCCCTAGCATCACAGGGCAGAAATGGGGGGAGAGGGAATGGAAAGGGCAATCTATACTAATAAAAGGGTAATATGCTAATTAGACCAGGTCGACCAGACATCTTCTGGACGTCCGACTTCCTTCCGGACAAAGCCACAGTGGTGGGGGCTGAAGCAGAGGCAGTTAGGGGAGATCAGACTGGCAGGGGAGCAAGCAGTTAGGGGGTGATCAGGCCAGCAGGGGAGAGCATTTAGGGGATGATCAGGCCGGCGGGGAGAGCAGTTGGGGCTATTGGGCCAGCAGAGGAGGGCAGATGGGGGTGATCAGGCCGGCAGGGGAGAGCAATTAGGTAGTGACCAGGTTGGCAGGGGAGCGGTTAGGGGAGTGGTTAGGAGTCAGCGGTCCTGGCTTGTGAAAGGGATGTCCTCCCCTGGAATCTCAGTGGACGTGCAACTACTGCCACTGACAGAAGAGGCAGCGGTGCTGCCATGGGGCACTGGATGCCGACTCCTGGAAGGCCGTCTGGCTTCTGCCTCGTGTTCCTGCTTTGGGCCACCATTAAGCAGGGTCGGACTAGCCCGGCGCTTGAAGCTGCAGTGGTGGGACCACGTGGTGAGGCCTTGAGATGACATAGAAAGACAGAGAGATCCATCAGGCACCCCGACCCGGGTACGGGATGTGTAAATAAAGAGCTTCCAGGTGATTCCAGACCCAAATTTGCGACTCATAGAATTTGTGCATGCAGAAAAACGGTGGGTATTTTATGTCACTGAGTTAGGGGTGGTTTTGTTACACAGCAATACGCAGCCAGGATGGTGGCCGAGAAGGAACCCAGAGGGGAACGTGAAGCCAAAGTGGGGCGCTTATCAGGGGTCCTCTAGCAGCTGGTGGGGACCCACCCTCCCACTCAGGAGGCTCACGCACGGGGCTGGGAGGAGCTACCAGATGTTTCCGTGGCCTCGGTGAAATACTCCCCCAGAATGTGTAACCTGACCTCCTGTGCTTTTGTGCCCACTGATAGCCAGGCATATTCTGGACCCTGGAGGAGTTATATCAATGCTGTAAACCCACAATCCCACTTTCCGGGTTGTACATCAGTCTCCTGTGACTTGGACATGTGTGAATCCAGCCCCTCGATTCTGGGCCTCCTTAGCACAGTCGAAGGGGCTGAATCCCAGCTCGGCCCCTGTGTGACCTCGGCCGGCATTTGGCCTCTGGGAGTCTCAGTTTCTTTGTCTGTAAAACTGAGTCAAGAATGGCTTCTTCATCCCATTGTCGAGGGGCTTAAGTGAGGGTGTCTGTGGAGGGCCGGTGGGATGTGTGACTCATGACAGACCCACGCTGGTGCTATTTCTGAATTCTCTCCCACCTCCAGCAAACCGGGGAACAGATTCCGGACACAGTGACCCCACTAATGACCCTCCCCCGCTCCAGGCTTTACCCTCAGAACACCTGGCCTTGGGAGACCAGCGTTCCTCGCTGACCCCTCCACCTCTGGCTACAGGGATGCCCGGACAGTGGGAGCTGCTGGCCTGCCTGAGGGCACCAGGCTGGCCCCCAGACATCTCTGGACTCAGCTTCTGCCCCAACAGGCTCCAACTTGAGAGGCTGAGGAGCGAGTCAAATGGAAGCCGAGGGAGGCTGCACGGCCGGGAGGATGGAGAGCAGTCCCGGGAGGTGAACAGCCGGTCCCATCCATCGCAGGGCAGCAGGGCTGACAGGGTTTGGGGAAATTACAGCCCCATCAGGCTGCCCTCATCGCGGCAGCTCGGGAAAGTGATCACCAGCCCTTCAGCTCTCATTTTAAAGATTAAATGGGAGGAAGGACCATGCCGTCGGATTTCAGCCCAAACCGCTGGTGGCTCAGAGTGCCAGAGCGTGTGCGGGACCGAGTGCCTGACACCCAGAAAGAAAACATGGGTCTCCACACATCACCGGAAGCAGCCAGTCAGGTCCAAGGAGGCACGTGGGCCCGTCTCCCAGCCTCAGGACAAACCTGTGCTCTCAAGGGCCCCAGGCCCAGGCTCTGCCTCATCAGTTCCAGGGAAGCAGGGGCCAAATCCATTTTGTTCAGCACAGATCAGGCACTCAGTAAATGCACAGTTGTTGAATGAATGAGTGAACGAACGAATAAATGAATTAATCCTGTTCTGTCTTTCCAGCTATGAGATTTTGGGCAAGTCACTTTGGACAAGTCAAATGGCTTATCTCAGCCTCAGTTTGTGCATCTGTAAAATGGGACCAGGAATATCTCCCTCCCCAGGTTGATGGTGAAGATGAAGTGACATCCTAGGAGGAGAGCACAGTGGCTGTGCCCAGGCAAGGGAGGGGCCAGGTGGAGAGCCAGGCCCTGAGCCGAAGCCCAGGTGCAGGACGAGAGTGGGACCAGCTCTGTGGTGTCAGGACGCAGTCTTGAGGGCTGGGGCCAAGAAGGTCTCGGCTCTGGCTCGCCATCTTCCCTGTCTTGCCCACCTCACTTGTCCCCAGTGTCAGAGGAATTGTGACGAAGGTCGTGACGTGGGCTTAGCGAGTTCTTCTCTCTCTAGCACGGGAATGGTACTCACAGAAGGTTCGGGAAGGGGGGATCGCCTTGGGATGGTTCCGAGGTGTCGCGGAGGGAGGTGTGTTTATACCAGTCTGTGACAGGAGACAGGGAAGCGCTGGTGGGGCGGGAACCCAGGCAGGTCTGTGGGCATGGTGCACCTTCTAGGAAGGCTCCAAACGGCCACTTCATCCTCAAGGCACTGGGGAGCTATGGGAGGTTCTGGAGCAGGAGAGTGATCACTCAAAAAAACAAAAACAAAAAACCTCCATAGCTTTGTTAAGCAATTGGTGATTTTGCTCCTTCAAAAAAGGAAAGGGTCAGTAATTCGTCACTAATGCCAAGGCCAGAAAAGGGAAAGAAAACAGCCGGGCATGATGGCAGGAGTCGCAGGCTCTGGGTTCAAGCCCCCACTCTCCTGTGTTAGGGCACCACACCCCCAAGTGAGTCACTGCTCTCGGCCTCCTCACCTGCTGATGGGGTGACTGGGAGGATCGGCGTGGCGGTGCCAGGAAGACCCCAGCCCGGGCCTCCCGTGGCAGCAGGAACAGGGAAATCTGAGTTGGACTTTGTGTATTTGGGTGAAAAAGGAGAAGGGATGGGAAACCCAGTGAGATAAGTGATCTGGGGGGAGAGACAGGAAGCCAGCAGGACCTTGCGGCTCTGGCGGCCTGATGTGGCATCACCAGGGAGCCTGTGAGGCGTGTTCCGTGAGTGATGCCTCCTACAACGGCCGGAGCTGGGTAGGAGGTTGTTGTTCTCTGCCCCACCAGCTTCTCCAAAGGCCGGAGGGGCCGCCTGGCTGAAAGGGCTGGGGCAGGTTTCCTC
>NW_006293780.1:793172-797795 GCF_000327345.1 Myotis davidii | reverse complement strand
CTGGGGCTTCCTCTGGACAAGGGTTGCCCAGTTAAGAATCACATCCGAGCGAGGGGTTTCTGGAGACGCCTCCCTCTCACGGCCTTCGAGGCACCAGACTCACACAGTCATCCCTTCTCCCCATAGATGAAGAGCAGCGGAGAGGAGGGAGCGAGGAGAAGCCGGTGACGGGGTCTGGGTAATGACAGCAGGTCAGAGTGGAATCCTCCACCCAGAGGGCATGCTCTGCAGCCCGGCAGCCACTGTCCCTGGCCGTTCTCCAGTGCCCCAGTGTCCATGGCATGGACTCCGTCCTCTAAAATAGGCTGGGCCTGGCAGACGCGCAGAGGGCTGCAAGCCCAGGTCACCTGTCCAGCCTCAACTGGGCAGGAGCTACTGAGCCAACAGATCCAGGCAAGGTTTGCCTAAAAAACACAACGCGGGGAAAAGTCTAACTCATGGCCCAGGATTTCTCACGTGGCGCCCCTGCCACGGCCCCTCGCTGCTTTTTCCTCCACCTCCAGCCTCAGTTTACCCCTGAGCATCCGGCCTGGTCTCTCTGTCCAGACTGCAACTCTGGTCAGGTTGTTTGGATAGAAAGTAACCTGCACACTCCCCACTCTTGCATTCAAGGCCTCCCTGCCTCAAAGCTGATCTCCAATGCTGCCTCCTCCAGGAAGCCTCCCCTGGTTTATGTTCTTGAAGTCTGTGTGACTGCTCCCATCACAGCCCCATCATTCTTCACTTACACCAGAGCCCATCCTGGAGCCTGGGGTGTGAGACACAGAGCCAAGGAAGAGAAGACTCGAGGAAGAGACAGGGCAACCCCTCCCCGGGAGAGCGATGGCTTCCCAGGGAGCCCATAGCCACATGGCCACCTGCCACACAAAGAACATGTCACACAGAGAGTTACCCACCAAACCCAAGAGGCCGGGGGCCAAGTGCTGGGCAGCTGGTATGGCTGGCGTGTGTGTGTGTGTGTGTGTGTGTGTGTAAGGGCAAGCCAGGGGCCGAGCATGACTGAGGTTGACAAATTTAAATCAAATTATAGAGCGTTCAAACTCAGAGACCTCACACCAACCAGTCCGACCCTTTACACACAGGGAAGTCTGGAGGGGGGGGTACAGGGTCGATTTCCAGTTAGAGATGATGAGCGTCATTATTTCATTCATCTAATCAGTTAATCATTTTTTCTTTCAATTATTCAACAACCTCACTAAGCCCCTGTAGATTCCAGACCTCGCACCAGACTCTGGGCACATGGTGCCGAGGAAGGAATGGCTCAGCCTCCACACGGCCAAGAGTATAGGGGGAGTGACAAGTACCAGGCTAGAGGTGAGTATAAGCAGAAGAGGGAATAGTAGCTGGGGGTGGTGAGGTGGGTGGACGAGAAGTGATCCTGGAGGCTTCCCAGAGGAGGTGATGTTTGGAGTTGTTGTATAGGAATGTATAGGAGTTTTCTGGAGACTCCAAGCGGAGTTAGCAGTGGACTCTGCGTGGGGGTTCCCTGCTTTGTTCTACCCTGCACTACAGGAGTCTAACACCTCAGTGCCACCTGAAGGGAATTGGAAGAAATAGGCCCTATGTGGCCTTGGGTTTATGACTCTGTGGTTGCGTGTGTGTGTGTGTGTGTGTGTGTGTGTGTGTGTGTAAGGGCAGCCCCAGGGGCCGAGCATGACAACACACAGAGTCATAAGCCCAAGGCTACATAGGCACTGCAATGATATGTGACTGGGAAGGCCCAGTGCGACCCAACCCAGGGAAAGGCTGTCCAAGGAAGAGAGGCCACGGCCATTCTGGGCTGACCTTGTGCTCAATGGTCAGCTCTGCACTGTAGCGCTGGCTCTCGGAATGGGAAGGATGTTAGGGATCACTGGGTCATTTTACAAATGAGGACCTCAGAGCCTCCTGCTCAAGGCGACCCAGTATGTCAGTGGCAGAGCTGGGAGGCTTCTCGACGCCCAGGCCGGGGTGCATCCCTCGCGTCAGTCAAAGAAAACAGATTTTATTCCCTATGGAGGTTGGAGGTTATCATAATCAGTTATAAAAAACATTTTCATAAAACACACAGAAACCCTCATAAAAGAGTGAGAGGCTGATCTATAATAATAAAAGAGTAATATGCAAATTGACCAAATGGCCGAACAGCAGAACGACCGTCCAGATGACCTTCCAGACAAAGTCAGGGCTGTGAGGACGGCTGAGGCAGCCAGGACTGCCAAGGCCTACTCTTGCACGAACTTCATGCATGGGCCTCCCTCTAGTAAGAAATATAATCAAGAAGAAGGAGCGGTTAGGAGCCGAGCACTGACAGTGTGTGCGGCATGAGGTTCAGCTGAACCCCCTCCTCCAGGATGCCTTCTCTGACTGCCCTCCGCTGTCCTGGCTGCCTCCACTAGCAGCCCCGGTACCCAGCGTCCTCATCTGTACTCAGACTTAGTAGACCTCTTCTCTGTGGGACTCTAAGCTCCTTGGAGGCAAGGGTGGCGTCTCGTTTATTGCTGTGTCCCAATCAGCCAACACATAATAGATGCTCAGTAAACATTTGTGACCTCACACACAAAAGATGATGCTTCTTCCTGAAGACCAGGGCAAAGGCAAAGAAAGCACGGCCGCTTCTGTAAACTGAATCCCCCCCACCCCTGCATCCATCATCCTTCCGTCCAACGTCTCTCCACCTCTCCCTCCCCCCCTTGCCCACCTGTCTGCACCACCACAGCAGGCCCCTGAGTTGAACGACGGGGAAGGAACTCGGTCTTTGAAGTGAAAAGCTCTCCGTTGGCAGGAGCCTTCCCAGAGCCACCATCAGGGCTTTGGAGAAGACAGCCGAGTCATTAGAGATGTGATTTCATCCATATTCCTGGTCCCTGGAATTCACCTCTGTGAAGTGACCAACAAACAGCGGCCAGGGAAGCACCGCTGAGGAGCCAGAGGGGAGAAAGCTCCGTGAGATGACTGAGGGGGAACAGCGGCACCGGCCCGGGCGGGGCTGCGGGACCCCCGGAGCCTGCTGTTCTGAGCAGCCGCTGCTCTGGGGCTCCTGACAACGGGCACCGCCGCCCCGCTCCCAGGGCTCGGCTGCAAGCAGTGACGACGGGTCTCAGATAATGGCGTGACAAATCCGGTGGGCGGCGCCGTTCCAGCCTGGCTCCAGCTGGCCGCCACGTGGGCCGACCCTGCAGAAGACCCTTGGGCCTGACCCAGGCCGCAGGGCGCCAACAGCTGCACATTCTCTGGGCAGGATGGGTCTTCACGCTTCCTCCTTTGAAGACCCTGAGAGAGAAGAAATCCCCCCCCCTCCCCCCGCCCCAGAGAAGAAGACAGAGGTTCAGAGGGAGAACCGACTTGACAGGGCGATAACGTTTGCAGCTGTCCACAGGAGCACAAGTCCCCGTTCCCTGACTGACCGATCCCCTACCAAGGCCTCCAGGGGACGTGACTCAGGAGCAGGACATAATTAAGATCCTAAATGGCATCTTGCAGTTGATACGCAGAGTGCGAACAGCCCGTGCTGGCCTGGACGTTAGACAGCATTAGGACGTAGAAGGAAGGCCCCCAGCGTGGTGTTTCCGAACCCAAGCTGGGGCCGGGGGCGGGTGCTCCCTGAGCCGGGCCTGCCTCTCAGAGGCTACCTGGGCCCGTCTTAGTCAGAGCTCGGCATCACCCGTTGCAAAGCGAAAAGGCACGCATGCGGGCTGCCAGCTGTCATTTCTATGATGGAGTTCGCCTCCAAAGCCCGAGGCTGCTGATGACAAAACAGAGCAGGCTCAGGCTCAGGCAGGGCGGGCCGGGAAATGCCAGGAGGCGTCCCGCGGAGGCGGAGCTCCGGGAGTCGTGACTGAGATGCCTACACTTGTGTACGCACGTGCACGTGCGCTCACACACGCACGTGCACTCACACACGCATGTGCACTCACGCGCACGTGCACTCACGGAGGCATGCCCACACTTGTGTACGCACGTGCATGTGCGCTCACACACGCATGTGCACTCACATACATGTGCACTCACACATGCCATGGAGGCTCGGGGACCAGGGTGGCCGTGGAGGCCGTCTAACCTGTGACAGACGTGGAGAGCACTGGAGAGCTGTAAACACTTTCAGGGATTGTTATGTGGAAAAGAAATTCGCGTTAAGTGAACAAAAGTTGCTGCTCTTTGAGCACCTACTATGCGCCAAGCCCCGCCCTAGAGGTTTTCCTCTCCTCATCCGATCCCCACAGCGAACTCAGGGAGCCCCCCTGGTTCCCACGTTAGAGCTGACCCCGAGGGGCTCATACGAGATGCCCTTTGCCTGAAGTCAGAGTGCTGCTAAGGAAGGAGCTGGGATTTAAAGGTGGGTCTGCCCCCATCTCCATACACTCCACCTCCTGCAGTTAAAATAATGACAAAATAAAACAAAAGGCTGGTTCCCCACAGCAGAATGACGCTGATGAGAAGATGTCACAGAGGGGAAGCCTCTGTCTCAATTCAAGAAAGACTAAAAGCTAGGGCTGGCCCCAAGTGGAACAAGTAGTGAGACTCCTGTCCCAGAGGTATGCAAGAAGCAGAAACCATTCATGGGGATGACCCTGGGGTCAGTTGTTTCTAGTGTCTGAAAAGCTGTGTTTTCAGACTCCCCCTCCCTCTTGGCCCCCCACCCCC
>NW_006293780.1:790217-792981 GCF_000327345.1 Myotis davidii | reverse complement strand
ACACACACACACACACACACACAGAGCACACACCACCACCATCCCCCCAACCAAGGCTGACAGGCCCGCTGTGATGACAGCTCTGCCAGCTCCCAGGAGGAGGCCTCACCCACATCCAGGATCCTCCGTGTTCAGGGAGCAGCCATGTGACAGCCCCGCCCCCAAGGACACCCCAACGGTGGGTGTCAGGTCCCCGGGGAGTTCCCACGCAGGGCACAGTGGCTGAGTCAGGAGCTGCCTCGCTGTCACCTCAGCCCCACCCAGGGCAGGCGCTGTGGGGGCAGGGGGCTGACGCTCAGCCTCTGTGTCGGTGCCACCATCACCCCTTCCGCCCCAGGACCGTCTTCTGCCCCCGCGATGCTGGCTGGAGCGCCTGCTGGGTACGACAGTGCGTTTCCAGTCTTTCTGCCCAGAAACCACCCCGTGCCTCAGTTTCCCCAGCAGCAAGCCTGAGTAATCACAGCCATGAGCCCGGCTGGCAGGAGGGCCAGAACAGCTGGTCACAAGGCCTCAGTAGGGTGGCTGCCACACACCGCGGCGGCTACCGTAGCCTCCCTCAGGCCCCCACCAGCCCAGGGAGATGGCAAGAGGGATCCTGCTTTAATAATTGAAGACACTGAAGCTCAGAGAGGCAGAACCGCTCAGTCACGATCACACAGCTGGCGAGCGTCACAGGCTGGACTGGGGCCCGAGAAGTTCTGACGCCAAGTCCAGGCCCTTCATCCTCCCTCCCCCACCTTGGGGACGAGACTCTGCTCACCAACTTCCAAACTGTGTCCAATGGGAGTCCCTTCCTCTGCCCCAGAGCAGGCCATGGCTTTTCTGCTCCCCCCACCCCCCGAGTAATTCTGATATTTGTGGAGCACCTACTATGCGCGAGGCTCTCACCAGCTGCCGCGCTGCTGCCTTGAGGCTATGAAGATGGCGAGGTGGGACTCCAGCCTCAGGAATGTCTCTGAGGAGCTCACACAGGTTAAATAGTGCAAACACACCGCATGCAGCTGCCCTGGGAGAGAAGCAGGTGCAAAGCAAGGAGCATGCTGGGAAGGAAAGGAGCAGGGAAGTGGGGGAGAGAGACGTCAGGGAAGAATCCAGCAGCTGGGCTTTGGGGACGGGATTTGAATTGCGAGGCGTGAGGGGCTCTCACCACGGTAAGCGCAGCCCCAGCAAAGGCGTGGAGGCTGGAAGGGCTGGCGGAGCTGCAGGAGGCAGAGGCTGTACCTGCGTCTGTCCTCCCAAGACCAGGCGAGGGGGGAGTGGACGCCGCCCAGGCTGCGAGTTCCGTTCCCGGGCCTGGCGTGCACCAGGCACATTCCACAGAGTGAAGACAGGAATCTACGTCTGACTTCTCTGAGTTTCTCCCGCCTCTTTCTGTAAAACACAGCTGAGTGTCTGTGGGTTTAGCTTCTGAAACACTGCTCTAGTCAGAGTCCTGGTGGTGATAACTGTTTTTGAAAGTTACCTAAAACCAGCCCAGCCAGCGCAGCTCAGTGGTTGAGCATCGACCTATGAACCAGGAGGTCATGATTTGATTCCCGGTCAGGGTACATTCCGGGTTGCAGGCTGCTGATCAATGATTGTCTCTCATGGATGTTTCTATCTCTCTCTCCCTCTCCCTTCCTCTCTGGAATCAATGAAAAAAATTTTTTTTTAAGTTACCTAAATCTGCCCTAACCAGTTTGGCTCAGTGGATAGAGCATCGGCCTGTGGACTCAGGGGTGCCAGGTTCGATTCCGGTCAAGGGCATGTACCTTGGTTGCGGGCACATCCCCAGTGGGGAGTGTGCAGGAGGCAGCTGATCGATGTTTCTCTCTCATCGATGTTTCTAACTCTCTGTCCCTCTCCCTTCCTCTCTGTAAAAAATCAATAATAAATATATTTTTAAAAGCTACCTAAATCCACCATTAATAGTAAAAGAGAACATGTTTGGAATGGAGCCCCCTGACATGATAGGTTCTGTGCTAAGGGAGCTCCAGGATTATGTCCTTAAGTCTTTAAAACAGCCATTTCAAGTCAAGGCGATTGTGTGGTTTAATTTACAGATGACGAGGCCGAGGCCCAGAGAAGCTGAGTAACTTAGCCGACGTCACACAGCTGGTAAGGGCAGAAGAGGGGCTTGCGCTGGGCCACCAGGGAAGTAGGAAGGGCTGTGAGAGGAAGGACATGGCCAGCTGTGGGCACTTGATGACCCTCAGCAAAATGCTGGTGCCAGTGCCCAGGTGGAGTGAGTTGGGGGGAAATGGGGAACTCGGGTGCTGAAGATGCTGATCTAGACTCTGAAAAAGCTCAGCTGAGCATTTCAGCTTTTTGCCGTGAAGAGTGACAGAGAAATGGGGTGGCCCCTGGGGTCAGGGCAGGCTGTTTCAGAGCTCGGAGGCACTAGAATACATTTGTGTGCTGCTGGGAAAGACCCAGGAGAGAGGGAGCAATCATGATTTAAGTGAGCAGAGGTAGTCGCCCATTAATAGTAAAAGGAGAGGGAGCGGGACCCAGCGCGAGACAGGGACCCCTTCTTTTTGTCCAGGAGGGAAGGCCAAGAGCTTGTAACTGCTGGTTGCTCGAGGGCAAACAGTGAGCTGTCATGGTTTGATTTTTTAAAAAACGCCTCCCAATTTGAAAGCAAAGAGGAATGTTTCATTGCTGTTCTTTGATCCATGTTGGAGGGAAACTGTTTTCATAGCCTGTTCACTACTTCTTTCCTCTCGCAGACCGGCCTTCTGGGGCGCACTCGGAGTCTCTGGGGCAAACCTCAGTGAAGTGGTGG